>NC_060282.1:18067792-18367792 GCF_021613505.1 Equus quagga | reverse complement strand
GTTTCATCCAATACAAAATTAATAACTTGGTCTAAGTGATCCAGTTCCAGAATGTGACAGCCTATGTCTCTAGAGACATAGAACCCATGGCTGCTGCAGCTGCTGCTATTACAGTTGCCCCTGCTGATGACAGTGGGGGAGGGGCAATGGCAGCAGATGTAGAGAGGGCAGTGGCAATGGTGATGATGCTTGTGATAAAGATGATGGGCCCAGCGATGTTGGTGAAGTTGCTAGCGGTGATAATGACAGTGGGGAGGTGGGGCCACAGTGGTGGTTGTAACACATTAAAATTGGCTCACTTCCTGTCTCCTCCAACCCTCATCACCACCATAAGTTGACCTTACAACTGCTGCCAGAATAAGAAATCTTAGAACTGGAAGAAGCCTCGGGAAAGTACCTGATCCAACATCCTGCTTGAAGGCAGGCCAAGTGTTAGTCTTCACTTACAGATGAAACCAGTGATGCTAACGTATTTGATTGATTGTCCAAATCCTTTCACTGGTGAGAACAATGGAGTGCCAGTGCAGGGCTTTCACCAGCAAACAACTCTGCCCACTTCATCCCCAGCTTTCACTCACAGTTGCCTACACTGTAGACCCCACAGCAGTGGTTCTCACTCCTAGACACACATTAAAATGGAGCTTTCCTTACCAAAGCCTCAGCCCCATTCCTTATCACTTGAAGCAGCCTCTGAGGATGGGGTCTGTTATGGGCTGAAATGTATCACCCCAATATTCACATGTTAATGTTCTAACCCCAGTACCTTAGAATGTGACTGTATTTGGAGATAGGGTCTATAAAGAGGTAATTAAGTTAAAATGAGTTCTTTAGGATACACCCTAATCCGATCTGACTGGTGTCCTTATAAAAAGAGGACACTTGGATGCATTTACAGAGGGAAGACCATGTGAAGACACAGAGAAGACGGCCATCTGCAAGCCAAGGAGAGAGGCCTCAGAAGGAAACAACCCTGCTGACAATTTGACCTGTATTTCTAGCCTCCAGCACTGTGGGGAAATACATTTCTATGGTGTAAGTCACCCAGTCTGTGCTACTTTGTTACGGTAACCCTAGCAAACTAACTCAGGGTTTGCGCGTTAGTGCTTCTTAATTCTCCCCAGCTTATTCTAATGCTCAGTCAGTGTAAGAGTGATTGCCCTATAAGGTAAACCGAAATTTCCCAGCCCTCATTCAAGACTGTGCCCAACCACAGATCCCACTTCCCTGTAAAAGTTCCCAGCCACAGTCAGGATCATCACCATGCTCTCTCTTGAGAATGCCATGCTAGTTCTTGACGCCACTCATTTGCTCCTGCTAGCCATTCCCAAGCCCAAAGTCTTCACTTCTCCCTTCTACCACACCACAGGCAATTCAAACTTTTATCAAGTGTTTACTAGGCAAGGTGTTACGACACTTAACCGAGTAATATATTTTTTTTCTTGAGGAAGATTAGCCCTGAGCTAACATCTGTTGCTAATCCTCCTCTTTTTGCTGAGAAAGACTGGCCCTGAGCTAACATCCATGCTCATCCTCCTCTACTTTATATGTGGGACACCTGCCACAGGATGGCTTGACAAGCGGTGTGTAGGTCGGCATCAAGGATCCAAACCAGTGAACCCCAGGCCACCGAAGCAGAACGTGTGAACTTACCACTGAGCCACCAGGCCAGCCTCCAAGTAATATATTTTCAAAGCAGGGATTTTGAGAGACCTTTGTTCCTGAGTGAGGCAAGGAGGAGTGGGGAAAGCATTTCAGCTTCTCACCCCAGCTTTCAAGTCACACCCACCAGGAACGTATCTAAACCACCTATTAAAAGCTTGACTCAAGTTTTCAGAGACCTAGGGCAGGAATTTCCATGATGTGCATCGGGAAGGGAGCGAGGCTCTTTCTGGGGTCCTCTGTTCAGGGGAAGCAGCATGAAAGGGTCAGTGAACTCACTCAGGCTGTCTTGGAGCTGTGTTCTGAGTCCCATGCACAGTTTTCTTACCCCAGATTGCCTAGCTAGTCTACCAGCTAATGGTAGAAGAAGGCATGTCTCTTAAGAGTTAAGAGCGTAAGTTCTGCACTTGAAAGAGCCTTGTTCGAATCCCAGCTCCTCCACTTCCTAGCTGTGCAAAAGAGTAACCAACACGTGGGAATAAGCAGAAGAGATTCCTGAGCGTTCTCTCAGTGCAGTGCTAGACTCCACTTTCTATTGACTGGACAATTTTTACCTCTGTAGGAGCAGAAGTTAACCTGTAAATGTGGATCCAGTAAAGATGCAAATAATTTAACTCTGGCAGAAGAATTAGCTCCAAGGGTTATGGTTTACGGCCTTATTCGACATTACATTCCAACAGCTTTCTATCTAATCCAGTCGTCTTGTATGAATTTCCTACAGCTGCTGTAACAGTTTACCACATCTTAGGGCTAAAACAATGTAAATTTATTATCTTACAGTTCTAGAAGTCAGAGTCCAGAATCAGTTTCACTGGGCTAAAACCAGGTGTCAGCAGGGCTGATTCCCCCTGGAAGCTCTAGAAGAGGACTTGTTCCCTTGCTTTCTCCAGCTTCTGCGCAGGATTTTATGGCCCCTTCCTCCATCTTTAAAGCAGATCACTAGAACCTCTGCTTCCATTCTTACAGCTCCCTCTCTCTAACACTCCTGCCTCACTCTTACACAGATGCTTGTGATTACACTGAACCCACCCAGAGAATCCAGAATAATCTCCCCGTCTCAAAATCCTTAACTTAATCACAGCCGTAAAGTCCTTTTTACATGTAAGAAAACGTATTCACAAGTTCCAGAGTCAGGAAGGGAACATTTGGTGAGAGCGGGGAGTGCATTGGTCAGCCTACCACAGTTTTTTGTATCTCTTTGTTAAATCATCTGCATCTACCTAAATCTTCTAATGCGCTTTGGATAAGTTTTAACATTGCCCTGGTTCCTTCACTAATCAATGAGTTACATAAAATCTTCAACATGGGATCACTTTATATTTGCCTGAGATCCATGATCGACATTTTTGAAAATTACACTTTTCATAGCTCTGTGACTCCAGGC
Organism: Equus quagga; assembly: GCF_021613505.1. Lineage (NCBI taxonomy): Eukaryota > Metazoa > Chordata > Mammalia > Perissodactyla > Equidae > Equus > Equus quagga. The sequence goes on along the minus strand of NC_060282.1, from coordinate 18,364,749 downwards.
AAGCAAGTTGCTTAAGCTCTCCAAGTTTCAGCTTCCATCTCTGTAAGTGAGGACGATGATGATGATAATAATAATAGTTAACTTTTGAGGTTATTGTTGTAGGGAACCAATGAGACAACATATGTAAAGTAATTGGCCCAGTGCTTTGTGCATCTTAAGCTCTGTATAAATGTTAGATGATGATGGTGATGATGATGCTGCTGATGCTGCTGATGATGTTGATGGGAACCAAGACCAGAGTCCTAGCCCTCAGTGTGTCCACATCCCTGAAATCAGTGCTGTGCTCAGTGCCCTTTTCCTTTGCGGGTCTCTCTAGCTTTAAGACCAAAGCCATTGAACGTCAGATACTTTTATTCAAGTTGAAAAAAATGCACCCCCTCTAGGTGAAAAAGGCAGTGCAACCCCAGCCGGATCACCTGGCTTGGCAAAGAGGTGCTGGCTAGTTTTAGTCTCCCCTTGCCCCCCACCCCAGCTGGGCCTCTTTGTGGCATTACAAACTGTGCCAGGAGGCCCTCACTATGATTTCAAAACTATGTGATGTTGGTGATTATCTTAGGAAACACTCCACATTGTTCTCTAGCGGAGTGATGTAATAATAATAATCTGAGCAGAAAGGCAGGGCTTGTCTTTGCATTGATTCACGCCAAAATTTGGCAAATTGCATTAGCCAAATTAGCTAATTTGTTAACTGCTAACTTTAGCATCAATAATAATGTTCTTGCACGCATACACACGCATTAAAAAAAAAAACTAATTCTGCCCGGAACAATGGATAGTCATCCTTTAACAACCTAACCAGCCACCGCTTCCTCCCATGGCATACGTAGTGATGGATGAAGCTCTCTGCACCGATGTCGTAACCGGCAGCTACAGAGGCACTGACCACAGAACTACCTGAATTCAGGGTCATGTTTACACTGTAAATATGTAAATGTGCTGTGTAAATATTTATGCTCACTCTGTTTTTTTTTTAAGAAAAGAAAGAAGAACAAGGCTTCTATTCAAAGTGGGGACTGGATTAGCAGCATCTATATGACCTGGGAGCTTGCTAAAGATGCAGAATCTCAGGCCTCACCCCAGACCTGCTGAATCAGAAGCCGCATTTTAACAAAATCCCCATGTAATTCAAACACACACTAAAGTTTGAGAAGCTCTGCTGTAAGAACTTCTAAGTGAGAGCGGAGGGCGGTAATACCATTCTGAATAGCTGTCCCTCTTTGTAAAGAAAAATCGCACCATTGCTGAAACCAGTAGGAATGTCAGATAAGGAAAGTCACTGAATAGTTCTTTCTACAAACAATCACTAGGGCCTGTCATGTGCCTGACACTATTCTCCGTTCTGGGGATACAGTAATGAAAAAAAAATGATGAAAAATCCCTGCCCTTCAGGATCAAATAGAGTCTATAACATGTCAGCTGGTGGTGAAGTATTACGAAGAAACGTAAAATGAGACAAGGAGGGGGGACATTTTGCAATTTTAAGTAGTATGCTCAGGAGGTGATATTTGTGCAAAGCCCTGAAGGAAATGAAGAGACGAGCTTTGTGGATATATACCGGAGCAGCATGGCAGGGAAAGGAAACAGCAGACACAAAGCCCTGAGGAGGAAAAATTACAGCTAACGTACATACCGATGAGAAGAATCCATTGATGATTGCTGGGAAAGAGGGGAGAATTTCTAAAGATGTACGTGATAGGTGAGAGAGGATGAAATCTAGCCACAAGAGAGGCCAGCCCAAAAGAGGAGCATGGACAGTTTGAGGGAAAGTGGGGCATATGTGCCCAGATGTGGGTAAACTGGTAAACAAAGTGGTGGGAGCTCCTGGAAGTTTCCTCTGCTGTTTAAGTTTTCTCCATGAAATAGGAATCAAGTTTATCAGTTGAGACAGAGGAAGGGGACAGTATTAGGAGTATGAGGAGAGAGGATAAGGTGTGAAACAGCTGTCCAGGGGAGAGAACAGACTAGAGACACAAGTGCTCGTTAAGCAGCGTGGATGCCACCTGTGCGATGCATCAGCATCCTTTGTTTTTCTCCAGCCACGTTCAGCGTCGAGTCTGCAGACAAGGAGAGAGCAGAGCGTTGGATTTAAACAGGGTCGAGGTTTAGGCAGCCACCCACAACGAAGTGAGAAAGGAACCAGTTTGTTGAAGCTGTCTGCAAGGGAGGGCCTATAATGAAAGATCATGGAATTGCGGCTGGATGAAAAAGACACAAGGATTCAGACAAAATAAGGGCCTGTGAAAAAGTAATAGGATCGCTGGATTGCAGGTCCCAGTAAAGCCAAGCATGCGCTGGGGTCAGGAACCAGAAGAACTAAACTGGGAAGTTAGAGTGGGATTCAGCAGAGAATGGGGTTCTTGAAACTGGGATTAAACGGGGATATAATTAGTGGTGATTCCATGGTCCAGGCTGTGCCGTCCAATGCAAGAGCTACTAACAACATGGGTCTATTTAGATTTTAATTAATTAAAATTCAATAAAGTTTTAAACCCACTTTTTCAATTGCACTAGCTACCTTGCAAGAACCCAGTGGCCATGTGTGGCTAGCGGCTACTCTATTGGACAGCACGGATAAAGAGTATTTCCATCAACACAGAAAGTCCCGTTGGGCAGCACTGGCGTAGGGTATGACCACGGGAGTTCGTGGCTCAGGTAAGATGATGGACAAGGTCATTGGAGGGCATTGGGATATCTACACAGGTAGTGAAATCACCAAGAATTAGGACAGGAGTAGTTTTGGAGAGAGTGACAGTGAGCCAGGAGCTAAAACCTGCAAGATTTTGGGGAGGACGGGGTCAGCACTCCAAGTGTTACTGGGAGGATATAAAGTTTGGCATTTTTAGTGAGGAGATGGCAAAATCATCTAGAAGGGCCACAAGGGACAAACAGGAGACCTACTCCACATCTAGGGCTATGTGTCTAGTGGACTGTGGGAAAGGGCTACAGGGAAGACCGTGTCCTCAGGTGGGATCCAGTTTCTGTAGGAGGAAGAAGATGAAGAGAACATTCAAAGAAGACAGGTGAAGATGGTGCTGATGGCTGACCACAGGTCCCAGAGTGACAGCAAAAGGGTTTCAGGAGCCAGGGAGCACTAAGTGATGGGCTCATGGAAGGGGACATGCAAAGCTGTGTGGGGACAAAGGTCCAAGAGATGAGGGATGTCCTGTGAACCCAGGCTCTGTGGGGACTGGTGTCAACAGTGATAAAGACACAGCGAGACTGATCCTGAGGGCCCCCAAGCAGGAACCAGGTGAGCTGTGAGTGTTGAGGGTGAAACAGGGCTCTTTCGAGGAGCACAAAGAATTCTGGAACATCCTCTTCACTTCCTCTTAAGGGTCAAAGGGACCCTGAGCTTGAGCACCTCTTCGCTGCAGCCAGTGGAGGGGGAAGGCCTGAAGGGGTGGCCTTCCCCAGAGGGCACTGAGCTCCCTCTTGACTCCTTAAATCCACAACTAGAAATGCCTTCAAGTTGGAATTTCCCTGGAGAAGGCAGCTACTGGAAGCAGGAGCCAAGCTCCAGGGCTCCCACACTGGAAACCTATCTGAGTCCAAAGGCCGACTCTGTCACTTACGACTCTGCCTCCTGGGGCAAGTCTTTTCACTTCTCTGAGTCTCCACCTCCTCATCTTCAGGCTTTACTTGTACTATTGCCTCTGACTAGATATCTCCGCTCCCTTTTCCAAGCCAGGGGCATGGTCATGGTCTGCTGCTGGAAGACATGCACTTTAAATATTCAAATAAAGGACTGTGTTCATGCACTCATTCATTTATTCAACCATTCATTCAAGAAGTACTAATAGCTAGTATTAAGAGAATAAACTGGATAAACTAGGGTTCAAATACAAGTTCCACCACTTACCAGTTGTGCATCCTTAGAAATTTCTTTAACCTCTCTGAGGCTCAGTTTTCTCTCCTGCAGAATAGAGACATTAACAAAACCTTGCTCACAGGGCTGTGTGAGAAATAAGTCAAATAATCCAGCTAACCCACAAAGGTACTTAGTGCCATGCCAGGCACATATTAAAAACTCAGTAAGTGTTAGTCATCATCAATCACAAATATGTTTTGCCAGGTGCTCTGCTAAGTGCTGGGGATACAAAGATAAAGTATAAAGTATGTCACTTGTGTTTCACAAGACTCATATTTAGGCTAGGGGGGACAGCATCTAAACCAGTGCATTATCATTGGAATGCAATTAGATAAGAATTATTCCAAAGCAATGCATTCAAATACCACTGATGTGTAATGAAGCGAAGGATTTCCTCGTGGCTTGGGAAGATGAGAAGTCTTCCCAGGGTGATATTTGGAAAGGTCTTCCAATGGCTAGAAGTTTGCCAGATGGAGAAGTGGAAGGGTTTCCCAGGTTGTAGGAAAAATATGGCACCCTGAAAGCAGCAGCGTGTCCTTGAAGCTGTGAGGAGCCACAGTGATCGGAACGGACGGTGCAGAGAAAAGCAGAACAGCAGGTGAGGCTTGAGAAGAAGGGGCTTATTGAGGAGGGCCACATCTGGCGTGCCAGCCCTTCCAACTTGATCTTATAAGCAATGGGCACTTGTGTTCAGGGTTCTAAGTAGAAGGACAACAGGATCAGGATCTTGGCATTAGAATGGGGAGTAGATCAGAGGAGGAGCAAGACCGAAGCTGGGGAGACCATCGAGAGGACTGCTGTAACAGTGCAGGTTAAAGGCAGTAAGAACCTGAACGAGGGCACTGAGAGAGGGGATAGAGAGAAAGCTGTGGATGGGGGAGACTCTTCAGAAGTAAAATCCACAGGACTCAGGGATGTGTTGGGCTGGATACGGGATAGGAAGATGAGGGAATCATTCGCCAACAGCCTGTTAAACTCACATAGCTACGGACTGCTGAGGCAGAGCTTGAAAATGTTTTAGCAGGTGAGGGCTCCAAGCCTAGGGCAGCCTGAAAGTTACCTTGGAGCATATCTTCTTTTTCCTTTTTTAAAGATTGGTGCCTGAGCTAACCTCTGTTGCCCATCTTCTTTTCTTCTTCTTCTCCCCAAAGCCCCCCAGTACATAGTTGTGTATTCTAGTTGTAGGTCCTTCTGGCTCTGCTACACGCGATGCTACCTCAGCATGGCTTGATGAGCAGTGCTAGGTCTGCCCCCAGGATCCAGACTGGGAAAATCCTGGGCCGCCGAAGTGCAGCACGAGAACTTAACCACTGGGCCACTAGGCCAGCCCCTGGAGCATATCTTTTTCACTCCCTGATGAACACTTGAGTGTTTCCTGATAACCATGTAATAGTAACAGCAAACAGTCATTCATTGCCCTCAGAAAAGACTGTGCGCTATGTATCTATAATGCAAATATAACATAATATTGCACTAATACTTGCAATTTGTGTGCTGCAAGAGATGTAAAACAAAAGACATGAGATTTAGCAGAGGGAAGGGACCACTTTGTGGAGAAGCTCGTCCTGGAGCTGGGCCTTAAAGGATAAGTAAGTTTTCAAAGGCTGGAGATGGGCACTCCCAGAGGGGAGAAATGCCTGAGCTGAGGCAGGTGGGCAGGAAACCATTTCTCAGGTGTGTTTGGAGAGCCCCGCATCCTGTGAGATGCTCCAGGACAAAAGGACCTGTGGTCACACAAACCTGAGGATGCAGCCTGCTACACAGCACTTCCTCTTGGACACTCACAATACTCTTCACATATTAAAGATCCAGAGAAATCCTACAGTTAAAAATAATTTTTCTAGTGACCAAAAGCACATCAGTGATTGCCTGGGGCAGGAGGTAGGGATAGCAAAGGGCACAAGAAACATTTTGGGGTAATGAACACATTGTATATCTTGATTGAGATGGTACATTACAGGGATATACGAATATGTCAAAACTCATTGAACTGCGTGCACACTTGGCTATACATTTTGTGTGTAAATTACACCTCATTTAACTTGTTTAAAAATTATAATAATTTGTTTTTTATTTGACTTTGGAGAACTTTTTCATTATTTTCATTAATATTCCCTGAAAAGGCCTATTTCTTGGAACACCATCTGGAGAAACACCACTGTGTTAATTTCCTATGGCTGCTGTAACAAATTGACCATAAATTTAGTGGCTTCAAACAACATAAATTTGTTATCTTACCATTCTGGAGGCCACAGTCTGAGATAGGTCTTGCTGGGCTAAAATCAAGGTGTGGCCTTTGTTTCTGAAACTCTAGGGGAGAAGCTGCTTTCTTGCCTTTTCCAGCTCTCAGAGGCCGCCCGCACATCTGGGCTCGTGGCCCCACTTCCTTCATCTTCAAGGTCAGCAATCCCATCGCCCTGACCTCTACCTCCATCCCCAAATCTCCTTCTCTGACTCTTCTATTTCATTCACCAGGACGCTGTGATGACATCAGGCCCACTCGAATAATCCAGAATATTCTCCCCATCTCAAAATCCTTAATTGAATCACGTTAGCGAAGTCCCTTTTTCTGCATAAGGTAACAGTCACAGGTCCAGGAATTAGGAAACGAACATCTTTGGGGAGAGGGGGCATTGTTCTGCTTACCACACCAGTTTTAAACGTAAAATAAGAGGAATGAATAATAAGCCTGGAAATGAAGGCTAAGGCCAGATCAGGCTAAAGGATTTGGAGTTTTCTGGTAAGCAACAGGTAGAATTTATTTACCATTGAACTGGTGCATTCACGTGTTTTAAAATGCGAAAGCTATCATAGGATATTAAGTAAAATTCATCCTCTGTCCCCCAGCCATCCAGTTTCCCTCTCTGGAGCCAACAAATGTTACTTACCATTTTTTCATTTTCTTGTACATTATTCCAGAAATAATCCACATCTGTCTACATATATATTTTACACAAATGGTAGCAGAGTATAAAAGTTTCTCTGGTAAATTTCCATTTTTCCCCCAACGATATAACTTGGGCAAAATACCAAGGCAAAACGGAGCTTCTTTGTTCGTTTCAAATGGTTAGATAGCATTTAATTGCATAGACAGTGGTTCTCAACATGGTTGTTCATTAAAGTGGCCTTGGGAGATTCTGGAAGATCCCCAGGAGTTCCAGTTATCTATTCCTCTTTAATAAGCCACCTTCAAACTTAGAAGCGTAAAACAATAATTATTTTAGTATGCTTCCGATTTTGAGGTCAAGAACTCTGGCAAGGCACAGTGGGGACAGCTTGTCTCTGCTCCACAGAGACTGGGGACCTCACCAGGGTGGCTTGGATGGCTGGGAGATGACTGGAATGGCTCAGTTGGAGCCATGTATCTGGGGCCTTGATTCTGACACCAACTGAGATCCTTGGTTGTTCTCCACATCATGTCTGCAAAGGCCGGAATATCCTTCTTAGGCTTCCTCACTCACGTGTCTGGTGCCTGGGACGGCTGCAACAGCTGGGGCTGGATGGGTCTTCCTCTCTCTCTCCCTCTTTCTCACCCTCTCCATGCAGCTAGTTTGGGCTTCCTCACAGCACGGTGGTCTCAGGATAGTCAGACTTCTTACATGGCAACTAGCTAATCCCAGAACTAAAGTTCCGAGAGGCCACTGCAGAAGCTACAAAGCTTCTTCCGACTTAGCCTTGGAGTTCTCAGATCACCTATTTGATCCCATTCTATTGGTCAAGCAAGTCTCTAAACAAGGGACTATTCCTATTTAAGAGAAGGGGAATTAGACTCCACCTCTCAATGGAAGGAGAAGCAGAGAATTTGCAGTCATCCTAATATACCACACCCAGGTGAGCTGACTGTGCAGCCGGGCTTAAAAACCACAGTTATGAATGTGTCAGACCTTATTAACCAAGCCCCCAATGATGGATATGCAGGTTGCTTCAGATTTGTTGCTACTGCAAGCGATATAGCACTGAAAATGTACACGTCATCATTTCACACATGGCCAAGTGTGTCTGGAGGATAAATTGCTGGAAGTGAGATTGGTGTTTTAAAGACAAGGTATGGAAAGTTTTTGTGTGATAAAGGGATACAGTCAAGGCTGAACTTTAGGAAATCCAACGTGTTGGCACTATCCAGAACAGAGTGGAGGCAGGGAGGGAAGTAGAGAGATCAGGCTGAATGTGATCAGACTGTCTGGGGGAGAGATCATAGGGTCCAAGGGCAGCTAGAAAGGGCAGATGGACAGAGCACCAAAATCTATGATCTCATTAGCAAGTGATGGAAGACAGAAGCTAATGGGGTGCTGAACTTGGTGGTACTGATGATGTGCACTGGAGTGGCCATGGCCAGTTTCTCAGAAGAGGTGGAACTTGAGATGGAGCACACAGGATGAAGAGAATTTTAATAGTCAGTGAGGAAAGGAGAAGACAACGCTCTCACCAGCATTTCACGTGTTAGAAGACATGGAGGAAGCTCCTCCTTGAGATGGATAATCCAACTCAAGCACATAGGGCTTAGCCAGTTCCTGTCACCCAGCAAGTGTTCAGACTATGATGCATTATTCCCAATAATAGCAAATCATGCCTATTAAAACCTTAGTAAATTGGAACATGACTTTGGATGACAACTACCATTGCTGTCATTATTTCTAAACAGATCCATGTGGAATGGCAGAAGCTTTGGCTAGGCCCTGGATTCCTCAACCATGGCCCAATCTGAAACAGATGGTGGTTCCTCATTCCGTCCAGGAGCCACCATCGGCCTCCCTCCCTTCCAGGGGGACATCAGTGGGCATTGACATTGGCTGGACAGAAACATCCCTAGAATTCTATTCCTGACCCACCATGACCCTCCCAACCTGGTACTTATTCTCCTTGCCACCCCGCAAAACCTAAGCCCAGGAGCTGATTTTCTTTGGGATCCATTAACAAAGAAGAGATCCCAGAGCATGCACAGAAAGGATCTCACTGTAGTCAGTACTGGAAAGATCTTATCTAAAGACTTGTTCCAATTCTGGGTAGCACATGCTAATGAACAGAAGAACTAATATCTGGATTATGATATGGCTAATCCTACTCATTCTTGGGGTCTTAGCTTTAAAAAATCACTTCCTGAGCCAGCCCTGATGGCCTAGCAGTTAAAGTTTGACACACTCCGCTTCAGTAACCCAGGTTCAGTTCACAGGCGTGGAACTGCACTACTCATCTGTCAGTAGCCAAGCTGTGGCAACAGCTCACAGAGAAGAACTAAAACAACTTATGACTAGAATATACAACTATGTACTAGGACTTTAGGTAGGGGGGAAGAAAACAGGAAGATGGGCAACAAATGTTAGCTCAGGGTGAATCTTCCCCAGAAAAAAGAAAACAACTCTTAGTTCAAAAAGAAAATAATCACAATCATATATCTTTTTTAAAAAAAAATCACTTCCTCCAGGAAGTCCTCCCTGAAAACCCTGAGACTACCATATGTACTTTCTTATACCCTGAATCACCTTTGTCATAGGAACTATTATACTATTGTTAGTTTTATGTATATATCTCCCTTATATACATATTCTTTTATAAATAAACTCTGTTTGTCTCTGAAGTGGAAAGATCCTAAAGTGACTCCCAGTGAGTCCCATTTCCTGTTGTCCAGGGCTTGGTATAATCCCTTCCCCCTGAGTATGGGTGGGACCCATGACTCACTTCTAATCAATAGAACATAGCAGGGTAATGGGATGTCACCCCCATGGTTACCTTAGGTTACACAAGAGTCCTTCTCAGCAGTCTAGAGTGAGACACTCTCCTTGCTGGCTTGATGGAGTAACCGGCCATGTTGGAGAAGCCCATGTGGCAAGAACTGCAGGAGGCCTTGGGTTGTCATGCGTAGCCTCTAGGACCTGCAGATGGAATCCAGGTGACAGCCAACCAAAACTGAGGCCCACAGTCTTCCACCATAAGAATGAATTTTTCCAGCAAGCGAAATGAGCTTGGAAGCAGATATTTCCCCAGTCAAGCTTCCAGATGAGAACACTACTTAGTGGACATCTTGACCGCAATCTGATAAGACCCTGAGCAGAAGAGCCAGCTAAGCCGTACCCAGACTCCTGATCCACAGAAAGTGTGACACAAAAATGTGTGCAGATTTAAGCCTCTCAACTTGTCATAATTGAGCAATAGAAAACTAATATATCCCCCCATTAGACTGTAAGCTCCATGTGGGCAGGAACCACATCCATATTGTATCCCCAGAACCCCACACTGTGCTCAAGAAATATCTGTTGAATGAATGTGTATCATCTCTACAATATTTACAACCACTCATAAAGAGGATTATTTTTATTTGAGTTTTACTAAGATTGAGAGAATATAAGTGGCACATCTAAGATTCACACAGAAAGAGAAGAGATAGGACTTGGGCTAGCACTGCATCTCTTAAGACCAAACCCCGAGCTCGTTCACTAAAGTCACAGCTATAAGCACAGGGCAGCCTTTCCACCTTGACAGAGCCAGGGCAGCCTACACAAATTACTGCCCCTAAGCCTATACCCATGGCAGACATCACTAATCAATCCCAGCATGCTTTCAGGCTGAGTCTATCACAAACCTTCTCAACTCAGCATTTCTGTAGCCTCAAGAAGTTAATCAGAGCTGGCCCAGGAGAGGAGACCAAGTCTGAGCTCTAAGCTCCTAGTTGGTATCTCTATCTCGATGCAACTGAATTTGGGACCCATTCCTAGGAATGTGTGGGAAAGAATATGAAAGTCTTAGCATAGAAAGAAGTGGTGCCCAGGAAAGAAAAGGCAAGAAAAGAGATTGGGGATGGGAATGGTGGGGGGAGACAATATTCCTAGAACCTTCCCCACAGAGGAATGCCTCAAAACATTTCCAGGCAGGAAATTCCACTAATGACGCGTGCTACAGCTGGATTCTCTTATGGCTGAATTCTCCAAGTCAGTTGATGGATTCTTCCTTGTACAGAAATTGGATTCAGCAATGAGAGTCCTTCTCTCGGTATTATCATTGCCATGCCATCCCAGCTGATGACTGCACCAGGGGTGTGATGGATTGGACATTTGCTGGCTGGTATTTTTATTGTTTGACAATTAAAGTGTTATGTTTGCCTGAGGGGTTGCGGTTTTTCTATTTTAGACATTAATCTCCAGAAAGCAAAGCTGGCTGTTCAAACAAGGATACCTATGCTGTCATAAATGTGATAGAGCCTTAAAGTAAGAAAAGAGACTGAAAAATGAGGGAAACAGTCAATGAATTAGTTGTTTGGTTTTGACTTTATTTGTTAATATTGATTGAACACACTTTACTGTAGGCATTAAATAGACCAAGGTTACCAAAAATATTGTGCTGACAATACTACCTCCCGTGCCCATGGCAGGCATTACTAATTAATCACATCATTCTTTCCTGCCGGAGTCCCAGCTTGGTCTTGGAAACCTTCCCAACATGGAGCTCCAGGCAGCCAATAACAATCTATCATTCTGGATCTCAAGGCAAAACTACTTGCCATCCAAGATTATGGACACAGCCCCAACTCACAAGTCATCAGGCAAAAATCAGTAGAGTGAAGCTTTTGCAATTAAAAGCACAGACACTGGACCCGGAGGGCCTGGATTTGAAGCCCACCTCTGCTAAGCACTAGCCACTCCATGCCTCAGTTTTGTCACCTATAAAATGGGGATAAGAATAGCACCTACCTCATGGAGCCACAGTGATGATTGCATGAGTTCAGATATGGGCAGATCCTAGAAGAGTACCAGGCAAACATAAGCACTGGTTACTCTTTCTTATGTTTTGATTCTCTTTGTTCTCTGTGCAGGCTAGCTCTCCTACTAGATGGTAAGCTGTTCAAAGATAAGTAGCATGCTTTTCTTTCTTGGCATCCCCAGCACTTAACACACAATAGGAGCTGAGTCAGTATTTTTGTTAAACTATCAAATCAAACTCTTCCAGCCAGACTGGCGGACTCGCTATTCCTCCCCCAATGCCTTGCACATTTCTGCCTCTTGACTCTTCCATTGTTTCCCACTCCCCATCCTCCATCTCTTTAAGGCTCCACTTCATCTTCATCCCTCTTCCTCTCTCCCCACCAACGGTCACCTGATTCCTACCCACCCTTCAGAGCCTGTCCAGCTGGAGTAGTTATTAATCTGTTCCCCAAATATCTCCAGCTCTCTGCCTTCCGGGCACATAGTAGAATTTTACTTCCTGCCTTGCCGTCTGTGGTTGGGTGGGGCCATATTAAAAGTCTAGCCCATGAGCGGAGAATTTGACTGCTGGAGTGAGACCCTCTCGATCTCAGATCTCTTTCCTCCTGCCACAACAACCAGCAATGTTCCAACCTGCGGCTGCTCCATCTGTCTGGTTTAGAGTGAAAATCGGGTGGAGCAGAGCCACTAGACCCATGATGGACCGATAGCATGAACAAGAAATAAATCTTCGTTATTTTCAGCCACCAAAACTTGTTGTTGTTGTTTCTGCACCATCACCTGATTGATCCTGACAGATACATTACCTTAAGTTCAGCATCCTCCTTAAGCCTACTCCTGCTACCCTGACCCCCAATAATTTCCTCAAAAGGGCAGAAAAAAATCTTTTACTCATTTTTGTCCTAAAACCTAACATAGTGCCTTGTACACAGTAAGTACTCATTAAATGGCTGTTGAATAAATGAGCAGTTGGTGATCTCTGAGCCTCTAGTTTCTCAGTCTGTAAAACAGGATAATCAATTTCCTGTTCTTATTTTGCAGGGCTCCTGTGGGGCTAGAATGGAATAATGGAATAATGTGTGCTATGTGTCCACAAAATGATGGACACATCTCAAGTATTATCATTAGATGATGAACTCCTGAGAGAAATTCTCAGAACTCACTCATTCATCTAAAACCTGGTAATATTCCAGTTTGATCCTTAACTGCCCACATACACACAATTCTTGAGTTCTGTTGCTGTTTTTAAACCCAGGAATAATAACAGTGGTCAACATCTATTAAATGGTCAATATATGCCAGGCCCTGTGCTGGGTGCTTTTCACGCCATTGTCATTTATAATCCTCCAAGAGGCATGGGAGATGGGTACCATATACCACTTTACAGTTGACGAACTGAGGTTCAAAAGAGTTACGCAATGGGCCCAAGGTCAGGGGGCTAGAAAGTAGCAGGGTTGCGAGCCTTGTCAGTAACCCCAAGTATTTGGGCTTGGGAAACATACACCCAGGTATTTGGAGTCCCTGGAAGCAAAGCCATTAGCCACAGCACTATTCTACTCCGAAGCACGGTATGAACTGGAGTCCTTGGAAGCAAAGCCATTAGCCACAGCACTATTCTACTCCCAAGGACGGTATGAATTAAACACTTCAAACTTGGCAGGGAGGAGCCCAGCGAGCTCGGGAGTCCTTGGTGTGGCCACTGAAGGGACAGCAGAGACTCTGTGTAAGTAGATTGCCCAGACACTCATTTTCCCCAAATCACACGAGCTGAGCTGGTGCCAGGTGTTTTAAAATATACATCCCTGTAGATGAGTCCACTCTCAATTTTAGAAACTCAATAGATAGCAAGAGCCACACACACACACACTAAAGTAAGCATTTACTTCTCACTTTTGAAACATCTATGCCATAGAAAGCATTTACAATAGCGTCAGCTTCACGAGCATTTGACCAGTGCAGTCACACAGGGCCCCACGCTCAGAAGGCCCTGCACTTGGGGTTCAATGCTCTGCAGCCACCATCTTGAAATTCTCACATTTTACCTTTGAGCTTGTGTGTGAAGTCTGACGGGACAATGGAGCATGCTCTGGGGGCCTAGAGCCTTAGCTCACACACAATCCCACCTCCTACAGCCTCCTGCTTCCCAGGGGAGGACTCTCAGCTTCCCGTGCCCCTACCCCAGTGCTCCAGACCCCTCTTCCTGTCCCCACCCAAGCATGGGCATGAAGAAGTTCAGGGCCAGGCGACACATGGGCCGAGTGCTGGAATTTAAATCCCCTCTCCCACATTTGCCAACTATATGATCTTGGGCATGTTATTTAACCTCCTAAGCCTCAGCTTCCTCACCCATAAAATGAAGATAAAAACAATTCCTGCTTCGTGGGATTGTTGTAAGAACTAAACTTGAAAAGCCATGTCAGCATGGTGCCTGGCACATAGCAGCAGCCCAATAACCGGCAGGTGTGACGTTCTCACAACAAGCTGTGTGACTGGCATTGTGATCCCAGATCACAGATGAGAAACTGAGGCCCAAGAAGATTAAGTTCTGCCCCAGGAGGCTCCTACGTGGAGGAGCCAAGATGCAAAACCACAGCTGCTGGATTCCAAAGCCCATGTGCTTGACCACTACACCATACTGCCACTCTCATGGAATAGGGTCTCTTTTGACGGCCTGAGGCCCCACCCCAGGTCTTTAAACCACAGCCCTCTGAACTTAGGATCTGACAACACCTTGCACCTATCAAAGTCCTGGTGGTGATCAAGATAGCCCTACCAGGTAGCAACCGTGACCACCATTATGTGCAAGCCGCAAGGGACCACTCATGTCTGTTTAACCCACCTTCCATGGAGCTCTGGGCATACAGTGTGTGCCCAGACAGGTACTTAACAAGCTCCTTTGATGAAAATCTATGTAGCTGATAAGGCTACACTGTACCTACCTATTATTTGATGCCGACGCTGAGCGGTAGGAGACAAGCAACAAGAATAGCATCCCAAAAGCTCTATTGAAACTAAAGGCAAAGAAAAGAAAGTGAAAAAGGCAGGCCATGCACCGACTAAATGTTTGAAACCAAGGCTTTTATGCCTTTGAAACTGAATCCAGGAAAATTGCTGCAACCCCTGGAGACAGTTGGAGGCTTTTCCCCTCTGGACTGTTGCACTGTTTGGGAGCCTCCAATTTCCAGGCTCCTAGGTTGGGAGCGCAGCCCTGAGGCTCAGAGCGAGCCGCAGGGGGTGTGTGAGTCAGCCCCAGGAGCTGGCCAACCCCGGCCTCGCGTGCTGTCCCGTCTCTGACACATGGGGGGAGCGGAGACAGCAGTGGGTGTTTGCTGACAAGCAGCTTCGTGGGAACGCTTGCCTCGGCACTTCTCAGTGCTGAATCAGGGAGAAAAGTTGGGCAGAGTGCCTGTGGGGTTCAACTGAGAGAGGGAGAAAAAAAACAGCCTGAGGTGGGAGAGAAACACCAGGCAAAGCAGTAACAGCAGTAGCAAAACCATCATCACCTGGAGGCCTGCTGGGTGCCTTCCAGTACCCTCCCGTTCATCCTCACCACAGCCCTGCGGAGGTAAGGAAACCCAGGGGACTGTTATTCTCTCTTCCAAAGGAAGGAACTGGACTTAGGAAAGATGGAGAGCTGCAGGGCGAACTCGTGACTAAAACGGAATTCGAACTCAAGTGTAACAAATGCTCTCCCACGTGGGATGCGTCTCCCTTCTCCACCTCTGGTCAAAGCTGCCTCACCCTGCGCTTGCCTCGTCTCCCCTAAAAGTTAGGAAAAGCCAAACAGACAGGAAATGAAGCAGATGCTGCGAGTGGCATTCACTTCTCAGACAGACTTGGCGGGAGAGAGCAGCCCCCAAGTGCAGGAGCCTTGCGGGGCGGGTGGGGGGGGGGGGGGGCGATGGGTCTTGTTCAGCCCTGAAGGGGGCAATCCTACACCTGCCTATCCAGATGGAAAGAGAAAAATGCAGACCTCCTCATTCCTCCCTGATTGTGTCATCCGCAGCAACGCTGCCCAAATAAACAGAACCCAAGCTACATACTGTAATTATGACTTGCTCGTAACCACATTCGTTAAGGTAAAAAGAGGTGAAATTAATTTTAATAATATGTTTTATTTAGCCCAATCTATCCAAAACAGTATTATTTCAATAAGTAATCAACATAAAAAAATTACTGAGATATTTTGTACGTTCTTTTTCTCATAAGCCTTCGAAATCCAGGGCGCATTTTACTCCACACCTCAGTTCGGACTAGTGGAGGTAGGTGTGGCTAGCGGCTACTGTATTGGACGGGGCAGGTCTATAGGGTACCAAACATCCAAGTGAATACAACCTCACTCTATGTGATGTACATGATGTGAGGGTTTTTTAATTACCATACAGGAAAAATTTTTTTGATGTACACTTCTATGAATTTTAACACGTGTAGATTCACGTAACTGCCACCATAATCAGGATACAGAGCAGTTCCATGAGCCCCCAAGAGCAATTTGGGGCTATCTTGTTATTGTCAAACCCCACACCCTCCCCTAATCCCCAGACAAATGGAATCATACAGGATGTTACCTTTGAGACTGGCTTCTTTCACTCAGCATAATGCCTCTACAATTCGTCCAAGTTTGTTGTGTCATCAATACTTCATTCCTTTTTATTACTGGGTTTTCTGACGTTGTATGGATGTACCACAGTTTGTATATCCACTCAACTGCTGAAGGACATTGGAGCTGTTTCCAGCTTGGAATGATTATGAATAGAGCTGCTACAAAGATGTGTACGGGTTTTGCGTGAACATAAGTTTTCACTTCATTTCTCAGGAGCAGGATTGTTGGGCCATGTGGTATGTGGAGGTTTAACTTTATAAAAAATGATCAAATTGTCTTCCAGAGTAGTTGAGCCATTTTCCATTCCCACCAGCAATGTGGGAGAGGTCCAGTTGTTCTGCATCCTTGTCAGCCCTTGGTATTGTCAGTATTTTGATTTTAGCCATTCTGATAGTATGTGGTTGTATCTCATCATGACTTTAATTTGCTTTTCCCTAATGACTAATGATGCGGAGCATCTTTCAGTGCACTTCTTTGCCCTCTGTATGTCCTCTTTGGTGATACATCTGTTTAAGTCTTTTGCTCATTTTTAAATTAGGTTGTGTGTTTTTCAGGTTTTATATACTCTAGATACAAGTCCTTTGTTGGATGTGTGATTTGCAAAATATTTTCTCCCAGTTTCTAGGTTGTCTTTTTATTCTCTTAACATTATCTTTCATGGGGCAGAAGTTTCTAATTTGGAGGATGTCCAGTGTATCAATTTTTTCTTTTAGGGATTATGCTTCTATTATCATTAGTAAGCACTCTTTTGCCTAACCCAGGTCATGGAGATTTTCTCATATTAAGTCTTTGAACAATAAATCACATGTTTGATACCCAAGGGGTTGTAACTGTCTAAAATACTCAGCTGTGGGTTTTCATTGTGAAAATCCACATTGTCATGTGGGTTCATTTATTCACTCCACAGATATTTAATAAGTGGAAAGTCATCACTAGTAAAACAAAGATGATTAAAATTTGGTCCACAATAGTTGCTGCCTTTAGTTGAGGGTCTAGGGCCAGTGGCCATATAAATATCATCTATACCCTCTAAACTGACATTAACATCCCCATTTTACAAGAGAGGAAACTGAAGCTTAGAGAAGTTAAGTAATTTTCCACTCACAGAGGCAGAAAGTAGTAGAGTTAGGGTCAGATAACTCCAAAGCCCTTAGGTACGAGAGGGTTCTTTGGTTTCTAGCAACAGAAAACAGCTCTCCCTACCTAACGGGTAAAAAAATAGAGAAGTGGTCCACAGCTGTTTCACAGAACCAACCCAAAGGCTGAACACCCAAATCTTAGAAGGGAAAGAAAACAAGAAAGTTCAAGGATCCAGGTAGCAGGGGAAAAAATATATGTTGACTTCCAGACATCCTCTTTGAATGAAGCATCTTCAGCTATTTCAGCCCTTGTCTGTGTCCTCTCTAGATTCAGGTTCCCTGGAGCAATCATCTGACGGACCTGCCATGGGTCATGTGACCATCTTTAGAGAAAGGAATGGTGGAACACTTTGATTGACAGTCCCATCAAGACTATGTCCAAGTAGAGGCATAATCTTTCCT
Source organism: Equus quagga (assembly GCF_021613505.1). NCBI lineage: Eukaryota > Metazoa > Chordata > Mammalia > Perissodactyla > Equidae > Equus > Equus quagga. Next base: position 18,347,043 of record NC_060282.1, on the reverse strand, counting down.
TGTTGTAAGGACTATTGAGGTGCTCTTAACAGAAGGAAAGGGAAGAATGGATCCTGGAGAGGCATAAACCACAGAGGCCCACCATGGCAGTGACTTCAAAAATTTTTGATCACAATCCACATTAAGAAATGTATTTCACCAACATGCAAGAATATTCACACATGACTGAAATGAAGTTTTTATATAACAGTATGGAGCCTTCCAATGCGTAGTATACTCTGATACGTCATATTCGTTTCCTTTCATTTTTTAAAAATGGATTTTGTAACTCCTTATGGATTGCAATCTGTGGATTGGAAAGCGCTGTACTTTTTTTTTTTTTTAAAGATTTTATTTTTCCTTTTTCTCCCCAAAGCCCCCCAGTACATAGTTGTATATTCTTCGTTGTGGGTCCTAGTTGTGGCATGTGGGACGCTGCCTCAGCGTGGTTTGATGAGCAGTGCCATGTCCGCGCCCAGGATTCGAACCAACGAAACACTGGGCCGCCTGCAGCGGAGCGCGCGAACTTAACCACTCGGCCACGGGGCCAGCCCCAAAAGTGCTGTACTTTTAACATGATTTCCTTCCCCTCCCTATCCGTGAAGGCTCCAGAAGGAAAGACTGAAAAACAGTGAAGACATAAAGTGGTGAGCTCCATAATGGATCCCCAGAGAACGTTGACCGATCCATCTCACAAGACAGATGTGTAGACTGAGACGTTAAACTCCTGTGAGTTAAAAAAGGATGATGAAAAACAAATGTTTGCCCTCAGAAGCAGACCCTGAGACAAGGATTGGGATCCAAGTAGCCTATTTGTGAGGTGATCCCAGGAAAGACAGGGAGGGAGTGGGGAAGTGAGAGAGGGAAGGGAAGAAAGCCAGCCAAAGGTTCATGACAAGAGTGTTGTCATCATGGGCATCCGGGGCTCAGTCACGTAGGAGACCCTCTAGGAACGGTGCAGAACATGCCTCAGGTCTGTCTCATCAAAGGGCAGGGAAGCTCGGGTGTTCATCCACCAAGTGCCATCCCTCCATGTGAAGCTGGACCAAAACCATCAATTTCCCAACACTTCCAGCATGCCACCAAGTGAGGGCCAAGCTCCCACCACCGGAGAACACCCTCAGGCAGACGATGCAGGAAGCTTTGGGCTATGCAAGAATTGTCTGCGGATGACCTCCAGATTGGTCAAGAGTGTACAGTTTGAAGATCTCCTTCAAGACGTAACTGGGAGGGAGAAGGAGTAGCCCAGGAAGCCATTTGCAGTCAGAAATACCTGCCTCTCCTCCCAGGGCTCACCTCACGGTCAGGCACAGTCTCGTTGCCCATAGCACCTTGGAATGGCCCAATCCCCAGATTCGTAGATTCACCAAGTTCATCCCAGCCTGGGTGCCTGGCTTCCTGTGTCGGCATTGCTGAAGGAAGAAAGGAAATCCACCCAACCAGCTCACCTGTCCTACCTGGCCCCTCTGATTCTCAGCCAATGTCCCAGAGAATGTCTGGTTTTCAGCCAGTGATCTCTGCCACAACATCTCAGGACATTGAATCTACCCTCTCCCACCTCTTATACCAGAAGAAAAGATGGCCCCACTCCTGTCACGGTGCCGATGAAAACAAATTTCCAGGACACAGGGGAAGGATCCAGTGCACAAATCTTAATTAATCACCTGCTATTTGTCAGACTAAAACACAAAAGACAGATTGACTTTGGGAGTCAGGTCCAGTGCGATGAGAATAGAAGCAGTATTGAGCCTAGAGGAGCAAACTCTTCATCAGCGACGCCTGAGGGCAGGGGGTCTCAACCCAGCTGCACACGGTCATCTGAGGAGCTTTCAAAGAGTACCAACTCCCCGTGGGGGATGGGGTGGATCCCAGGTATTAGCATTATTTTTTAAGTTCCCCAGGTTCTAATGGACAGGAAGTATAAGATGGAACAGAAAGGAAGAAATAACATTTCTTGTGGTGGTGTTTTTTTTTTTTTTTTGGAGGTAACCTTTGTATCTCATCTAATTCCCCCACTATATGTTACATATTACTGTACCCATCTCAAAAGTGAGAAACTGAGGCTCAGGGAAGTCAAGCAACTCACCCAAGTTCCCAGTGCTATGAGCAAAAGGACCAAGATCATCATCCACAGGCCATGACTCTTTCTACTCCACCGTGCTATCCCCCGGGTAAAATTTTAATAAAATTGATGGTGAAAGGAAGAGGGCCGAAAAAAATTTAAAAACAATAGTCACTGGATAAATGAACAGTGGCCTAGGTAAGTCATGGTGGGAAGGGCTCTGGGGGCAGCAGGAAGCCCTGGATATCTGAGGCTAGATATCAGAGCACTAAGAAAAATGAGGCAAAGCCACCAAAGAGGCTTTGAGGACCAGCTAACCCTGCCCGTCCCAATGTTCCCTGAGGCTGGCCCTGCTCTCAAGAAGGCCTTGCATCCAAAGTCAGCCCAAGGGGCCATTTTCCCAGTTCCCTGAGCTGTGACTTGGAACTTCACAGCCCGCCAGCTCGTGTTTGAGACCCTCTCAGAGTGGTTAGTCTTCTCCATCTTCGCCCAGGCCTCCGGGCTGACTATATTCAGCTGTGAGAATAAACCGACATCACAGCCACCAGCCTTTCCTCATCTCTGCAACTGATTTCTCAACTCTCTGTGACGGCTTGGCTCTCCAAGTGCAGTGGCCCATCTGGTAGAAGGGATATCGTGCTGTTTATAGCCTCCGCTGGGACTGCTCAAAGACAGGAGAAAACCTCTCCATTCCCGACTCCTCTGTGTTTGCGCCACAAAACTGAATTTTATTTAAGCATCACATTTGGGGAAGGAAAAGGAACTTCAGTCTTTGCTTTCTTGATGGTATTTCTCAGCAAGAAGATGCCCAGTGAAGGAAGGCAATCTCAAAAGGAAACCTTCAAAAGCAAAATCTCCCAAACACACTGTGGTTCCAAAGTCCAAGAGCATCCGTCAGTGAATACCAGAAACCTGTGGAGCTGGAAGGGCCCTGGAGATCAGCTTTTAGAAGGAGAAGCTGAAAGCCCCCTGGGGGAGTGACTTGCCCTACATCATGGCCGGCGGTGACAGCAGATGCAGGACTGGAACTCAGCACTTTGACCTCTTCATCTGCAGATGGTGTTTTACTGGGCAGGAACTGCAAGCTGAGGAAAGACAGAAAAGCAGCAGGCTGAAGGTGGCCCCCCGGGGGCCCACCATGATCTGTGTTGAGAAATGTATTTCACCAACATACACACACAACTGAAACGTGTGTCCAGAAAGCAGTGTTGGTGCCAAGGAAAAGAGCGGATGTAAAAACTGCAGGCTTGGCCCCAACTGTGAAGAAAACAAAGTGATCTTCGCTATTTACCAACTCCTCCCTCCCAAGTTGTCTAATCTAAGGGCCGCCATACTGCACAACTCCGGGGGGCAGAGCTTACACTGTACTGTTAATCTGTATTTTAGAAGGCAGAAGAATGAGAGCTCAAATATTAGCTATTATTTTTCTTGCTCTGCATTAACAGCAGGAACCGAGGCATTAATTGATAAGTACAGGACTCATTAAAAACAAATAGTAACTTAAGAACAACCCCAGGGGACGTGGCTTTCAAGATGCAAAAGAATGAATCTGTAAAAGCAAGTTAATCACGGAGATGCCTAAAAGAGGACATTCAGAAGGCGCTGACTTAAGCGTGCACAAATGTTAGTTGTGCGGTAGGCATTGTTCTCAGTGCTTCATGTTTGTAAATTGTCACAACAACCAATTGTCACAACAATCAGTACTATTGTTATCACCCATTTTACAGATGAGGAAACTGAGATATAGAGCACTCAGTTTGCAAGTCACATAGCCAGGAAGTGGCAAGATGTGATTCAAAGGCAGCAATCTGGCTCCCAACATTGCGCGCTTGACTGTTTACAACATTGCCCCTTTGTAGGAGCCAGTCAATCAGTGTTATTGCTCCTGAGAGCCGGGGGCCGTTGAACGCCGCTCCATTTCCTTCAAGCCACTGCAGGTGACCTGCATGAAGGTTGCAGTGGGGTGACAATGAGGAAGTGATCTTCCCCGACGTCGCAGGGAGGAGACTTACAGGGAGGGACACCATGACAGCTCTGCTCCAGGAAAGCCAGGAAGGATTGCTGATGTCATCAGAGAAGCACAGATGTGGGCAAGCGTCCCAGTACCCCAAACATTACCATGGGAGCTCAGAGGGAGGCTCTGGGCCTCTGGGAATCCTCCTTTACCTTCAAGCCAAACCCTCTTTCAGGGATGTGGAGTGAAAAGAAGGGAGAAAAATGCTTTAAGCCCTTCCCCTAGAGGCCAACTATTCAGAGTGACTTGAGACCTCCTCCAGCCCTGCTGAACCCAACAGAGGGAGGAGGTATTTTTTAATTCCTCTCACTGCAACTTTCAGCAATTTACCTAACGTCTCCAAGCCTCAATTTCTTCATCCTAAAATAGTTTCGTGCCCACTGCACAACAACTGAATTGAGATGACTGCTTAAAAGGGCTTAGCACAATGTTGACCGCCTGGTAGAAGACCAATAAATGAACCAACACATGACAGTTTCCTTTTGCCCTTTGGGGATAAAAAGGACACGGTTAGGTTCCTGCCCAATAGTCATTATTTTTCTTCGCCACCAAACCCCTGATTTCATTCAGGGCTTCAATATTCCCAGATAAAGGATCATCTGCCCAGATTCCTTTGTGGGTAGAGGTGGCCTTGTTTCAGTTCTAGCAAATGAGATGCGAGAAGACTATTGCAGGATGGTGTCCAGGACATTTCTTACTTCTCTAAAAACAGGAGGAACAAACTCAGCTAGCATTTTCTTTGAGCCAAGTCCCGTGTCCTTCTCTCTTCTTCCTCCTGATGGTGCAGTAGCCTTCTTCCCACCATCGGGACAAAAACCGCAGGCCCATCACAGGAACAGAGAAGGAGCCTGGACCCTAAGCAAGATCCCAACTCTTGAATCCCTGCCTCTTGATTTCTCACATTAGAGAAATAAACTCCGTCCAGGTTTTCCATTATTTGAAGCCGAACACATTCCTAACTGATATTTACCAGTCCGAGTTGATGTATTGAAATAAGCAAAGTATGGAGCTGCTGAGGTGTTTGTCCAAGGTCATATCATGAATTGACTGGTGGCAAAGGCAGGCCTGTTGAGTATCCAAGACTTAAATTCCCACCCTAAATACCCTCCTAATAGATTACATTCCCAGGAAAATTGTATTTATGTCAACAATCAAAATGATCGGTATTATAAAATATTTACGTGGAAGCCAGTTGTGGCCATGTATAAGAAGCTCTTATCTAAAATATCTAAAAATTTAAGTAGCCCAACTTATTTTTGCAAACCATGGATTTCATTTAATCTGTGCAAGTGGCTTTTTTGGTCTTGGGGAAAATCACACATGAAGCTCGGAAGAGAAGCTGACCATCTATAGAACCCAGCTTCCCCTCTCTGCAAACAAAAGGAAGCACCTTTGAACATCATGCTGTGAGCTCAACCAAACACAGCAGCCTGCCCTGACATCTATCCTAGGGAAGATACTGAATTCACAAAAGCAATGCCTTTGAACTGCTAATAAATTTTCATTACCGGATCACTTAGGAAATTGGGATTGAAAAGCACTATTGTATAAATGTAATCTTTGCTTGGCAAAATTGAGCTAAAAGATATCATCTACGTTGGATTGTTATCATTTAATGAAAGCTATTTGCTGGACTCAAAAAAAATGCAATGAATAAATGCAATTAATAAAACCATATTCAAATGCTCTTCCTGAGAATTTGTATCTGCAGCCCAGCTGTAGGATGTGAGTTTGGTCAGAATCTCTAGAACTTTAGGATCATTGGTAGAGGAAGACCTACTTCTTTCCTTGGGAAGAGAACTGTCCTTGGAATTGTCCAAGTCAATGTAGGTAGTGGTGCTTAGAACTAATCCCACCACCAAGCAGTAGCAGGATGGCCACTGAGTGGGAGGGCTTCATAGGGACTCCCCCAGTGGCCTTGGCTGTGTTCACGGCCCCATTAACCTGGCCGGAACCAATTTGTCCAATGTAAAAACATGCGACCCAAGTTGTGCCAGGTCCTCTGTCATGGAAAGTCAGCATGTAAATAAGAAGACGGAGTGATGGTAAGCCATTAGAACTGAGTCATGAGGCTGGCAGCACACTGGAAAGTGAGCCCACAAACTCCTGCCACTGAGGTCCCAGGGGCTCATCTAGTTATTGCCCTTCCTAAGATTCTATGAGCTATCCCAATACTTTCCAAAGAAATACTTCTTTTGAAACTTGAGCTAGACCAAGTCAGTGTCTGTTGTTTCAAAAGGAAAGTCTCTTAGGGAATACACTTGACACTATGGTGCACCCATTTGTAGGGTCACAGAGTCAGAAAGACTCATTCCTTCCCACCTCCAGGCAGAAAGAAGCCATCCTAATCTTGGGTAAATAGCGAGTAACAAGGAATCTCTTCCTTAGTGTCTCTAGGCCTTTAAGGAAAGTAGTTTCAACCTTCAGCCCTCACACTCTACACCAGAACCCTGCTCTTTCTTCTACCTGTTGCAGTGCCAGCAGTGTGGCAAGAGGTTAAGGGCATGGGCTTTGTACCTGGAACCCCTGGGTTGGAATCCTGACACTGCTACTTCTAGCTGTGTGACTTAGGGTCTTGTTCAACCTCTCCATGCCTGTTTCTCCAACACGATAGTGGGGAGGTAACCATAGTGCCTACCTCATGGGGTTGTAGTGAGGATTGAGTGAACCCAGAGGAAGTGCTCAGAATAGCACCCCATTCCTAACTTCTCCAACCTCCCCGTCCTGTACTCCAGGCACCCCAGCCCACTTTTCAAGAATGCTGGCTCTTTCCTGCCTAGAAGTCCTAGGAGGTTCTTTGCACATTCTGTTCTTTCTGCCTGAGAACCGCATCCTGCCCTGACCTATTCCCATACCAACCCAGTGATATATTGCTACAATGACCCCAGTTCTCCACCCCTCCCCATATCTACACTCACTCTTTGCCCTGTGATTTTACAGCCCCTCCCACAGGAGTCTTTATTCCCCACCCCTTAATTTTGAGCTAGTCATGGACCTGCTTTGGCGAATAGATTTCAGTAGAAGTGACATTGCACCAGTTTTGAGCCTGGGCCTCAAGCAACCTTGCATGTTTCCACTCTCTCAGACCCCTGCCCAGCCACAAGCCCGGGCTAGATGCACACGGACCAGTTTCCACCTTTACCCCAGTCCACAGCCAACCAATCCCCTGAAGCAGAGCGGCCTAGCTGACCAGCATCTCACCACAGATTCATGATGTTCTCACTGGACCAGCTGAGCCCAGAAGAACCGCCCAGCAGAACCCAGCCCAAATTGCCAACTCATTGTATTAAAAATTAGTAATTGTTGTCTCAAGCCACAAAAGTCAGGGTTAGTTTGCTGCATTGTAAAAGCTAATGATATACACCCTCTCTACGCCTCAGTTTCCTCAAAGATATACAGAAATAAGGAAAATAGGAAAAATAAAACCTACCTCCTAAAATAAACGTGACGATTACATGAGATAAAGCTTGTAAAGCGCCTATGTTACACTGTGTTACATAACTGTTAACTACCGCAGGCATGGTAATCATGATACTGGATTTTTTCATTTTGCCTCTCATCTGTAAATGTAGGAATAATGATATGTAATGAATGGGGTTGCTGTGAGGAATTGAGAAAATATGAGCAACGTGCTTAGCACCATCTCAGACACAGATCATCAATAATGGTTACTATGAATGTGATGTTAAGTATTATTCCAGAAGATTGGTTCCTTCATTCTCCTCCCTGGCTCTTGAACACAATCCACCATCGCCATCCCCTACCCTCCACTTAAACTTCAGTTTTCTCACCTTGATGATCAGACCTGAGCTCCCAGCCTTTAGCCTCACACTGAGGCACCCCTAGCCTATCCAGCCCCATCGTGGGAGAAGGCATCAGAACCCAGGCAGGAAGGTCACTTTTAGTCCCTGGGACTCCTTCAACATCCGCCCTCACCCCGCCCCGCCGCCCCCGTGTGGACCTTAGCCACTAGGGGGCAGCCTCACCCTCCAGCCACGCAGAAAGCTAGGGCCGTCCTGTGGGTCCTTTTTCGGTTTTCTGATCCTCTGCCCAACTTGTCTGAGGGCCCAGGATTTGCCAAGCCCCTGCTGGTCCCATTGTGTGCAGGCCTCACCCGCGGTGTGACCACTCACCTGTCCACATCCGACCTTCCCTCCCGACTGGGGAGCGACCCTTCCCCCCACCTGCTTGAGGAGACGCTGGTGGACACACTTCCCCAGCACCGGGCAACCTCTCAACCTACGTGAGTGGTTTCATAATTCATGCCTGCCCATCAGCGGACAGATTTAGCCTGCTGCCTGCTGAGTCTGGGAATACTGAATATTAAAATATCCCAGACGCTCGCCCTTCTGACGCCCTCGCCTCTCTCAGATTCACTTGCAGTTGGTTGCACAAACAATTCCTGGGACACACATTACTTTGTCAATTAAGTAGATTTCGAATATGCATATGCGTAACTTTCATTGAAACAGAGGAAGTAGTATTCGGGCCAGGATTAGATGTGTGACCTTGGGGAAGTCCTCTGGTTTCGGAGCCAGTGTATTTTCTTCTCCACGACATCATTCCATAAACTCTCCCGGCCTTTTTGTAGCACCATTTGCAATAAAGGGAAGCAGGAGTCCTATTTGAAGGGTTTTCCTGAGCAAAGTAAAGCAAAAGAGCTGAAGAAATATTCTCCACCCTGCTAGGATAACAAAAGAGTCTCCCAGCAATTAAAACGGACCATTATTTGAGGGTGGAGGAGGCAGAGAGAATCTTTCATATTTGGTAAAGAAAGGTGTGTGTGTGTGTGTGTGTATGAGTGTGTTTCACACCACTTTACCAAAACTCTAGCTGACTTCTCTCACGCACATCAAAGACTACCAAGCCTTTCCTGCCTTTGATGTTGAGTTTTTAAAACTCCTAAAAGAATTTCCAGGCTAATACACACACCTTTGCTAATATCCAGTAACGACCAACCACAAAAGTGGGTTTGGGATTTCACGGAAGGTGGGTGAGAATGCCCCACAGATTCAAAATAGACGAAGGAGTTTCTCCTTCTCTCCTGGCAGATTCCATTCTTTCATCCAATAGGAATTTGGTGAGCCCCCAGCGCAGGCTCTGGCACGGAGCAGATTTCAGAAGGAGCTGATGCTGCCTCTCAGTGTGTGATCTAATTAAGGAGGCAGGACCTCCGTGGGGGAAATGAAGGATAATGACCTGGCCACACAGAAAACGTGCGTGGTAACTTACTATAGGAACTCTAGTGGGCAACGGAGAGCGAGTCTCAGCAGAGGGAACCTGGAATTTCTCTACAACACGCTCAGGAAAAAGGCAGTTAAGGCAGAGTGTGTAGTATGAAGAAGAGCTGGACCAGACGGACCCAGATTCAAGCCATGGCTCTGCCATTCACTATGGGACCTTGGACGGTGCACTGATTTCCTCTTGAACCTCAGTTTCCTCATCCACAAAATGGGCATAACAACATCCACTTCAGAAGCTTGTCCTGAAGACACATCGGCCTCTGTTTAGGGCGTGTTCCCTCAATGCTTCACTAGGAAATTTACCTGGGACTTAAAACCAGACACTCTTGGCCTGAAAGTGATTTCACCACAGCTGGGGGATAAATTGCTAACTGGATTAGTAAACAGTGAATCCAAGCAGGAGGACTAATTCCAGACAGATAGGCTCTGCCCACCCCTCTCCCCTCACCAGGGAGGTCATCCTGTTCTCTTTTCAGAGGTGCCCAGCCAGGAGTCCAGGAACACCCGCTGTAGTCATTTCCCATTGCTGCTGTAACATATTACCACAAACTTAGGTGCTTAAAACAACACAAATGTATTATTTTACAGTTCTAGAGGTCAGATGTCCAAAATGAGCCCATTGGGCTAAAAATCAAGGTGTTGGCAAGGCTGCGTTTCTTCTAGAAGCTCTAGGGCAGAATCCATTTCCTCGTCCTTTTCAGCTTCTAGAGGCCACCCGAACTCCTTGGTTCATGATCCTTCTTCCATCTTCAAAACCAGCAACAGTGGCTGAGTCTTTCTTGTGCTGGTATCTCTGGTTCTTTCTTATCTGCCTCTCTCTTCTACTTGTAAGGACTTGTGATGACACCAGGCCCACTGGGATGATCCAGGATAAGAACTACATTTCAAGGTCAACTGATTAGCAACCTTAATTCCAGGTGAACCTGGGTGAGCAGAGAGGAGTTGGTTCACTTCCCATCTGTGGTGGGGACCAAGCAGCCCTGTGGGGACTGGAAAGGTACCATCCTGGGGGTCAGGAGATGTGAGGTCTGTCCTGACCTGGCTGTTCGCTGCTGGAAACTTTGGGCTATTTGCCCTTTTCTAGGCATCAGCTTCCTCTTCTGTAAAATGGAAATAGTCACCCCTGTGTCCCTGTTAGGAGGTTTAGATGTGACTCCCCGCTGAGGGCCTCCTATGGACCAGGCTGTGTGGAGGACCCTGAGGTGGGGAGGACACAGTACCTGACCCCAGGGAGCTCACACTTCAAGTTGTCATCACCTGACCAATAGTCATTGCTCTCCTCTCAAAACTTCTCAAATTTGCCTACAGATCACAGGAACTCTGAGACAGACATCCCTAGCCACTAGATAAAAATATGCATTTTTACATATATTTTATTTGAATTTTTCTCTAATTTGCATTTATAACATTTCAGTATTAATAATTTTTGTTGATTCAAAATCTTATCACCTTAACCCTTTGACTTTGATGTTTCCACGCTTCCTTTCAGCCTTTCCTCACATTTACAGGTGATTTCAGATGCTTTAGGGCAGGTAACATTTTATATTCCTCTCTCTCCATGTAACAACGCTCAAACAATTTTCCGTGTAGCCACACCGCCTACCTTCCAGAGTTGTGCTTATTAAGGGCTGCACAATTTTCCATACAGGTGAAGATACGTAATAACTTCCAGGTTTATTTGAAGGTTTCTGTGTCTTTGTTTGTGGTTTGGTTCTTTCGTGGAGCTGTTTGTGTTTGTTTCTTTGTTTTTGCTATTACAAATAAAGCTACAAGGAGTACCTTCACACATTTATGTTCTTTTCTTTTGAATTCTTTCCATGGGATAATCTCCCAGGAGCAGAGGTCCACTTGACCCTCACAACAGCTCTATGAGGTAAGCAGAACAGAAGTTGATCCCGTCCTACAGATGAGGAAACTAGATCCCAGAGAAATGTAGGTGACTTCCCCACAGACACACAACGGGCTGGTGACCAGAGGAGCCCAGAGCTTTGAAATCCCCACATCTCCTGATTGCTGGAATGGCCGCCTTTCAGGGCATCGCTGCCTATTAGAGACGGAGGAAGTCTCTAGATATCCTCCCAGGTACCCGCTGTGCATCCCCTCCTCCCAGCCCTGCCCCTCACCTACAGACCTGCTGACGGACACCCTCAGCACCGCTTCCCCTCCAGCCCTGCCCAGCCCTATCAGCTTATGAGACGCAGCTTCATATGCCAGGAACACATGAGTTGAAGGCTGAGGTATGAACCTTGAAGAAAAGGTGCTCCCTTGAAATCCCACCACAGCCAGGACCAGCCTGCCTACTGGACCCCTGTTCCTATAGGAGGTAGGAAAGCTCAGTGGTTCTGATGAAGGCTTTGGAGTTGAGACTCTGGGATACAAATCCTGGCTCCACCACCCACCAGCCACGTGGCCTTGGATACAGGGTGTCTCTCCCTTCTTCTGTAAGACGTAGTTGGTGGTAACGTACTACCTCCTTCACATTGTGAGGATTTAATGAGTAATTCTCTTGTGGTGTTTATCACAATGCCTGGTTCACCCTGAGTGATGTATAAATAGCACTCGCTCTTATCAACCCTGCTGTATTAGTGTCCCAGGGCTACTATAACAAACTACCACAAACATGTTAGCTAAAAACAGCAGAAATGTATTCTCCCGCTGTTCCAGGGACCAGATGTCTGAAATCCAGGTGTCAGCAGAGTCGCACCTTCCAAAGACTGTGAGGAAACATACTCTTACCTCTTTTGGCTTCCGGTGCCTACTGGCCTTCCTTGGCTTGTGGCAGCATAACTTCAGTCTCCGCCTGTATCTTCACGTGGTCTTCCTCCCTGCCTCTGTATGTCTTCTCTTCTTACGAGGACACTCGTGTTGAATTGAGGGCCCACCCTAATCCAGTAGGATCTCATCTCAATCCTGACTCAATTATATCTGCAAGACGCTAGCTCCAAATAAGTTCATATTCTGAGGTTCCAGGTAGGTATGAATTCTGGAGGGACGCTGTCCGACCCACTGACCCCGCCTTGCCTACACCTTGGGCTAATGTGAGGGTTTCCTCTCCCTTTGGAGGAATGGGATGTGGTTGAAGGCAGCACTGTGCATTTACTTCCCTTTTGGTCCCTTAATCAGGCTTCTCCGACAAGGCCCTTTTTCTGGCTTCACTAACAAGAGGCTGCAGGGGGATTGGTCCCCAATACCTAATATGTTCACGGCGAATCATGCTTTACAAAGCCCAGCATCCCACTCACTCTCCACAACAGCCCTGTGAGGTCGATAGTATCACCCCTGACTTTGCAGAGGAGGAAGCAGTCGCCGGGGGTGAAGGGATGGCCCAGGCCTCACCAGCCTTTGAAATCCCCACATCTCCTGATTGCTGGAGACCAAGAGTCAGGACCTCAAATCCGCGCCTTCTGATTCCAACCAGTGCTCCATCCACTGCAGCAAAACTATGTCCCCTGCAGGCTGAAGACAGTGTCCTCTTAGGAAGAGTGACCAGATGTCCGGTTTATGCCTCTTGTCCCAGCATAAGTATCATGACTTTCCCCATTCATTCTCAGATGTGTCCCATTTGGACAGTAAATTATGTGGTCATCTTCTTCTCAGTGGTCTTGCCCTCAGAGCTCCTGCCTCTGCCCTGAGACCAGCCCTGCATCCAGTAGCCTGTGAGGCATAATGCTATTGTCCTTCCTCTGTTTCTCTTTTCTTCCACATGAGCTTTATGACAAAGACGTATGAAGCTTTGCCAAGGTGAAGGGCGGTACATTACATTCTTCAAGGAAGCCACAACTGTCTCTAAAGTCTTTCCGTGCCTACCTGTCCTTGGTACATGTGGGTCTGGGTGAAAAGCCAAATTAGAATTGAGACTGAGCTTTGCCGCCATTACACACCACAGTGCAGAGACTTCCCCCTCCAAACCTTCTCTGCCTGGCCCCAGAGAGCTCCAAAAGACTGGAGGAGCCAAAATCCCATAGCAGCTGGCACAAACGCTTCCAGTGGCAACTCTGCAACAGGGTCAGGGACAGAAATACGCGAAGATCAAAAGAGAAGAAAGAATATTTTGGAAGAAAAATTGACATTGCAAATCAAAAGCCTTAAGCAGCGAGTGTGTGTATGTGTGTGCAGAGTGAAGGGGATTTATGTACACGGAAGCTTGGCTAGACCTAGGAAAAAATTTTGGAAGGATACCTGGCAGAATGTTATCAATGATCCCCCTGGGCATTAGGATTGCTTGGAGAGGCAGAAAGAGTAAGGAGACTATTACCATATAATTTGTGCATGTCTACATTTTTTCTTATTTAAAAGCAATTTTCTTATTTAAAAGTTTTTATTGGAGAACATTCTTTACTCATCAATTTCAAGCCAGGAATTGAAACCAAGAAGTAATTAACCACATGCACAAAGACTGAGCTAACAAGGATGCTCGGGGAAGCTTTGCTTTGTAATAAAAACTCAGTAGCAGAGGGCCGGTCCCATGGCCGAGTGGTTAAGTTTCTACACTCCGCTTCAGCGGCCCGGGGTTTCGCTGGTTTGGATCCTGGACACGGACATGGCCCTGCTCGTCAGGCCATGTTGAGGTGGCGTCCCACACAGCACAACCAGAGGCACTCACAACTAGCATATACAACCATGTACCAGGGGGCTTTGGGGAGAAGAAGGAAAAAAAAGAAGGAGATTGGCAACAGATGTTAGTGCAGGTGCTAATCTTTTAAAAAAATATATCTCAGTAGTAACCTATTGTCCAGTAATAGGGGATAGTCATACAAGAGAATGCTACTCAGCTGTTAAAGAATTTTGTAAAGAATATCTATTGACAAAAAAATTTGCCCTACATTGTATAGAAATTATATAGAAATCATAATTATTATATATAAATAATTTATAAATATATAAATGTATTATATGTAATTATTCTATATAAATAAATTATATAGAAATAAAGCAACCTCGATGAGTGCATATAGCACCATTTTTTATCTCCATCTGTATGTTGAAATGCAGCGATATTATTCTTAACAATCGTGTTACTGTTGTTTATTTTACTCTAGCTTCTTTAAATGTTCACATTTCTGTAAAGAACAGAAATGAGAAGAAAAGTCATTTTGACAAAGTGCCAGGAGGAGTGGCCAGGGTGTGCTCTGGAGTCCCATGAGGTGGGTCCACTGCCCCATGAGTCCCCCCCCAAAGCTAGTTCAGCTCGCATTTTCCTTCAGGACCGATTCCTGCGCAAGAGGTTTCAGGAAGAAACTAGAATGGAAACAAATGGAAGCTGAGGGCTCCCGAGCCCCTGCCTGCCGTGCCTGCTCTCCACGGAGGGACAGGAGTGAGGGACAGAAATGTGAGGCCACATCTGTGATGATGTGGACAAGGCAGGTTTTCGCGTGGTTCTAGACAACCTCCTGTGTTTTTCACTTACATCTCTGAATCACCTGTCAGAAGCGATTGTCAGGATTCTAAGAGGCAGCATAACCAAGCACCCAGCCTGGTGCCAGGCACACAGGAGGGGACAACGGGTGAAAATATCACCTCAAAAGCTGGGGATGGGAGGGATGGGGGAGGAAAATCTTTCTGAGCATCTCCCATGATGCTGCCTCCCTGAGTCCTCACAGCAGGAACCTGGCATATGCCTTGTGGTCACTCCCATTTTACAGATGAGGAAACTAAGACTCAAAGAGAGTGCGGGGTTGGCCCAGCGTCATTCAGGCAGTAAGTGGCCGAGTTGGCATGCAAACCCTGATCTGTTCGTCTCCAAGGCCTCTTCTTTCCGCTCATAGGAGACTGAGCACTCTGATTTTCTGTGGAAAGAAGGCTACCAATGGCCAGCAAAAAGACAGACCCACAAGGCAGACAGTTAGTGGCAGGACGTAGATTCAAGCAAAATCTCTTAAGCCCCAGTGCATCCGCCACATGGAGAAACTTGAGATCATACCCCCTCGGGAAGAGTCCATTTGGAACAACACTTTTAGAGGTGTGCTAAATCATGGTGCTGTAGCCGTTTCTTCTCTGCAAGATATGTCCCTCTATGTCCTCCCATTTGATCCTTACGAAAATGCTGCAAAGAGCATGGAGCAGGAATTTTATTCCCGTTTGACAGAGAAGGAAATCAAGTCACTGTGTGACCTGGGGCTAGTACTTACCCTCTCTGAATCTCAGCATCCCTACAGGTAAAATGAGAAGGTTGAACAGTGGTCACCCCAAATTCTTTTCCATGTGTGTGAGTCATTGAATTTGCCACCAAATATTGAGTGATATTGAAATAAACACGAGAGGGAAAGGCTAGAGACGGGGAGATAACTCACATTATGTGCATATGATGTGTAAGGCACTTTGATAATAGTAATAACTCACATTGATCAGGTCCCCACGTGTCAGGAACTATTCTAAGTTCTTTAGATACAGTATATTGTTAAATCCTATGTCACAACTCTATGACATAGGTACTATATTTTTTCCATTTTATAGATGAGAAAACTAAGGTTTAGAGAGAGTAGATAATTTAACAAATTCTATAGAGCTAGTTCAAGAACTTGATATGAGTCTCTGATGCCAAAATTGATGCTTTTAACCACCTTCCCTAATGATTGACATATATGCATCATGACACTTAGTCTTCATGTCACCACAGGTACCGTCTTCCACATTGGGCTTGGCTCTGGGTAACGCAGACGCTAAACAGATGTAAAGTTGAGGTCACCTTTTTTCCCTCATTGCAACAATACCACTTCCCATGTCAGTACATCTTCTTTAAGATCTTCTTCCAAATGGATGCAACCTTTTATTGCTCATTTAATCATTTCCAGTTTTTTTTAAGTAACAGCAGAGTGAACAGTGTCATGCGTTATCTTTTCACCCTTCATTTTGAATTCTTTTTAAGGATGTATTCCAAGAAGTGGCGGCACGGAGGAAAGGATATAAGGGTTTCTTTTGGTACTTGAAACATGTTCCCGAAATGCTTTCCAAAAGTGTTGTACCGCTGGCACCACCACTAGCCATTCAGGAGTGTGCCAACCTCATCAGTTTTCATTTTTACTAATTTAACATAAAACTTTGACATTAGTTAATTTCTTTGATAATAGGAAAAGCTAAACACGTTCCCATATTTATTTTCTAAGTATATATTCTTATGTGACCTGATTTTTCATGTCTCTGCCAATTTCCCTCCCCTCCAGCAGAACTAATCACAGCTTCCTTGGTCTTCTCGTAGGACCTGGTTCCTACCTCTGCTCTTGGGCTCACCAGAGTGGCAATTATTGGCAGTTATGGGCTCACATATGAGCTCCCAGAGAGAAAGGGCTATATCTTCCTTCTAGAACTTGCCTGTCTGTAGCCACTAGTTACATGTGGCTATTAGGCACTTAAAATGGCGCTAGTCCGAATCAAGCTGTGCTGCAAATGTAAAATACACTGGATTTCGAAGACTTAGAGAGTAAAAGAAAAGAATGTAAACCATCTCAGTAATAATGTTTATATTGATTACATGTCAAAATGATAACATTTTGGCTAGGTTGGATTAAATAAAATTAATTATCAAACAATTTCACCTGTTTATTTTTACTTTTTTTTTTTGCTGAGGAAGATTGTCCCTGAGGTAACATCCGTGCCAATCTTCCTCTATTTTATATGTGGGGTGAGCCACAGTGTGGCTTGATGAGCAGTATGTAGGTCCACGCCCAGGATCTGAACCCACGAACCCCAGGCCACCAAGGCAGAGCACACGAACTTAACCACTATACCACCGGGCCAGCCCCTATTTTTACTTTTTTAGTGTAGCTACTAGAAAATTTAAAAGTATAGTTCCATCTTTGTACTATATTTCTGTTAGACAGAGCTGCCTAGAACCCTGGTGCTCAATGTTTTCAGAGAGGTGATTCATTAAATATTTGAGAATGGATTTACAAGCTCTTAAATTCTTTCTTAACAATTTGATTGTGGCTCTTAGTTAAAAGTTATCATCATCATCATCCCTTTGTCATATTTATACTTCCCTTAATTAACATTTTGTCATATTTACCCTCCCTTTACCATCAGTGAGACCAGTTGAAGATTGTCATTAAAGGCAGCCATGAAGAGACAAAGACCAGCAATATGGTTAGTCCAGCAAATATTTACCGAGCATCTGCTGTTGCCAGGTACTTTCTATAGACACTTGGGATAATCAATGAACAAAGTAGGCATAGGTCCTCCCCTTGAGAAGCCACCACGGGGTAGAAACAGCAAGTTAATGACATGGTATATTAGGAGGTGACAGGTGCTGTGGCAAATGAGAGAACCGAGTGCAGGCGAGGGGAGGAGCAGGTTGCAATACTGAACAGGTGGCTGCCGCGTGTCTCATTGAGAAGGTAAGATTTTAGCAAAGACTTGAAGGGGTGGGGGGAGTGTTCCAAGTGACTCCCTGGGCAAGAGCATTTCTAGGCAACAGGAATAACTAAAGCAAAGGACCTAAGGCGGGACCATGTAACTGAAAGGGAGTCAGGAGACCCAGGCTCTCCTCTCTGGGGCTCAGTTGCCCTGTGTCTTCTGGAGCTCCTCTTTCCAGGTCCTGTCCAGCTCAAATGCGCAGAACGACACCACTACATCCCTCAGCACTGCCCACCCATGCTCATCCCCACCCGAGCGGAGGCTTCGGAGAGCTCTCTGGTTATCTGAATTCTAGAAAAGTCTTTACCTGGAGCGCTGGGGAAGGGGGCCAATGGAGACAGATAAGGCTTATTTATAGATCAGGACAGCCTGTGGGCTTCTTTGCAAACCTGGCTCATCTACAGCAGGAGCAGCCAGTTGCTGGAAGGATCATCCCAGGGGAGCGGCTCGGCTTGTTTGCCAGCCAGCCCAGAGCCCCCTCCACTGAGGGAGTTAAGAGAATGGCAGGACAGACGAGAATCAAGGGGCAATCCCTTCCTAATTGGTTTCCCTGACACCTCTGCCATTACTATCGCTTCTCCATTCTGCCACACGGGTCTGAGCATGTCATTTCTGTGCTTAAAAGTGTCCCAACCAGCAGCTCTAAACCCAAGCCTGGCCCCAGCCAAACGCTTCAGCCTCATTTCTTTTTCTATCTAGACCCTTCCCAGCACATCCCACTCTCCCTGCAAGCCCCTCTCCAAGACTCACGGTGCCCCAGCATGCCTTTGCTCCTGCTCCTCCATCTGCCTAAGACGTCCCTTTCCCCTTGTCCACCTGGCAGACCGCACACACTCCACCTCAAAGGCTCAGGTCAGACGGCCCGTTCCCTGAGGAAATAGGTCCTGGAGTCAGACTTCAAATCCCAGCTCTGCCACTTCCTACCAGGGGTCTGTGGCATGTTCCCTAGCCGTCCTAAGCTTTGGTTTCTCAACCATAGAGTGGGATGAGAATAAACAGTACAGACCTCGTGGAGTTGTGAGCACTGAGGGGCCTAATGCGTGTGAAGAGTTTCTCACAGTAGCGGGCACACAATAAGGAGTGACACTGTTACTATTTTTAAATATTATTATTATCATTATTACTTTATCAACAACTACTGCTACTCTTACCAATGCTCACCCAATGCCGCGGTCTGAATGTTTGCATCCCCCCACCCCCAAATTTCGTATGTTAAATCCTAATCCTCAATGTGATGATATTAGGAGGTGGGGCCTTAGGGAAGCGATTCACTCACGAGGGTGGAGCCCTCATGAATACGATTGGTGCCCTAATAAAAGAGGCCCCCAGAGAGACCCCCTAGTCTGCCATGTGAGGACACAGCGAGAAGACACCAACGATGGGGTGGTGGGTCACCAGACACCAAATCCGCCAGCACCTTGATCTTGGACTTCTCAGCCTCCAGAACTGGAAGAAATAAATTCCTCTTGTTCATAAGCTACCCAGCCTGTGGGATTCTGTTATAACAGCCTGGACAGACCAGGACACCCGGGCAGGATAGATCCTCCCTCCAGTGGATTCCCACACATCCTAGTTTGGGTGCCCTGAACTGGGTGTTGGTTCCTTCAAAATCAGACTGTGAGATAAGGGCTTGGATGCAAGGAGTTTGTTTAGGAAGTAATCCCAGGAAGAAAAATGAGGAAGCAGGAGAAGTGAGACAGGGCGGAGAGAAGAGCAAATAAAAGGTGGGTTCATGAGAGGGTTATCCTTGTGCGCAACTGACGCGCCATCCCCACTGGGGCCCCTAAGAAAGTGCCTCATCTGTCAATCAGACAATGATACCTGGAAACCCAATACTGCCCAGTCTTGGAATATTTCAGAGAAATTGGACCACTGCTGAAGGGAACTCGTACAACCTGATGTCAAATATCTGTCAAAAGAAACTCAAAAGTTTGCAAACTCTTTGATTTAGCAATTCCACTTCAAAGGATTTATCTTAGGTGAATAGTCCTAGATGTACATAAAATACAGCTAAAAGAGTTTTCATGTCCAGAATTGCTTATAATAGTGAAAAATTGGACACAATATAAACATCCAAGAGAGTGGATAACTAAACCATGGTTCATCCTCACATTGGAATACCCAGCAGCCACTGAAAATGATCTTGTACAACAATATTTAATATCGTAGAAAACTGACCATGATATTGTTCAGTCATTAATAGCAGACACATATGCACATAAACTAATATGTATGAAATGACCTAATAAGAGTGTTAGTGTAATAAGCACACACGCACCCAGGGACACACACACATGCACACACACACACACACATGCATACACACAAAAACCTGAGAAGATAATGACTATAATGATGACAGTGATAATAGCGGAGTAGATGAATTGTATTTTAATTTTCTTTTTTTTTTTCCTTATCTGCATTTTCAAAATGTTCTCCGGTGCTGTCGTGTTATAGGGCTGCTCTGACAGCACCAGGCTGCCAACACAGAGGGGCTATAAGAGATGGAACATAACTCACCTTGCTGTCTGTCCAAACAGGCTTGTATTTTCCTCTAATATGTAAGGTCCTGAGATCAGGCATCTCTGGGAAACCGGCTTGCCTCCATTCCCAGGCAGCCCACCTGGGGCATGTGCATCTCTGAAAACACACGGGCTTTTCTAATAAAAAGATACAGCCCACAACCAGCAAAGGAAATTCAGTGCTTTTCTCAGTCAATTTCTCCATCTCCGACTTTTAATCATTGGAAGAGAGCTACCTGCTGGTTTATGTGGCTTGAAGCCTGATTAGAATGAATTGATTCTCTGAAATGACCAGTAGATTTTAATAGGGAAAAAAATGCAGTATTTACATGAGGCTTTCTAATCTCTGATCTTTAGGTCCTTTTTGATATCATTTCACGTTCTCTGACTATCCTTTGAGGTGGGATTCAGGATGTAGGTAAGGAAAGGAGGAGACTGTATGGACAATCTTTACATTCACTCAAAAATATTTTCTGATTTTTAGAGGAGGAAGGGGGCCTTTTCTGGTTTTTCTCTCTCACAATAGGATTAAAGGAACTTTCATCCGTTTGATCTCTTCTAGTGCCTTTGTCTACTCCCTCCCTTGATAGCTTCTCCCTAAGAGGAGCTCCTGTCACCGATCAGAGCCTGGAGTGATCACCGGACCGCGTTTTACTAGCAGCTGGGGCTACAACGCCCCTTCGCCCTCTTCCCAGTTCCTCTGTCACAGGGCAGGGCCTGCTGGACCCAATTCCCTCTCCGTGCCTGACTCTGTGCCTACCAATGGGAATGTAGTGCAAACAGGTAAAGGCCATCCTTACCCGTGCTGCTGATTGGGTTAAGGGACTTAGAGACAGCTCTGTAGGCCCAGACATTCTAGATTCAAGGGAACAGGGAGGAGGAAGCCCCATTTTTTTCCTCCTATCCAGCTTTTATCGAAGAAGGCCTCCATTTGGGGGTTTTATGGTGCCTGCAGGGCATTAAGCAAACTCGTCCTTTGTTCTCCATTTGACTTCTGTTCCTTACATATGACTTGGCCAAGAATCCATGGAGTAGCGTGGATGAGTGGGAGGATTTACTCTCATCCTGTGAGCTTAAATCTGAACACCCACTATGCGCCAGGTATTGTGCCAGGAGCTGAAAACTCGAGGAAGACACCATCCTTGCCCTTGAGGGGCTCATCGCCTGTGGGAGGAGGCAGACATGCGAGCAGATACACGTAATAATAAGTAGACTGCAGCGTGATCAATACTCTAATGCAAGAATGTACAAAGTGCGGGGGGCATGAAGAAGGGCAAAGCTTCCATGTAGCAGAGGGGATGGGGAAAGAGACTGGAAAGGCTCTACGGAAGAAGTGACACTCAAGTTGCATCTTGAAGAGTGGATAGAGGAAAGAAGGGAAGGAGATTCTTGGCAAAGGGAACAGTATGTGCAAGAAAAAGAGATGTGACTGCATGGAACATTCTAGGAGAGGTAAGGCACAGACTTTTGGGGTCGTAGTGATTTTCTTGTTAATTCGCCTAAGCTCATTATAAATTAAGGCAGTCATTCCTTTGTCTAGCAGTGTTGTAAACTGGAGGCCTAGTCTGTAGCAGTGTGTGGAGTAGGTTATGGTGGGGAAAAGCTGGAGATAAGGCATTAGTGAGGAGGCTCTTCATCCACTTGAAAGCAATGCAGACCCAAAGCAGGTGAGTCATAGCAAGAATGCGTCCCAAGTGAGTTGCATAGTCACACTTTGGTATGTGGCAAAAGTGGAAGTCAAACCAGAAGGTTAACATACTGCATCCTAATGTAGTGTTCTTCGTCCTACTCATAGTGTAAAGCCTGGAAGGGTCTCGAGTTAGGAAAGGATTGGCTGCCTGTGGAACTTTTAAGAGGAGAAATACGGAAAGTTTGAAAAGAAATGTCTTCTTTCCCGCGTCCGCTAAAAACCTGCTCTTCTAATGGAATTCCATGTGCTCACAGTTCAGATGAGAAAGCCTTTGGTAACCAGGAAATCAGAATGAATCTTTTAAAATGTGCTGGACCATTAACAAAGGCTTCACGGAGAATCTGGGACTTAATCTGGTCTTGAAGAATGAGTAGGATTTGGGTGGGTGGGTGCCATGATTTGAATGTTTGCATCCCCCCAAAACTCATACGTTGTAATTCCAAGGTGGTGGTGTTAATGGGTGGGCCTTTGGGGGGTGCTTAAATCCTGAGGGTGGAGCCCTCATGAATGGGATTAGTGCCCTTATAGACGGGGCTCCAGGGAGATCCTCAGCCCCTTCGACCATGTGCGGATACAACAAGAAATCTGAAACTCGGAAGAGGGCCCTCACCCAACCATGCTGACACCCTGATCTCGGACTTCTGGCCTCTGGAACTGTGAGAAATACATTTCTATTGTTTATAAGCCACTTGGTCTGTGGTATTTTGTTACAGCAGCCTGAAAAGACTAAGACAGTGGAGAAGAGATTGTCACAGCTGTCCCGGGAGAGGATTCCTTCACGCTTCTACCAAAAAAGTCTAGGCTTAGTACCCTTCCTCAGGTGAGCCTTCTTTGGTTTCAAGAACAAAATCAAAACTCAGTCTAGCTCAGTGAAAAGGGAAAGATTTATAGGAGAGATAATGGTGTGTTTCAGGGGCCACCACTTCAGTTACAGCCACTTGCAAAGACTGGCTCTCTCTGAATCTGAGTTCTCAGAAACAGATCTGATTGACCTAAGTTGACTCTGATGGTCAACCCAAGCCAATCAACTCTTGCTAAGAGTCTGTATCCCATGGGATAAACATGGCGGTTTTGCACAACTATCAAAAAACAAGGCCAGTGTAAGCTGGACTATACCTCCCAAATTCATAGTCCTTTCATATGCTCAAGGTTCTTTAGCTCTATTGTAGAGCTAAAGATTCAGCTGAAATCTGTAAGCAATTAGAAATCTTAATTCAGTGTGGAAAGTACAGTTGCCAGATTTAGCAAATAAATATGCAAGATGCCCAATAAAATTTGAATATTTAACAAAAAAATTCAGGATGTTCCATGTGACATTTTGGACCTATTTATACTAAAAAATGCTTCATTGTTTGCCTGAAATTCAAATTTAACTGGGCATCCTGTATTTTATCTGCCAACCCTAGTGGAAAGGTGGTACTTTTGCAGGACTCTGAATTCTTGACATTTCCGAAATAATGATCACGTCTCTGGGAATTTAAATGCCCGAGACAGATGTAAGGGTTTTAAATATGCCAAATCGAGGACACCGTGAATGAAGCCGGCATCCGAGAGCAAGAGGTGGACCTGAATAATTATCAGTGAGTTTAATTGCTTTGTTGCAGAGAGTCGGCTTATTAAGGATGCATTGCAATTCTGGAGTGGTTGGCTGAAGAACTTGAGTAACAACAGATGGGAAATCCCTCACTGCAGCCGTGACCTTTACCTGTCATGCTGGCACACACAACCACATGCAAGAAGACATTATTATACCTCCAGATGCCACTCTCCAGAGCCTATGGACAGGGAATAGTGGGTTCCCCTAGGGCTGGCCTGGGAAGGTGGAGGGCCACAATGGCTACCCAGATGGGTATATGGCCTCTTTGTCTTATATGGGTCTTTTCATGACTTCACTCTTCCCTATGTATGAAAAGGACACTGTTCTTCATGTTAAATAAACTTGAGTACTGGTCCTGCTGCTACCTCTTACAAGCTTTATGAGCTGGAGCAAATCACGAAACCACTCTGAGGCTCAGTTTCCTCATCTGTGAATTGAGAATAATGTTACCCACCTTACGGTCATTGGGAAGAGTCAATGACCTCCTGCCTATTTAAGTGTCAGATTCCGTGGACCCCAGTCCCTCAAACTCATCCTAGCCTCCCTCCTCCCTAATATCCGAGTCCTCAAGGCCAGTCATTTTAATAATAGCCTCCCAGTCACGTTAAAATATATGCCTTGTTCATGATCCTACTCTGCTAATCACCACCCTTAGAGATTTGTTATCCCACTGTCTCCACCTCTGAGCCACCCAGCCTGCTGGCATCAAATCATAAATTATGTTATCAAATCATAATAAATCATGTTATCCAGCCCCGGGTGGGCTCTCTCTGTGCTCCATAATCCTTTTACTCTTCTCCAATGGACCCACAGCTCAGAGGCTTCACGGCTACAACAGAAGCAGGAATTTTGTTTTCATACCGCACATGTGACAGGAAAGAGGAACAGAGAAGATGGGGTCTAACCCTTGGAGTCTTGTCTAATCCCTAAGGAGAGAGGCACTTTGAGAAGAGCTGAACAGACAGCTTTCATGAAGGATTTTCTGAAGTATGGGGTGAACTGGGGAGCCAAGAAGTGTGGGCAGCAATCAGAATCCCAATGACATTCTTCACGGAAATAGAGCAAAGAATGCTAAAATTCATATGGGGCAACCAAAGACCCCGAATTGCTAAGGCAATCCTGAAAAAAAAGAACAACGCTGGAGGTATCACAACCCTGACTTCAAAATGGGCTACAAAGCCATAGTGATCAAAACGGCATGGTACTGGTGCAAAAACAGGCACACAGATCAATGGAACAGAATTGAAACCCAGAAATAAGTCCGCACATCTACTGACAGCTAATCTTCGACGAAGGTGCCAAGAACATACAATGGAGAAAAGATAGTCTCTTCAATAAATGATGTTGGGAAAACTGGACAGCCACATGCAAAAGAATGAAAGTAGACCACTATCTCACGCCATACACAAAAATAAACCCAAAATGGATCAGACTTGAAGATATGTCCTGAAACTATAAAACTCCTGGGAGATAATATTGGTAGTACACTCTTTGACATTGAACTAAAAAGGATATTTTCAAATACCATGTCTTCTCAGACAAGGGAAACAAAAGAAAAAATAAACAAGTGGCAATTCATCAGACTAAAGAGCTTCTGCAAGGTAAAAGAAACTAGAATCAAAACAAAGAGACAACCCACCAACTGGGAGAAAATATTTGCAAGTCATGTATCTGACAAGGGGTTAATCTCCATAATATATAAGGAACTCACACAACTGAACAATAAGAAAGCAAACAACCCAACCAAAAAATGGGCAGAGGAGATGAACAGACATTTTTCCAAAGAAGATATACAGATGGCCAATAAACACATGAAAAGATGTTCAACATCACTAACCATCAGGGAAATGCAAATCAAAACTACACTAAGATACCACCTTACACCTGTTAAAATGGCTATAATCACTGACTAAAAATAACAAATGTTGGAGAGGGTGTGGAGAGAAGGGAACCCTCATACACTACTGGTGGGAATGCAAACTGGTGCAGCCACTATAGAAAACACTATGGAGATTCCTCAAAAAACTAAAACTAGACCTACCATATGATCCAGCTATCTTACTGCTGGGTATCTACCCAAGCAATTTGAAATCAACAATCCAAAGTAACATATGTAGCCCTATGTTCCTTGCAGCACTGTTCACAATAACCAAGACATGGAAACAATCCAAGTGCCCATTGACTGATGATTGAATAAAGAAGATGTGGTATAGCTATACAATGAAATACTACTCAGCCGTAAAAAAGACAAATTCATCCCGTTTGCAACAACATAGAAGGACTTGGAGGGAATTATGCTAAGCGAAATAAACCAGACTGAGAAAGACAAAGACCAGATGATTTCACTCATATGTGGAATATAAACAAACACACGGACTAAGAAAACAGTTCAGTGGTTACCAGGGGAAGTTGGGGGGGACAGGGAGTAAAGGGGAGCACTTACATGGTGACAGACAAGAAATAATGTACTACTGAAATCTCACATTGATGTAAACTACTATGAACTCAATTAAAAATCAAAAAAAGAAGAAGTGCGGGCAGCTTCTGCAAGTTGGAAAAGCCACCAAAAAAATTCTCCCCTGGAGCTTCCAGAAAGAAATGCAACCCCATCAATGCCTTGATTTTAGCCAGTGAGACCCATGTCAGACTTCTGATCTCCAGAACTGTAAGATAAAAAAAATTGTGTCATTTTAAAGCCACTGAGTTTGTGGTAATTTCCTATGGCAGTGATAGAAAATAATACACATCCATGAGTCTAAATTGTCATTAATAATTACTGAGTGTTTACTGGACACTTTTTTAAGTGTTCTACGTGTTTTAACTCATTTAGTGCATATAAAACTCTGTGAGGATGGTCTTTTTATTATCTCAATTTTACAGAGGAGGGAACTGAGGCACAGAGAGGTTTAATAACTTACCCAAGGTCAGTAAACGGTGGAGCCAGGATATGAACCAAAACCGTCTACTTCAGAGGCCTCATGTTGTCACCAGGCTGTGCCACTTCTCTCAGAGCACCAAGGACGGACGAGACGGTAGCCACAAAAACAAGTTGTGTCGTGATAGATTTTTTTCATATGAATCCAAAGTATTATTTATATTTTACATTATAAATAACATGTTATACAGTATCTATTATACTAAGTATATTATATATTATCGTGATTATTATCATTATATTATTGGTGAGGGAGCAGGGCATAAGCACAGGACAGGAAATCATGTCTTCAGAGTGTCCTCCTTACTCAAAATCCTACTTTAGAGTTCTACTTCCTAATGTCACCAATTACGCCCTTGGGTGTGGTGAGAGACACTTGACAGAGATTGTCTTATTTCTTCCTCACAATAACCCATATGGTTAATTACTATATTTACCGCCATTGGGTTTGTGAGGAAACTGAGGCTCAGACAGTTGAGGTAACTTGCCCATAGGTGGAGCTAGCGAGTCACTGAGTTCCAAGCTGACTGTGGGATTTCCCCCACTGCTTCTCCTCCCAACCTGCCTCCCGGCCCCCACGATTTCCTCAGCTCTCCTCACACCTCTGAACAGACCTCTGGACCCTCAACATCCTTCTCAAGGTTGCTCATTCTACAAATATTAAGTTCATTGAGAAACCACTCAGTGCCCAACAGGCTGTGCAGCCTCAGTGGAGAATGAGACAGGATGGTGACCACGACCTTGTTACTGAGGATTCTTTCTGTGCCCCAGCCAAGGGGCTCAACCCCAGATGCACTGACAAAGACGCTCTGCTTGACCAAACTCAGGTCAGGCTCCCCTGAGCCCTCTTCTCAGCTAGGCCTCAACCTTGGCCCCTGTCTTTGGCCTTCCCCGCCCAGTCTCAACAAAGACTTCTCTAAGTCAGCCCCCTGCCCTTGATATCTGATCAGTTTCATCCCCCCACTTTCGAGGTCCAAATCCTTGGCTTGCCTTTAGCAAGAACACCCCTATCCTTGATGTCTCCTCTTAGTAACTTTCCATCACTGACCCCCCCACTCTGCTCACTGGCTAATCCCACTCATATCTGTTGTATTTGCAGTTGTACTCCATCTCTCTCCCTTAGTGCAGTATCCCCATTGCAATAGTCTTGAAGAAAATCTCCCTTACCGTTTTAACAAGTGTTTGGAATAATTATTTCTTTAACAGTTAATTAATATCACTTGGGGCATTGTTTTTTTTAAAATTCTGAGGAGGCCTGGGCCTCACCCGAGGCCAATGAACCAGAACCATGGGGATGGCTCTAACATGCACTAGGGTTGGGAACCACTGGCCCAGGAGGTGTGCACAAATCTCCCGTGTGATGGAAAATCCAAGAGCTAGGCTGACTCTCAGTCTGGAGGGCCCCATGAATTCTTCCCGGCTGGGCTGACCTTCATTTATGCCCCACATCAGCCCTATCCCCACCTGAAAGAGGCTCCTTCGTCCAGCTCCACCAGGCTGCAGGCCGGGAACGCCCATGCTGTGTCACTCCTCCATACATCTGCTCACACGACCTCCTTTCCCGGTAGCGCCCGCTCCATGCCCCCTTGACCGCCAGGGAAAGAGTAATTATACTGAAGACCTCCCCTCCTCCAGGAGGCCTTCTCCAATTCTTCTTCCCAGGGATATAATGATCCCTTTTTGCTTTCTGCCCCCATGATGTTGTCAACCAGGCATTGTCACATCACCTTCCATTGCACACCTGGGACCCTTCTTGCCCTGTCTACAGGCCTGACAATGCATAGAGCGAACCACGGCATGTCACTAAAACCAGAAACACAGCTCCTCACCAGCCATCCTGGCTAAGGGCTTCGGGAGACTTGGTATTCGTGTCCACAGATGCTGGGTTTTCAGAAATTACCCTCTAAAATGAATACTGACACATGAGACGATACTAACAAAGCTCTCCATCAGGCGAAATGAAACTTATTATATCTGCCAGGAAACTGGAAACTTGGATGAACCTCAACCCTGAACACACAAATTGTTGATATCATCCAATATTAGGAATCCTACAACACGGAACATTGGATTTAGAGTCAAAAAACGTAGACTATAAATGAGTTCAGCCACTTTCTAAATGCATAACTTTGTGTAAGATACTTAATTTTGCTGGGTCTTAGTTTTCTCATCTATAAAATGGGGATTATAATGCTTCACCCACTTCCTCCAACAGGTTGTTTTAATCATTAAATAAAGCTTGGAAAAGTATATTTTCTTTAACTGTGAAGCCCTATACAAATATAAGGAAGAATTTTAATATTTTTACTAATTACTTGTGCTTCTGTTTTTCCTAAATTAGTATCAACATTTTTACATTTGTATGAAACCCGTTGAGATGTCCATTCAGAAATAATTGAGAAGTAAGGTTTATTTTAGAAAGATTGTGGGAGGATGGTATGTCTTTCTTTCTTTCTTTTAAGAAATAATATGCAAATGACTTTATCTGCTAAAGCTCATCCATAGAAACTGGAATAGACAACACCTTGCTCCTGAACAATACAGTTATGTGTAAATTGTAAATAATAACCAAAGGGAAAGAATAGCTAACAAGAGTAAGGAAGGGACAGCACATGATTAAATCTGGAATTTCAAAAAAGTTGAGGATCCAAAATTGGCAGTAAATACACATATATATGTATGTATGTGTATCTTACTTCCTTATCCACCATCTCTCTCTGTACAAACCAAATCTTTCCTTTCTGACGTAGTGGGGGGATGTATGCACGCACACAGTGTATGTGTGTATCCATGTGTTTGTGTGTGTTTTCCTTCTAGTCTTCTTTGCTTGGTTTGTTTGTTTGTCTGGCTTGGGGGTATTTGATTTTATTTTCGACAAAGTAACACACGCAAGTGGTGGTAAAGTCTAAGGGGACTACAGTCCTTTGGGAGGCTGCTTCACAGCTCTCTAGGGTTAGGCTAGAGGGGACATGGGCTGGTGGCAGATGACAATTCCAGAAGTGGCAGAGTTAGCAAGGGGGGGGGGGGGGTAACTGTTTTCTTCAAAGTCTTCTTGAGTTAGAAGGAATCTTAAAGATCATCTTATCCAACTCTGTGCACTTCCTCAATTTACAGATAAGGAAAACAAGATGACCAGAGAGGGAAAGTGTCTTGCCTAAGATCACAGAGCTTTTACAAGCCTTTCCTAAGCATCTGGCATACACAAAGCATTATTCTATTGCTTGAGGTGGTTCCAAGATGAATAGAGCATGGTCTCCATGCTTAAGGAGCTGACAGCCTAACTGAGGGGGATGTAAGCATCCTATAACACAAGACAGAGTAAAACCAAGACTAAACAGAAGGGCTTGAGAATGCTGGAAGAACTGGAAAGAATTTCTGATTGGAAAATTAGAAAGGGTTTCATGAAGAACGTGGCATCTGAGCCGCACAAAAGGATAGAGGGATCCCAGTCACAGAGTACACACACCGTGTCAACTGCTTGGGCATCCCTTTCGGAAAACAGCATCAAAATACCGGCTGATAAAAAAAATAACAATAATAAGACAAGAAAGGAAACTGAGAAGAAACACAGGCTGGGAAAAGCCAAGAGGAAAGCAGTCATGTAGAAGATGAGAGGGAACATCATCTCTAGAAAGAAACAGAGAGCACGTGCTGGTTATGGCATTAGTTTAAAACACAAAAAGAGAGTCAAAGAGCAAGTATTTTCTGATCATGCTAAGAAGT
Organism: Equus quagga; assembly: GCF_021613505.1. Lineage (NCBI taxonomy): Eukaryota > Metazoa > Chordata > Mammalia > Perissodactyla > Equidae > Equus > Equus quagga. The sequence goes on along the minus strand of NC_060282.1, from coordinate 18,316,929 downwards.
TAAAACAATTCAGTAGATTATTCAACCGATGATGATTGGTGCACTAACCTCACGTATATAAAATATAGATCAGCTCTCCACTTAACCTGGGGTAGGGGGGGTCAGCTAAGGGAGAAAAGGGCAAAGAAAAACAGTTTTGCACTGGATTCCAAAATGTATAGGGGATAAAAGAAATGTCACTGTGAGGGTGGGGACACTAAGGCCTTCCACAGGGGGCCAGGTCCGCACAGGGAATAATAATCTGAGAAACTAGCTGACATGACATCGTCACCCTAAGCGATTATTAAAGCCACAGGGTGGGGTGAGATGACCCAGCATGAGTGTGCAGGGTGAGATGACAGCCTGGCCAAGGACTCTGGAAAACTCCTACCTTTCAAGGGCAGGATGTAGCAAGGAAGAGTCAGTGGCGACTTGGACCATTGCAATTGCATGGCGTGGTGGGAGCACAGCATGGAGAACAGCAGTTTGGGGTGGATGCAAAACAAAGAATTGCCCTTAAAGCTGTCCTCCAGGTAGCTCCAAAGGGGACAAAAGCTGCTCGACCCAAGTGGGAGTCAGCATAGAATAATTAGGTGCTGGGGCAGACTCCGCATAGCAGGACGGGGGAAGCTCCTATAGACCTACGGAACATGTCTCAGGCTGCTGGTGGGAGGTAATTTGCCCCAGGACGGCTAAAGAGCTTCACAGAGAGCTTCACTCCATACCCCACCCACAACCACACACATTCATCATCATCATCACCATCATCATCGTCATCATCACCATCATCATCATCATCACCATCAGCAGCAGCAGCAGCATCATCACCATCCTCATCACCACCATCATCATCATCACCATCAGCAGCAGCAGCATCACCATCATCGTCATCATCATCATCATCCAGAAATAAAACATTTAATCAGGGCACCAAACATCCCAGTTTACACCTGCTGTCCCGGCACAATAATTGATGGCATCCCCTTTCACCCCACAAAGTATCCCAGTTTGGAAAACACATCAGCGGTTGCCAAAGGTTAGCGATGGGGTTGGGGAGGGTTGGTGTGACTACAGAGGGGCAGCAGGGAGATCACTGTGGTGAGGGAATAGTTCTGCATCTTGATTGTGATCACAGTTATACATGTTACACGTGGGATAAATGACATAGAATGGGACACACCCATCGTACCAATATCAATTTCCTGGTCACTATAGTTATATAAGATATAGCCATTGGGGAAAACTGGATGAAGAGTACACGGGTCCTCTCTATTATCTTGGCAATTTCCTGTGAGTCTATAATTATTTCAAAATTAAAGGTTTTTTTTTAAAAAAGTACTCTTCTAGGAGCATCCACTGAGTGCAGGGACAGGAACTTGGCAGAACTGAGATTTGTGGGGCTAGCATTTGCTTGGATCTGTGCAGTCACTAATAGGAATGAAAATCACTGCTGCTACAGACATGGTGCTGAGGAAGACCCTGTTCTCTGAAGTTTAGATTTACAAGAAAGGAGACCAAGAATTCTCTGCCAGTCTTTCATTAGCTCTGGTGTAAGAGAGTAACTGTTCCAGCCTGAATCAGCAGAGATAGATGTAACATATGGAAGGAGATCAGTGGATGACCCAGAATCAGTTCAAAGACAGCAAAGGAGATGAGGAAGGAAAACCAGCATTTCTTTTGGTGTCCCCTGGCTGTGAGCTTCATCAACGCTCAGGAAAGAGAGAATTAACAGTTAACCCCAGACCCACATCACAGGATAGCTGGAAATACACAGTTTGGTAAACTGCTTTTCGTTTATTCCATATGGTGACTTTTGTCATTCTCAACCACTCAGTTTATCTTCTCTTTCGTGTCACAAGTTATAAGAATCCCATGAGACATTTTTTAAAACCACTTCCATTCATTGAATGCTATGCGTCTACACCATTCACCTGTCACTTCACTTCAATCTTCACACAAACTTACAAAGTGGATATTATTATCCCTGTTTGGCGTATGAGAAAACTGAGACTCAGAGAGGTTAAGTAACTTGGCCAATGTCACACGAATAAATGGTAGAGCCAGGAGTCAAGCCCCAGTCACTCAGACTCCAAACTCGTGTTATCCCTGCCCCCCACCGGGCTACACTGCCTCTCCTGGGATTTGCAAGGCAGGGGGTAGCAAGAGTTACAGGGTCACCTGAGCTGGTGCAGCCAACTGCCATCAGTCACAATCTCATTGTTATGGTGTGTAGACCGGGAGATGCACCCCTGGGAGGATGACATCGGTGTGGGCCCTGTGCTCCATCCACCCCTCGTGTCGGGGGGAGCGAGGAGCCCCTCAGTTTCTCCCACCCCTCCCTTTTATCCTCGGAGGTATGGGTGAGGCAGGGGAGGGCCGTCCCCCCCACACCAGGAGCCGTGTGCTAAGCTCCTTTCTCAGGGTGCCCATGGGCTCCGAGCAGACCCACCCATTCCGTCTCCCCAGCCGTGGACTGCAGGTACATCAGGGGCCGTACATCTAACTGAGATCCTCGTGGGTCAGCCAGATGTCCCCAGCAACTCTGAACACAGGACAGGATCTGGGAAACCCAGCTACGACATCTCTTTCACCCCATCCTTTAGGTAAATGGCATGTGCCTCACATTAGAGAAAAGAAGAAAAGGCAGAATTTTCCTGGCCTGAGAACATCTCCAGCAGGGGCTCCGCTGGGAAAAGCCTGCAAAATCCACTAGCAACGAAATCGGAGGACACCAGACCAAGTCATTAGATCGGAAATTTTGAAGCCAAGAAAGGTGAGAGAAGCATCTGAGATGTGGCTGACATCTTGACTGCTAAGCTCCGCCAACAGCGCCGAGGCGTTCATCTTCTGCTCCCGCGACTCTGATGGGCAAATTGCGCTCTCTCGGGGTCAGCCCAGGAGAGGGGCGTGTGCAGTGAAGCAGCTCCGAGGTCTCTCAGCCTTTCTCCTCAGACATGAAGAAAGAGAGGGACTGAGAACGGCTAGTGGCCTTATAAAATATGCTTAGAAACTAGCAGCTATGATTTCTTCAAGTTTCCTTGCAAGCCCTGGGATAAGCATTTCACATGCACTTAACTCATTGCAGCCTCGGGACAGCCATGTAGAGAAGGGTAATTATCATTCCCATTTTACAGGTGAAGAAACTGAGGTTCGGAGACATCAATTTGTCTAAGGTTCCATTGAAAATAAACAGTACAGAGAGAATTTGAACCCAGGCAAACTAACTCTCGAGCCCACACTTTTAACTGCCCTTCTTCTGTCTCCCAAAGAGGATGATCGTGGGGAGGGAGTGAGGGAGGATCGGAACTAGACCCCAGGCCTACCCAGCTCCAAAGCTCTTGCCTACTCAAAATATTCCATACGTGTGGTCACTCGGGTGTGGCCCACACACGTGTGTGCACAAGAGCATCGTACAGCCAATGACCATGTGCCCCCTCCCACACACAGACATACACCCTGCTTTAAACGTCTGCCTTTTGCACATGTGTCCTTACAACATGTTTTTTGGGGACTGTGAGCTCAGGGGCTTGGAAAACCCAGAGTTGGGCTCTCGGGGCTGCTTCCTTGTGGCTCTGCATGAGAAGAGTTGCTGGCCTTGGCAGCTGAGGCCCACAGCCTATCTGAGCAACCAGGTAGCAACCCATGAATTCTGGGGCTGAGGTCACCCCCAGAAGGGGGTCCAATGCTCATGGAAAGATTTAAGTCCCAGCTAGACATGGACCTTGCCCCGGGCTCCCCAGAGCCCACCTCCTCTGCAGCTGAGTGATATCGGGAAAGTTATGGCCGCCAAACTCAAGACTGAAAATTGGCCAGCTTTTCTAGCCAAGCGCCTAGCAAGTTCAGCAAGACCTGGCCTTTGAACAAGTGAGGCAAAAGCATTGCTGAAATATAAGCCTCAGGTCTCATTTGTGAAAAATAAAACTCCCTAAGAAGAGCGGGGTGGGGGGGGGGGGGGGCAGGTAAAGAGGGACAACACAAAGGAAGAAAGGAAAGGTCCTGGAGAAAGGAGCTGGTGAGAGGAGAGAAGCCCTGAGGGGGAAACCATGAGCTCCAGGAAGGAGGATGGGGCGCCCCAGGCATCACAGCAAGCCGGAAGGGAACCAGCTACAAACATGAAACCTGCCCAGGATGGCAGCTGGAGCTGGACCTGACGGGGTTCCCTCTTCCATCTTCGTAGTCTCATCTGAGGGCCAGTGCAAAGATTTCTCCAGCAGATAGGGAGGTTTCTCAGCCCAAATACAAGTCCCAGAGGTGCACTGTCATTGGAGCCAGCCCCTGAGCCCCTCGTCAGAGCCTGGGAAGCAGAGGCCATGTGGGTCACACTACAGAAGGGCAACTGGGAGACAGTCATGGATCACATGCCTCCTTGCCGTAGAGCCCAGGGGAGGAGATTTGACCCAGGCCAGGTTAGGGCCCCAGCGACTTAGTAGGGGGTCTGATCTGGGCAGTATTGAGATAATAACAATAACAGAGTTGAACAATAATAAGCAAAGACTCATTGGGAGCTTAGAATATACCAGTTATCGTTCTGAACACTTGGATGTAGTGACTCATTTAATCCATCTACAAAATGGAGATGACCCATGCGTGATATTTCTCCTATGTTGTGAATATTAAATGAGATGATTATGTGAAATTGGTTTTGCGAAATTGATGAGGATAACAACGATAACGATAATGGTGATGATGAAGTGCTAGCAATGGTGTTGATGGCAGTGATGGAGGTGATGGTAGTAACGGAGGTGATGATGGTGGAGGTGCTAGTGGTAATGGTGGTGATGGTAATGCGCATTATAGTGCAGTAGGTGAAGGTACAGATTTGGAGTTACACAGAGACCTGGATTCAAGTCCCAGCTCCACCACTTACTCATGATGTGATCTTAGGCAATTAACTTCTCTGAGCCTCAGTTCCCTCATCTGTGAAATGGGAATGATATCACCCTTATGGTGTTGTTGGGAAGAGAGAAATGCATGTCAATTTCTTAGCACTTACCTGGCACTTGATACACCGTGGCTACTAGGGAGGAGGGTGGCACTGGCAACAGCAGCAGTGGCAATGGCAAAGATGGGGTTCCCAGTAAATGCCAAAGCGCTTCCCCATAGCAGAAGGTGAGTCGGCTTTTGATCACACTCTACACAACGCTTCAGCAGGAGCAACCGTAGCAGCCTTTGCTTGAGAGTATATTTTTAATTGGCTACATTTAGTCCCAAGTACACAGAAAGGGCTTCAATGCTCACCACATGGCAGGCGCCACTCACTTAACCATTAACCAAGCTGGTCCTAGCTAAGCTGAGAAACAGACAAAGGTTATCTCTGGAGTTATTGCGTCACCTCCTGACCCCTGGCCCCAGCACTCTGGGACCTTTTGCTGACCCCTAGTCCTGGGACCACCATTGCCCTACCCCACCTCCTTTCCCCTCCCAGATCCACATTATACTCCCAAACCATTGCTTTTACCTTTCAACTGTGTCCAGTCAACATTTGCCATTTGGGGTCCTATGACCTCAACGTTAATAATAATAATAACTTACTTGTGTTGTGCGCTTACTATGATTCATGGACTGGTTTATTCAATCCTCACTACCACCCTGTGAGTTGGGTGAAATTATTAGCGCCATTTTACAGGGGAAGATACTGAGGCTCAGAAAGATTAAGTAACTTTTCCTAGGTCACACAGCTTATAAATTGTAGAGCTGGTACCAGATTGGAGGTATGTTTGATCTAGGAGCCCAGGCTGATTCTCCCACATGACACTGCCTTTCAGGGACCTAATCCACAGGAGTGAGAGTATCGAAGAGCCAGGATGGAGGGAAAGCTGCTGGGGGAAGTATGTATTTGGCCGACTCTTAGATCCCCCTAGAAAGATAGCTCTCTGCCACCAGCTTCTCTCTAGACATTGACCTGACAGTACCATGGGCTAATTGTCATGGTCACTATGAATCTTGGAATGATGTGTCACACTTTCTAAAGCATGCTTTCTGAAAAAACACACTTCAAAAAAAAATGTTGCAGCATACTCTTTATCCCAGCCAATCCACTTCCAGAATTTTATCCTTCAGATATACTTACGCATGTGTGAATTGACATCCTGTGTTTACAAAGTTACTCAATGTTTGTAATGGCAAGAATTTGGAAGCAACCCAAATGTCTATCACTGAGGAATGGTTAAATAAATTGTGGCATACACAGATGATGAAATACTCTGCAGCCATAAAAGAATAAAATAAAAAGGAAGCTGTATCAGCGGGGATATGAAAGAAATATGTAGGATGTGGATCTCCACAACATAGTGCTAAGTGAAAAAAGGGAAAACAGCATGTATGTTATGCTGCCACTTATGTCAAATACAGGGAGGGTGGAGAATAAATACAGGTGTTTTCTTGTATCTTCAGAGACAACCCCCAGAAGGATATATACGATACTGGCACCACTGGTTGCTTTGAGAAAGGGACCTAGGTGGCTGAGAGACAGAAGCTGGACAAGGACTTTTTGCTCTTTCTCATTATGTACCTTCTAAATTTGGATACTTGTACCAAAATAAATTTATATATATATAAATACACAAAGAGACGAATAACCATATAACCATAAAGGAACGTTCATGGTCCACTAAAAAGACACTGGACATGGCATCAGAGAACCCTGAAATTGATTATTGTTTCTGACACCCTGGGCAACTTAATGTTTCTGAATCAAGCTTTCCTCAATTATAAGGGGGAGGGCAGATCATGATAACCAATTCCCATGGGTGTTGAGAGGATTAAGAAGCAAAATGTATTTGATCATTCATTCTCCAGATACTTGTTGAGCAATTGCTCTGGGCCAGGCCCTGGGCTCAACACTATGCATCATCAAGGTGCGTCCAGCAGATATGCTCGCCATCAGGCATCATGGGCTTCCAGTCCAGTGCGGAAGATGGACATGAAATCAGTACGTAGCTATGCAGTCACCTGTTGTCATAAATACTGCAGCAGGAGAGAACTGGCTCTATGAGAGAGAATCCCATGGGGGTTATAGAAGGCCTTTCTGAGACAGTGACACTTAAGCTCAGACGCACAGGCATTCACTCGGCCAAGAGAGGAGGGAGGTGCATTGCAGTGAGAGTACAGAGCCAGAAATAAACTTGGAGAGTTCAAGGAACCAAGAGACAATCAAAATGGCTGTGGGGAGAGTTGCAGGCATGGGGGATGCAAACATCCTGAGCCTCCAGGGACCACAGGAAGGACCTTGGGATACCTTCCAGGTGCAGTGGGAAGCCACTGGTGGTTCTATCAAAAGCAGTGTAGCTGCAGATAAGATAGTAGAGTCAGCCAACCAGCTTCAAATCCTGGCTCTCACTTCCTGGTTGGGTACCCTGAGGCAGCCCTATGCCTTTCAAGAAGGAAGCAAATAGGGCCTCTGGTACCATGTGTGAGGTTTAAGAGCATCCCAGGGGGAGCTCTTAGCTCACTGCCTGGTGCCTCTTACACACTCAGCAGAGGACTTTGCAGCAGCAGCATCCATAATAGTGGTTGTAGTGCATTTCTGAAAGATCATTCTAGAGCCAGGGTGGGCAAACCATGGCCCCCGGACCAAATCCAGCCCGCCTCTTATTTTTGTGCTGTCCACAAGCTAAGAATGGTTTTAATATTTTTAAATTGGTTTTAAAAAACAAAAGAATAATAACATTTCAGGACACACGAAAATTTTATGAAATTTAAATTTTGGCACCCATAAATAAAGTTTTATTGAGACACAACCACCTCTGTTCATTTACGTATCGTCTCTGGCTGTTTCCACATGACAACAGTGCAATTCAGTCATTGAAACAGAAACCCATGGCTAGGAAAGGCTAAGATATTTACTATCTGGCCCTTTACAGAAAAATTTTGCCAACCCCTGCTCTAGAGAACAGATTAGAGGCACCCAAAGACACAAAGAGAAAGCTGGTCAGGAGGCTACGGTAGAGATGGAGCCAGAGATAACAGCGAAAAGAGAGAGATGCAGAGAGATTCTGTAGAAGTGTTTTTGAAAACTAGGAAGGGCTTACAATGACAGGTCTTTCCAATGCCTCCGACACTGGACATGGTTGTGACTGCTAATCATAAAGTTTAAGAGGCTTTGGTGGTTTTTACATCAGCTCGAACATTCTATACCTCTGGGACTCTTTACGATAAGAGTAGAGGATGATTTCCGACTCCAAATGACTGACAAGCTGATGGCATCACAGATGGCATTCTCTGAGGAAGCCCAGTGCTGGCGTGTATAAATAGAACCAGTGGTCATCAGGAAGTGTTCCTAGGGCTGAGGTCATCCTCCTCTCACACCATCATGGCAGGCCCCAGGGAGGCAGCAGGTCTACATCTGTGCCCCACAACTAGCTCGGGTCTGGAAAATATGATGGAGTTGACAGGGGAGCCAGAAAGTTGGCTGGAGAATAACCCCTGTCAAAAAGAGAAAGCAATTGGATAATTATGGATTCCCCAACAATGGTAGGTAACACGTAGTAGGCATCTACCAGGCCCCAGATGTTGCTGTAAGCTCTTCATATGAATTGTTTCATTCAATACTCACTGATTTACAGATGAGGACAAAGAGACACAGAAGGTGACTTGCCCAAGGCAGGACAGCTAGTGAGCGGAGGAGTCAGGATTCCATTCCAGGAGATCTGAGTCAAGAGTTCCTGTCCTTAACCACAATACTTCACTATCTCTCTGTTCTAGCCCTCAGGGAGAAGTGAAGACTGAGAGTCCTTTAGGAATAAGCTCTAGGCCCCTCTGTAATTTCCTCTCACAACTCCCTGGGATTAAGATACTTTGTCTACAAGACAGCATTTATTATGTAATGACCAGCTCATTGTTTTCTTGAAGTCATGTGTGGCGATCAATCCTTGCTCATCAGCATGCAATGCCAACCACCTCCAACACACACACACACACACACACACACACACACACACACACTTACATAATGCACAATTAGGATTTCCAATGGGCTTTTTCACAACCTGCAGGTAACTCTCAAAGCACCCAGATTCCCCTGTGGGCGATAGACAGGGGCCCATGGCCTAGATCCGTGGCTCAGGCCCTGTCCAGCTCTCCCTGACACACCATCAGGGCATCTTTCCCACTTAAAACCCAGCCGAGTGGTGTGGGCATGACTACCTGCATGAGAAACAGAAGTTAGATGTACTGTCAGCAACCACAATAATTACAGCTGCCATTTATCACATGCTGTGTGCCTTCAATTTAATCCTCTCAACAACCTGCAGGTTGAAGTAACTTGGCGGGGACTGTTATTTCTATATTTCACAAAGGAAACGGAGGGTCAAAGAATTGAGGTTCTTGCCACAGATCCTCAGAGAGAAAGCGTCCGTCAGTATTCACACTCGGGACCACCTGACTCTGAGCCCCTGCTCCCACTGCAAGGCCACAGACACTCCTGTACAGATTTAATAGGGAATGTCTTACAAGCAGCTCAGCTCAGTAGATATTTTTGATCACATACTATCTGCCCAGTCCTGCATTAAGCCTTGAAGATGCAATAAGACAGAAATGGTCCCTGCCTAATAGAATTTAGGGTTCAATGAAGACAACTACAGAATTTATTCGTTCAACAAGTATTCATTCAGAGTCTATTTGCCAGAGCCAGACACGATTTTAAGTATTGGAGGATGCAACAATGAACAGAAAAGGCAGGGATGCTGTCCTCGTAATGTTAGGACATTTCAAAACGGCGTAATGGAGCATTTTAGACAGGCAGTGGCTGAGTTGGAAGGAGAAACAAGAGTCCTACACTGGGCCCCAGCTGGGATGTGCCTTCCCAGCCCTCCGGGGGGCCGTCCAGCTGTCAGTGAGATGTCTGGCCTGCTGAGAGGGCAGCCACCCACCCAGGCACTTCCCAGAGTCACATCCCCGGGGCAGGTCAGAGAGGGGCTGGCTGGTTTATGGCACCGTGTAGCTGATCTCCACTTGTGCCGAATCCTCAGAGGCTCTCCAGTTATCCTAAGGGCTGTCATGTAGTTCTCATAAATGCTCCAAAGGAGATGAGTTTTAATTCACTTTCATTTAACGAGTAACTATAGCAAGCAACATTCTGTCACGGTGGAAGGGGAGCAGAAGGGATGTTAAAAGGAACGCCATGATGTTAAACGTCTGCTCCAAAATGTTTGGGAATAAGGGAGGTTTTCTTATTTAAGTGCCTTAGAACTGGAGGGAGGGGAGAGGGGCATGGTTGGACATTTTCAAGTGAGCCAATAACAGGTTTCCTGTCTACAGTGTGAGGAAGCTGAACTCCATCACGCTACAGAGAGCTCACGGCGTCTGCACTTGGAGAGTCTCCATGCCTGGCCCACTGCCTGGAAGACACGTTTTATTGGAATCTGGGTTAGGGTCTAGGTGGCGCCTTGAATTTACAAGCCTCAATGACCATCTCCTTCAGGCTGGGATTGAGAGCTCAGAGGACCCCATGACTAAACTCTGGTCCCAGGTGTGGTGAGCCAGTCAGGCCACCCTCTTGCCAAGGGGCACACTTTCCACAGCAATGTGAAGTTTCCTCCTTTAAGTGAGTCAGCTTGGAGAAAAGCACTCTGTAAATAAAGAAGCAGGTGGCCCTGCCATGGCAAACTCAAGCTGGTGCTTTACAAACGGGTGAAGTTGGGAATCCCTGATTTGATCCGTTCCCTTCCTTCCTGCATTTGAGATAGAGAAACTGAGGCCAGAAAGCTGAAGTAGACTGCCCAAGGACGCACAGCAGGATGCTTCCGCTGGCCCCTTCTTCAGTGCTCTTTCCACATCTGTCATTCTCCAAGGTTCAAACTTTCATGAAAGAAGTGGGATTCAAGCTTGGAAGACAAGCTGGGAAGCCCTGTGTCAGTGAGGGAAGATGGGACTGTTTCCTGTATTTCTCCAAAAGGGAAGGGAATCGTGACCCTTTAAAGATCCAGGGTACATCAAAGGCAGGTCTTCCAGTCAGGATGTCCCCCAGTTCCCTTCCTAGGAGTGACAGCATCCTTTGTAAGACAATAATAGTACAATCATCATCCTACAGGCTTAAAGTGCTCATGATAATCCTATGGGAATGGCTTCAAAATTCCATCCTTTAGAGCTTCTATTTCTGGGAAGATGGAATAGACATACTTTCCTTATTCCTCCTGCTAGGTACACTATATATAAAACAAACATAAAAAGACTCTGAAAGATGGAGAGAAGAAGGCAGACCAGCTCTGGCCCTCAGGAGCTGAGGAACAACATGGCAGTGATTTCCCGGGGTTTTCTTTTGCTTCATATACCCTAGACTCAGAGCTGAAGAAGCCAGCAACCTGCAGACACCTAACCAAAAAGGCCCCCCCCCAGAAACCCAACCAAAGCCCACTCTCTCCAGCCAAGGGACAGGAAAGAAGCAGACGAGCAAGACAGAAAACTTTTAGACAGTAACTGCTCTACTCCAGCCAAACACCACAGAAATAACTGTGGCCCAGGTCCACCCACGCCAGCAAAGGCTGAGTGAGGAGCCCAGACTTCACCCCTGTGAGGCTGTAACGAGGCACTCAACACACCCACTGGAGTGGTGTCAGAGAAGGCCAAGAAAGGAACCAGGACTCTCATCACCAGTGGTCTCAGTTGAGACCATGTGGGAGCCTGGACTTCCACCTTCACTCAGCAATAACAAGGTGTCTCTCCCCTCCCTGCCAGGGTGGCATCAGAGGAGGCCTAGCGGGGAGTCAAGGCTTTCAACACAGCCCATGGGTAGCAAGACCATCTCATCATGGTGCCAGTGGAGACCACACGGAGACCCAAAATGCCTACCCCTACCCAGCAGTAAGGAGGAGTCCCCCTCTCAGGCACCAACAGAGGCCAAGTGGGGACCCTGATCTTCTGGCCCATCTGTCATTAACAAGACAGACCCCCTCCTCTTTCCCCAGCAGCGTGTGTCGGGGAAAGCCAGCTAAGACCAAGATTTAAATAGGATCCAGAGTCTCATAGCATAACAGGAAAATGTCCATGTTTCAGTCAAAAATCACCTGTCATACCAAGAACCAGGAAGATCTTGAACTGAATGAGAAAAGACGATCGATAGATGCCAATACCACGATGACAGAGTGAGAGTAGAATTGTCTGACACAGATTTTAGAGCAACCAGGATAAAAATGCTTCAAAGAGCAAATAGGAACGTGCTTCAAACAAATGAATAAATAGAAGGCCCCAGCAAAGAAATAGAAAGTCTCAATAAAGAACTAGAAGACATAAAGGAAAACCAAATGGAAATTTTCAACCTGAAAAATATAATATCCAAAATAAAAACCTCAGTGAATGGACTTGACAGCGTAATATAGGGGATAGAGGAAAGAAACGGTGAATTCAAAGATGGAATGATAGAAAGCACCCAATTTGAACAACAGAAAAACTAGACTGAAAAAAAAAATGAGCAGAACCTCAGGGAACTGTGGGACCATAAGAAAAGATCTAACATTTGCATCATTGGTGTCCCAGAAGGTGAGGAGAAAGAAGACAAGGATGAAAGATTATTAAAGAAATAACGGCTGCAAACATCCCAAATTTTGCAAAAGAAATAAAACTACAGATTTAAAAAGCTGAGTGAAGCCCAAACAGTGTAACCATGTATGCATCTAAAAACAGAAGTACAAAACCTAATAGAACAGATAGGAGAACCAGACAAATCCACAGCTAAAATTGGAGATTTCAAGACTCTTCTCTCAATAAATGATAAAACAATCAGACAAAAAATCAGAAAGGATTGGAGGTCGGGCTAGCCTCATGGTGCAGTGGTTAAGTTTGTACACTCTGCTTTGGAGGCCGAGGTTCACTGGTTCAGATCCCAGGCACAGACCTACACCACTCATCAGCCATGCTGTGGTGGTGACCCACATACAAAATAGAGGAAGACTGGCAAAAGATGTTAGCCCAGGGAAAATCTTCCTCAGCAGAAAAAAAAATATATCAGGAAGGACATAGAACTCAACAGTACCATCAGCAAACAGGATCTAATAGGCTTATGGACAATTATAGAACACTCCACCCAATAACAGCAGAATACACAGTCTTTGCCAGTGTTCATGGAGCATATACCAAGATAGAGCATACGCTGGGCCATAAAACAAAGCTCGACACATTTTTTAAAATGGAAATTATGTGCAGTGTATTCTCCAGCCACAATGGAATCGAACTAGAAATCAATTACAGTAAGATAACAGAAACATCTCCAAACACTGGAAACTAAACACTAAAATTAAATACTGAACTTCATCAAAATTAAAAATTTTGCTGTACGAAAGACTATGTCAACAGCATGAAAAAGCAAGCTCCAGAGTGGGAGAAAATACTTGCAAAGCACATATCCAACAAAGCATTGCTCTCTAGAATATATAAAGACTTCTCAGAACTCAACAACATGAAAACAAACAGTCCAATTAGAAATGGGCAGGAGACACAATGAGACATTCCACCAGAGAGGAGATACAGATGGCAAACAAGCACATCAAAAGATGTTCAACGTCATTAGCCATTAGGGAAATGCAAATTAAAGCCACAGTGAGATGTCACTCTACATCTATCAGAAACACTAAAATTAAAAATATTTACAGGGCTGGCCCAGTGGCATAGTGGTTAGGTTCGTGCACCCTGCTTTGACGGCCCAGAGTTCACGGGTCTGGATCCCAGGCGCAAACCTTCACACCACTCATCAAGCCATGCTGCAGTGGCATCCCACATACAAAATAGAAGATTGGTACAGATGTTAGCCCAGGGCCAATCTTCCTCGCTGAAAAAAATATATATATCTACAACACAAAATGCTGATGAGGATGCAGAGAAACTGGATCACTCATACATTGCTGGTGGGAATGTAAAATGATACAGCCACTCAAGAAAATGGTTTAATAGTTTCTTGCAAAACTAAAAATGCACTGATCGTAGGACCCAGCAACCACACTCCCGGGCATTTATCCCAGAGAAACGAAGTCTTAGGTTCACATCAAAACCTGTACATAAATGTTTATAGCATCTTTATCTGTAAGAGAAACAAACCTCAGAAAAGACCCAGATGTCCTTCAACGTGTAAACGGTTAAACAAACGGCAATCTAGCCATATCAAAGAAAGCTACTCAGGAATAAAAACAAAATACTGACACACACAACAACCTGGATGAATCTCCAGAGAATTATTCTGAGTGGGGAAAAAAAAACAGTCCTAAAAGATCACATACTGTAAGATTCCATCTACGCAAGATTCCTGAAATGACAAAATTATAGGAATAGTGAACAGATTAATGGTTGCTGAGGAAGAGAAGTGGGTACAGACATAAAAGGGCAACATGAGGGATCCTCTGCTTGTGAATCTATAATTATCTCAAAAGAAAAACTTTAGTTAAAAAAAATAACTACAGGAGCCAGCCGGTGGTGTAGTGGTTGGGTTTGCCTGCTCCGTCCGCTTTGGCATCCCGGGGTTCACAGGTTCAGATCCCAGGCGTGGAAACAGCACCAGTAGTCAAGTCACGCTGTGGCGGCATCCCCCATAAAAATAGAGAAAGACTGGCACAGATGTTAGATCAGGGCCAATCTTCCTCACCAAAAAAAACCCCAGAACATAAAAAAATAAACTTCAAATTTCACAGAACTAAAAAAAAATCTTAAAAAGAGTACATATAAAAACTGGTGAAATCCAAATAAGGCCTGTACTAGTATTCTACCAAGATTGACTTCCCCATTTTGAAAAATGCACCAGGGTTATGTAAGCTGTTATCATTGGGGGAAGCTGGGTGAAGGGTTTATGGGATCTCTCTGGATGGACTATTTTTGCAATTTCTTGGAAATCTTAAATCATTTCAAAATTAAAAGTTACAATTTTTAAAAACCACTTAATATTCTAATGTTCTCACCTTCAATCAATTCTTAAAACACCACCGGCAAATCTGGGTCCTGGTGCCTGTGAGTCCCTGTGACCACTATACAGATACGCCTACTACCCTGGAAAGAACACGTTCTGCACAGGGCCTATCAGCCATAAATCAGAAGTCTCAACTCGGGAGTGCAAGACTTACAACTCTCTCTGATTTCCATAATACAACTTCATTTGCATTTTGAGCTCCCATTCAGGCCTCTATGGTAGAAGTAATCTCAGGCAATTCAGCTCCTGCCCCTTGCTCCTTACCCCAGAAGGATGGCCCAAGTTTGGGGAAACTTACATAGAGCCTGATATCAATGTGGGATGGGAGTGGCGGGAAGAAGGAGAGAAGCATCCTCTTATGTTCAGTGTCATCTGTCCACACTGTCTTCTGAGGACCATCATCCACCATTGCTCAGTCATTGGTACACATAGGCCACTGCTGAGACATCCCTGGTCCCCACCAGCAGCACCACATCTATGCCACCTGTATTCGTTTCCTACAGCTGCTGTAACAGACGACAAAAACTTAGTGGCTTAAAAACAATACAAATGTACTATCTTCCAGTTTTGGAGGTCAGAAGTCTGCAAGGGGTGTTACGGGGCTAAAACCAAGGTGTCAGCAGGGCTGCGTTCCTTTGAGGAAGTTCCAGGGGAGAATCTGTTTTCTTGCCTTTTCCTCCTTCTAGAGGCTGCCTGCATTGCTTGGCTTATGGCCGCACCACTCTGACCTCTTGCTTCCCTTCTTACATCTCCTCTGACTCTGACCCTTTGCCTCCCTCTTACGAAGACCCTTGTGATTATGTTAGGCCCACCCCAATACCCCAGGATAACCCCACCCCCCCCATTTCAAGATCCTTAATCACATCCACAAAGTCTTTTTTGCTATGTAAGTTAATACATGCACAGTTCCTGGGGATTCAGATGTGGACATCTTTTGCAGGGGGGGGTCATTATTCTCTCTAACACACCACCCTTGGCACTCAGGATTGTCCCATGCTCACTGACTACACTCGTTATTATTGACACATCAAAAACCATCCTAAAACTTAGGGACGTGAAACAACCATTTTCTTATGCCCACTGATTCCCTGGCTCAGGAATTCAGACAGGACACAGTGAGGATGGCCTGTCTCTGCTCTCTGATGTCTGGAGCTTCAGCTGGTAAGACTCAATACCTGGGGGTGACTCGACCACTGGAGGCTGGAATCATCTGGAGATATCATCACTCTCACGTCTGGTGGTCGATGCCAGCTGTCCTCTGGGACCTCAGCGGGGGCAGCTGGTTGAAGTAGTCACCTGGGGCCTCTCCTTATGTGCAGAGGTGACCTCACACTGGGCAGCCTCAGAGGAGTCACACTTCTTACGTGGTGGCTCAAGTCTTCAAAACTCAAGTGTCCCAGTGGACAAGGTAGGTGCTGACTTCCCTTCTGTGATCTAGTCTCAGAAATCACATAAAGCCACTTCTGCAATGCACTGTTGGTCGAAGCTGTCACAGCTCGCCCAGCTTCAAGGAGAGGGACACAGGCCCCATCTTCCGATGGAAGTTGGAAAGCTCGTTTTATGGAACAACACGTGGAGAGGAAGGTAGTGTTGTGTCAATCTGCCACCAGGCGGCCTTTTCCCTGGAGTCTTGTTCCTCAGCCCAGAACTCTACCCAGGTACGGCACAGGCCCTCCGAGCTTGGCCTCCTCAGGGCTCCCCCAGAGAGCAGGAAGCTGGGGAGCTACCAGTCCTCTCCCTTCTTCCCCCAAGACAAAGGCATCTGTGCCTAGTTGGGGTGGGGGAGGGGACTTCTCTCCTTTACCATGTTCTTTCTAAAATGTATTGTCCATGACCTAAGTTCTTCCCATTCCCTTGAGGATTTGCATTTTTAAAACTCAAAAGCCAGGCATTCACTCCAAAATGCAATCTTTGCCTCATTCCTTCCCTGGAGCAAAAGCGCCGAAAGGTGTCTTCTCCACTTGGATGAGGTGGAGGAGAAGGTCAAGGAGTACAAGGAAACGGACGGAGGCGAGACTATGGGTGAACGTTTCCAAAAATGTTATCTCACCACAGGCACAAATCTCACAACAGCTTGTGCCTCCTGTTGGGGTCTCCAAGGGACCACCCCCAACAAAGAGTACTCATCTTCCCGAGCCGGGTTTAGAACAAGTTGGGAAATAAAGAGAACATATGGGACTCAATACGGGTAGAAGCCAGGCTGCAGGAGGGGGTCACAAGTCTGTGATGGACTGAAGGTGTCCCCCAAAATTCATATGCTGAGGCCCTAACACCCAATGTGATGACATTTGGAGGTGGGTCCTTTGGGAGGTAATTAGAGTTCGATGAGGGTAGGGCCCTCATGATGGGGATTAGGGTCCTTATAAGAAGAGGAAGAGAGACACACACACACACACACCCCCACAAGAAGTCATGTGAGCACACAGTGAGATGGTGACTATCAATAAGCCAAGAGAAGAAGCCTCAGAATGAAACCTACCCTGTTGGCACCTTGATCTTAGACTTCCAGCCTCCAGAACTGTGAGAAATAAACACCTGTTGTTTAAGCCCCCCACTGTGTGGCAGCCTGTTAGCCGTGTGGGCTGCACATCCAGAACCCAGAATGAGGCTGACATGCCCACACAGCTGAAGGCAGTGCCACTTGGGGCTCCCCCACCCCTCCATGCTAAGACCAGAACAAACAAGACTCAGACACTCAGGAGAAGTGCCTCTGAGAGAAAGGGTGCAGCTGAGCTAGACATTTCCAGAGGCAGGGAGAGGTGGGAGCATCCTCAGAGAAAACCCCTCCTCATGGAAACAGGAGCGGAGAAAGGCATTCCTGTCAAATACCATTTATGACTACCAAATGATGCGTATTCCCATTCATCTATTCACTCAGCATTTACTCAGCATCTATCCTTTATCAATCTTCTATTGCTGTGTAAGAAATTACCGTAAACCGAGCATCATAAAACAACACAAAGAGATTATTCCACAACTTGGAGGTCAGAAGTCTGGATGCGGCACATCTGGATTTTCTGCTCAGGGTCTCACTGGGTGAAATCGAGGTGTCGGCCGGAGCTGTGGTTCTTGTCTGGGTCTCAGGGTATTCTTCCAAGCTCAGTGGTTGTTGGCAGAATTCATTTCCTGTGGTTGTAGGACTGAGATCCCCATTGTCTTGTTAACTGTTGGCCAGTGACTTCTCTCAGGTCCTTGTCACATGGCCCCTCCATCTTAGCCCAGAGGACCTCCCTTGTGTAAAATTCCTCCCACCGTTCGAACATCTCTGACTTCTCCTTCCAGCCAGAGAAACCTGTCTACCTTTAAAGGGCTTGTGGGATTAGATCAGGCCTGGCCAGATAATCTTCCTAATCTCCGGATTTTAAGGTCAACTGATTTGAGACTTTAATTACACTTGCTAATCCTTTGACACAATACCTAGGTTAGTGTTTGACTGAATAACCAGGGGCTGGGAATATTGAAGACTATCTTAGAATTCTACCCACCATATATAACTTATGTAAGGCAAGAAATGAGGACCCAGAAATGACTGGCAAAATACCCATCCACAAGGGACTCACAGTCAAGCAATGTGACAAATACAAAGAAGTGACTAGAT
Organism: Equus quagga; assembly: GCF_021613505.1. NCBI lineage: Eukaryota > Metazoa > Chordata > Mammalia > Perissodactyla > Equidae > Equus > Equus quagga. Next base: position 18,298,468 of record NC_060282.1, on the reverse strand, counting down.
TACAGGGCAACCATTGCTAATTAAGGGAAAGCGCAATATTCTCTACAACTTTAGAGGAGGCAGGATTAACTCTCTGGGGAGGAATACAGAAGGCTCTCCAAAGCAAGTGACATTTGATCCAAGTCTTGAAGCAAAGAGGAGGAGGGAAGGCATTCCAGGTACACAGTGCATCATTTACAAAGATGGAAAAGAACATAGCAAATTTAGGGAGTGACAAGGAACCCAGTGATGCTAAACCTGAGAGGACAAGGTTAGAAGAGGCAGAAGGCTATGCTGGGAAGTTGGTTGGCAGCAGTTTATGCAAGATGATCCACGCCATCCTAAAGAAATGGGAAGCAACAAAAGACGGCAAGCAGGGAAATGATGGAGCAAGGGCTGTGTTTTGGTGACACCAGGGATAATGCAGGTAGAAATCGGAGGCACGCAGTTAGTTGGTTTTTACAGCAGTTCAAGTTCCTCAAACTAACCCTGTTATAATCGATGCATCTATGAGAGGCAGCCAGGTGTCAGCAGTATGAGACACGTGCCACTAGTAGCATGTGTGGTACGTAAGATGGTTTTAAATGATGCATGGATACAGCATCAGTAAACAGCCCTGACTTGTAGAGAAAGTTATTCCTTTTCAATTCTCTTTCCATCCTTTTCATTAGCTCAAGAAAATGTTCTCAATTTGGTGGTAGCCTGTCAACACCTTTCTAATACCTTTTCCCTCTGGCTCCACCTTCTGTAAATAACAGGATCCAGCTAGCTTAATAGCACTGATGCTTTCTGTGGATTATTTTTACTGTTACCTTTTAATTGTTACAATCCAATCAGTATTGGATTTTCTTTTTTCCATTGCGATAGAAAGCTGCTTTTATGTTACTATTAAATAAGTGCATTTAAGTTTTCTAATGTGAATCAATGTAAGTAAAATGTTAAATAAATAATACTACAGGTATTATGTACTACAGGTGGTACATAGGCCACTGGGGCAAAAATTGTAAAGATGGTTTACAAATGAGTTAATTTGAGACACACAGGTGTAATGGGAAGCAGGCAGGATTTGCAGTCAAACTTGGGTTCCAGTCCCCTTCTAACTTATTAGGAATATGGCCCGTGGATAATTCATATACCTCTATGAGCCTCCGTTTCCTCCTCCAAATTAAGGAGACAATACACATACTCAGAAGGTTGTGAAGAGTAAGTGAAACAGCGTTACAAGCATCTTCTAGGTTGCCTTGTACGTCACAGGCATTTGGAGTTCCCAGCACAGCACATATCTCTGAAGAGTGGAAACCTCAGGTTTTGGCATCGCCAAACAGGAACTTAACTCCAGCCCCTACTGAGTATCTGTGCTTGGTAAATATTACCTAAGAGTATCCATCTGCTTAGGATCTGGGACCTCATGCAGGGGACCAGGGAGTGTTCTTAGGCTGATCCAGAAGTTTTGTGAGAAACAACTGATCTCAGGAAAAGCATTTGACTCAGAGGAGTGACCAGCCCAGGTGTCATGGACCAGGCCCTCCAACCCCTTGTCCTGGCCTTCTCTATGATCCCCGAATGCTACATCCTATAGAGATCAGTGGAAAGTACATTTGGAATATTCAGATATATGTACAAATGAAGACACATGAAAAGCACCTCCCATTTCAGCTTTCTATTGTTGTGTAATAAACCACCCCAAAACTTAGTAATGTTGAACAACTACCATTTTATTATCATCTCTCATGATTCTGTGGGTTGGCTGGGTTAAGGTGGGTGGTTCTTCTGCTCTGTGATGTCAACTAGGGCTGTAGTCAACTGAGGGGTCAATCAGTCTGGAGCATTCAAGATGGCTCACTCACGCTTCTAAAGTCGGCTAGAAATCAGCTGGGGCTGCTGTCCCTAGCATCTTGGTTTTCTTCCATGAGCCCTCTGCATGAAGCTTGGGCTTCTCACAACATGGCAGCAGGATCCCAAGAGGAAGGAAGCAGAAAGCACCAGTCTCTTAAGGCCTGGGCTCAGAGGTCTCAGAAAAATCACTTCCATTGCATCAAAGCGATCACAGGACTAGTCTAGATTCAAGGGGAGGAGAAATAAACTTCACCACTTAGTGGTGGAGTATTTTTTATCCAGAGAGAAAGGATTGACAGTGGCCATCTTGGGAGACGGTACCACACATCCTGAAGCTTTCACTTTTTGCAAAGGATTTTCACTCTACAGTTACGTGTATATTCCAACACAGCGAATACTTATCTTAAGGAATTTGTCCTAAGGAAGTATTCATAGATGATTCAGAAGATTTGACCCAAGGTTGTCCACTGGAAAAAAAATTGAAACTACTTAATCTTCTAATATTCAATAGTAGGGGACCAATTAAATCCAATGGGGTTTGAGGAAAGTGTTTTGAAAGTCTGTGCACTGGAACCAGACAGTATTATGTTTAAATCCCACATCCACCACTTCATAGCTGAGTGATGCTGAGCAAGTTACTCAAGTTCTTTAAGCCTCAGTTTCCATACCCAGAAAGTGAAGAAAAAATATGGCTGTTTGTGATGAGTCAGTGAGACGATACATGAAAGCAGACAGTGAAGGATCAATAATTATGAACTATTATTACTTGCAGTAGTCATTAGTGCTACCATTTTAGTACAAATATTTCCAGTTTTCCCCATTTCCAGGCACATAACTCTTCCACGGTTCCTTGTGGGTAACCCTGTGATTAATTCTGACCAATGAGTTGTAAGTGAAAGTGACATATATTACTTCCTAACTGAGCATTTAATCATCTGGACAAGATCTTTTCCCTCTTGCACAATAATTGGCAAAATCTTATGAATGTATGACTGCTTCGTCAGCCCGAGTTCCTGAGTGACTGTGATGATCTGTCTCCTTGCTGACCCTTCACGGACATGTAGCAAGAGAAAGAAATAAAGTGGCTTTAAGGTACTGAGACCTGGGGGTTATTTGTTACTGTAGCATATGCTAGCCTGTCCTGACCAATACAGAGCTGTTTTTGATGTTGTTCAACCTTGCAATGAACAACATTATTATGACACCATTAAAAGTGGCATATAGTGGGGCTGGCCTGGTAGCATAGTGGTTAAGTGTGCACACTCTGCTTCAGCAGCCCGGGGTTCACAGGCTGGGATCCCGGGTGCAGACCTACACACTGCTCATAAAGCCATGCTGTGGTAGCATCCCACATACAAAACAGAGAAAGATTGGCACAGATGTTTGCTCGGGGACAATCTTCCTCAAGCAAAAAGAGGAGGATTGGCAATAGATGTTAGCCCAGGGCCAATCTTCCTTGCCAAAAAAAAAAAAAAAAAAAAAAGGGCATATAAAAAGAATACTTAATTTCTTAATGACAAGAAAAAAATAGTCAATATATAAGGGTCACTTTCATTATAGATGGTTCCCTATACACAGGGCCACTTAAAATAGGTTTATATGTCCCACCAGTTTCCCTTCATCACTTATCCAAATAGCAGCTCAACACAGAGGCCACTTCTTTCTCTCCTTTATGAAGCTTTATTCACTTTTATGGAATTTATCACCACCTGATACATTATATGTTTACTTCTTATCCAGATCTAATGTAAGTTCTGTATCTCAGGTCCTAGAACAGTGTGTAAAACAAAGTAGACATTTTTTTAAATTTGATGTAGGCACATATATATAGCGAAATGTTCACAACGCTTTCTTCTGGATGGTCAACTGAGTAAGATCTGTCCATTTATCTAATGTATTTATTTTTGCTTATGCATTCCTTCAACAGACATGTTTTATTTATGTGAATTTTCTAAATTTCCAACAACATGTATTATTTTCATATGAGAAATGACCATAACAGGTAACATTTACTAAGCACTCAGAGTGGGTCAAGCACTAAAGCTCCATCCTACTTTACTGAATTATCTCAACATCCCCGGCAGATAGCAATTATCATTAGCCCCACTTAGTATTCATAGATAAGGACACTAAAGTTGGGAGAAGTTAAGTGAGTGCTGGAGCTGGAATTCAAACCCTAGAGTCTGTCTCTTACAGCTACCAACTAAGCAACTAGGTCAAGCTTTACATCATGATGTGCGTATAAGCCCACTGAAGAGAACAGAGAGGCGCATTCGCACGAGTTGTATCATTGGAGGCTCACAAAAATCTTATGAAGGAAGCCCGCAGGCATTATCAACTTCACTTTCAAGACAAAGGCATGGGCCCGGACGACCAGGTCCGGCCGCCCACCTCCCAGCACACCTTACATGCTTCCTCTCCCCTCCTCCTAAGCCTTTCCCACCACAACACGCAGCTGTGAAGATCTTTCTTAGCTCCTTCGTACACTGACTGAGGACACAGCTCTGTTTCTCTCTGGCAGCTTGAGGCTTTGCTGTTTCTAAGCAAATCTGCAGGAGAATTAATATACGCCAGAAGTTGAGAGACTTGAGTTCTAGTCGAAACACCACCCCCAGTGAGAGCCTCAGTGTTCCCACCTGTGAAATGAGCTGGTTAGAGTAACGGATGCCTAAGGACCCACGCAGAGCTAATGTTCCTCATGCTGGGAATCCAGATGAGGACTGACCCCTGTGCATTCCTCACCAGACACGAAGTCCATGCACCATGGAAACAAAAGCCTTGACCCCAGAAAATGAAGCGCTTAGCTGAGATCATTCTAGGTGAACAGAAGATGTGTACACTCTTGAACAGCATCGGCTCCCTGTTACTGGATGAATCCTGACAAGAACTGCGCTTCATTCATTCATTCATCCATTCAGCATCACTTGTTGTGCACCTGTGATACACCAGGCAGGCTTAATCATGGGGATACAGCAGAGACGTAAACAAGGTACCTGCCTGCAGGAACCTTACATTCTAGTAGGGAGGCAAACAAATAAATGAATAAGTACATATAAAATAGTATACGATAGGGGGCCAGCCCCGTGGCCGAGTGGTTGGGTTCATGCACTCTGTTTGGGCAGCCCAGGGTTTCACCAGTTCTGATCCTGGGCACGGACATGGCACAGCTTATTAGGCCACGTTGAGGCGGTGTCCCACACAGCACAACTAGAAAGACCCACAACTAGGGGCCTGTCCCATGGCCGAGTGGTTAAGTTTGCATGCTCCACTTTGGTGGCTCAGGATTTCGCCAGTTCTGATCCTGGGCGCAGACGTGGCACTGCTCATCAGGCCATGCTGAGGCAGCGTCCCACATGGCACAGCCAGAAGGACCTACAGCTAGAATACACATCTATGTACTAGAGGGCTTTGGGGAGAAGAAGAAGAGGAAGAAGAAGAAGAAAAAGAAAAAAATTGGCAATAGTTGTTAGCTCAGGTGCCAATCTTTAAAAAAAAAAACCCACAACTAAAATATACAAGTATGTACTTGGGGGATTTGTGGAGAAAAAGCAGAAAAAAAAGTAGTATATGATAAAAAGACCTTGTTAGGTGATAATTCTCCCCTAGGATTCTGCAAAAAAGAGGGATGGTGTCTAACAGTGGCCCCATTTAGTTTCCTTTTGGTACAATAGCAAATGATGAAAAAGAGGCATAGAAATAGCATTGGCCTTACAGTTACAAGACTTGGATTTGAATCACGGTTCTGAACTTTGCGAACTTGAACTAATCAGTGTAACCTTTATAAGCTTCGGTAACCTCCTCTGTAAAATGGTGATAATAGTACCAGCCTTGCTTACCTTACAGGGATGATGCAAAGATCAAACCAGACCGTGAAATCAAATAAGTACCAAGTGAAATCAAATAAGTACCAAGCTCGGAGTTTTCCCTGTTTTGTAAACATTCCGTTCTACACTCCAAGCAGGCTCAAGGCGCTGCTAAGTCAACTGCGCTGATAAGCTCCTGCTATCAACTTGAAAACAACAAGTGCCAGCTCCCATCTTCCCAACGCCACAGGATTGCATCTCCAGGCAGGAAACACTTCCTATCAAACCGTGGGGTGGGGAGATGCAGACATGGAACGAAACAGCATCTACCTAGTATTTTCTTTTGGCTCCCACCTGTAGATGTTTGGTAAAGCAATCGGAACGTTCCAAAAGGTCACACTTCGCCTCGATTTTTTATAAGTCATGTCAGTAGTGACTGTTCCACGCTACATTTGGTAAATTGATATTTAATAGTTTTCATTTCTCTTAAGAGTCTTATAAAGGAAAAATTAAATGAAACACACGGAAGGATATATACCAAAATTATAACCAGTACCTGCTTGGACCGCTGATAATTGTTTTTGGATTTTTTGCTCGTTTCTCTGTATCTTGTGTTGTCTTTTCTCATTCGTTTAAAAAACATTTAGCAAGCACATGTGGGGATCAGACAGCTGGAAGCGGCAAACTTGTAATTCACATCTCAGTTCCAAATCTCTGCTGCTCCCACCTGGTCTCCTTGGGTTTATAAGCCTGTGTGGATTCGCTGGCATTAAATTAGGGGCTCGTCAAGGGTAGTGCTGTTTTTTATTTCTTCTCCTCCTGCCAATTCCTAACTTTCAAGACTTCCCAGCCAGGCCTGACTTTCCCCAAATTATGAACTGAAGCTGCTTTCACCCCTGCTAGGCCTTTATAAAACACCATGATGGACTCTTGTCCATCCTTGGTTTTGAAGCCACTAGACAAAGATTTGAAGCCAGGTTCTACTACTTATTGGCTGGTGACTTTGAAGAAGCTTCTTCACCTCTCTGAACCGCAGTTTTGTCATCTATAAAGTGAGAGAAACCATACTCATAGGGTAGGTAGGTGTAAGGCTTTGACAAGATAATGCATATGAAGGGCTGGCACAGAGCCTAGCACCCAGTAGGGCCTCAAGACATGATTGCTGTTAATAAAAGCACTCTGGAGAAGCACCAAAGGCTTTTCTAGGCTGGGGATGGAGCTCAGGTGGCTACAGAAAAATGGAATTGGAATCATTAAGAACTCTGGCTCTGGCCTCTAATGAACCTAGTTTAAATCCTTGCTCCCTCCATTTGCCTTGGGGAAGTCACTAAATTTCTCTGAGCCTTGGTTTCCTCATCTATAAAATGACATAATAATATAACTTACCTTAACAGTGGTTCTTAAAATAGGATCCAAGGACCCTGGAGGTCCGCAAGACCCTTTCAGGGGTCCTTAAGGTCAAAACTATTTTCATAACAGGGCTGAAATATTACTTGCCCTTTTCACTCTCATTCTCTCACAAGTATTTAGTGGTTTTCCAGAGGCTACGTGACATGTAAGAGTGTCATTGCTCTGATGGCTAGTGGAAAGCTTGTTCGTAAATTCTTGTGTTTTAATTTTTCTCAATTTAATTTCTAATATGGTAAATATCAAAACGTACATAACTCACCTAAACAAAAGCTTTTTGGGGTCCTCAATAATGTTAAGAGTTTAAAGGGGACCTGAGACAAAACATCTTGAGAATCACAGCCTGATAGGATGTTATAACGATTAAGGAGAAACTGGCGTATGACTCCAAAGCACTCATGAACATTACCCGGATAATTATTGATTCCAAAGCTCCTGAATCATATCAGATAAGGGTTTTCCTACTCCACCTACACATAAAGCAAATAAATCATAGTACTTCATGCAAAAGTCACCCTTGTTTTATTCCCTGCTGTTTGTTTATATAGTGAAAGTTCAGTTCCAGCTAAACTTTGAACTATTTAAAGATACTGCAGCACATCAGAACCATCCGCCCCCCCCCCAGAGGGTGGAGGGCAAATGGGGTGATTAGGCACATGTCTATGGTGATGGATGGGAATTAGTCTTTGGGTGGTGAACATGATGTAATCTACACAGAAATCGAAATATAATGATGTACACCTGAAATTTATGTTATAAACCAATGTTACCTCAATTAAAAAAACACAAAAAGAACTCCCCACCCCACCCCACCCCAGTGTCCATGAGGTCCAAGTGCCTGAAGATGAAGAGGTGGGAACTCAGAGGACAGTCCAGAGGGTTTTCCCTGCTTGGCTCAACCCTGATCCTTCCCACCCCATGAATCTCTCACCCAGCCAGAGGCTGGTGGTGATGAGGTGGGGTGGAGGGGAGGACCCCTGGCTTATGGAGAATCCTCCTAAGCGACTGACCATCAAGAGGAGGTGCAGCCTCAAAACAGGAATCGCTTCCTTGAGGTTTCACTAATTTCCAGGGAAACAAACAGAACTATACTTATTTTCAAAGGGGGCGGGAAGAGGTGGAATGACCTGGAAGAGTCAGGAGTAAGTAAAAGTAAGACCTAGAAGAGTCAAGAGTAAGCAATATAAAAACAGTAAAGTTGGTGGGGGTATTTTTTTTTTCTTTTTCTCTTCTGGCACACCCTTGAGGGAAGAAAAAAATACAGTATCCCTAAATTCTCATGTTGATGAAGTAGATGAGTACCTTAGACAGTAGGGATCAAATGAGTTTGAGGAAGATGCGCCGTGATGTGGATCATAATCATCAAGGAAGCTCTTAACACAATCCCTAACAGAAAGCCTGGTCAGTCGTCTGTCAGGTCTGACTGCAGCACGCAATAGACCCCCTCCCAGGCCAGGACCTAGTTTTATGTGCCTACGTGTCGTTAAAAAGCAAACCGACTCTACATCAGCAACAACCGAACAAACAGGTGCAGGCCAGCAAAAAAAGTTTTGCATACGAGCTATTTTTGTTTTTATTGTAAAAACTTCTGGGGACCCAAGGAGTTCTGTTAGAGAAATTGGAGCCCCAGGGGAGACTCTAAAAAAAACACCGTTTGGCTACTTTCTTCTCCTCTGCCTAGTAAACGAACGTGCCAAAAGGTCACCCAGCGCGCTGGCCACGCGGTCAGCCCCCAAGGCCAGCCATCCCCACCCCAGTCCCCGGCCTTGCCTCCGGCCACTCTGCCGCACACGGCCACCTGTTGCTGCCCTCGCGCCCAGAGCCGAGTCGCAATCCGCCGCTAGAGTTCGTTCTAATTCTCCGGAGCACAGGCTGGCCGGGAAGCCCCGGCGCTCCGCGCCTGCTAAGCCTCAGGGCGGGCGGGGACCCCGCAGTGCCTCCCAGTCCCAGGCTCCCTTTGTTTTCTTGCTGACGCTCAGAATGTCCAAAGTAGACTCCAGGCAGCATCCCCCTCGCCCCCGCTCGGTTCGTGCGCGCTGGCGCCCAGCTCACACCGGGAGATGCTGACGCGTCGAGATGCCCACGGAGGGGGAAACGGGTCCATGCGGGCAGGAACTTGCGGCGCAGACAGGTTGCCCTGTGAGATTCCGAAGCGTCACCTGGATCCCAATCTCTTAGAGCTTCTTAGCCGAGCACTGTTGCAGGAGCGCCGCGCCCAGAACGCAAGTTCACGGTTCCCGAGGCCACGGGCGACGGGCAGCGAGATCCTGACTTTCCTTTGCTCTAAGGAGCCGGAGGGGAACCAGCAGCCAGCGGCGGATAGAGAACCCCTCCCGCCGGGAACGCCACAGTCCCTATTACGAAAGTGACCCGCCTCGCTTCCGAGGGACTTCCCTGCGAGTGCCGCAGGCGTGTGCATTTCTCCCAGCCTGAGAATCCCAGCGAACGCCGGCCCGACAAGAGTTTAAGTTTGCTCCCCGGGCGTCTGTTTGTTTATTGGCTCTTAAGGAAAAAAGTTTGAGGATCTTCAAACCAACCTCAGACCTGCGCAAGCGGAAATCTCGGAATCTCTCCAGCAAAAGTCATCCAAATTTCAAGTCGTTATATAAGTGGGGGGCTCGCTCTTAGCCGCCTTACCCCAAGCCCTCTCATGACTATTCCAGGCGTAAATGTGTCTCGCTTTAAAAACAAAATTTTTTTTTTTTTAGTTATTATTATTTCCCTGAGCCCGAAGGCGGGAGAAAGCGCAGGCAGCGCCCTGGGCGCCCGGAGGCCCCACCCGCGCGCTGCCCTTTGCGCTGCGGGAGGGACGCGGGGTCCCTGGTGCCGCCCCGCGCAGGGCGAGCAGCCGCGCCCCGCGGTCCCCGGGTCCGCCACTCCACGTGCTCAGGATCAACAGTTGGTTGAGCTCATCACTGACACCTTGAACTTTTCGTAAAGAAAATGGGTATTGCACGGGAGGGTTCGGCCGCGGCCGCCGAGCCGGGTCGTGCTTAATATTCAATGATCTCGCTCGCGCCTCCCCCTCCTCCCTCGCAGAAATTCCACCGAGTCCGTTACTGGCCTCAGACTTTTAAGTTAATTTACTGCCCCCCCCCCCCCTTGGCTAGTAACCAGCGCCTTGAGGGCTAGCCTCCCCCCACCCCAGCTCCCGCCTGAAAATGACATTTCGCCGGCGCCTCCGGAGGGGGCTGAATTTCACTTTGTAACTTTCTGCGGAACCCGAGCCCGGGTGGCAGCTCGGTGGTGGTATCGTATGCAAATACGCATGCTGACGTTACAGATCATGTGGGTTTTGGCGTAGATTCCCCACTGATCGAGACATTTTTTTTCTCCCCCTTTTTTTTTTCCTTCTTCTTTTTTTTTTTTTTTCTTTTAAAAAATTTTGGCCACTGTTCTCCGTCCGGGGGCTTTTTCTGTCCGTCTGTCTAAGGCAGGCTGGCTTGGTCCCCCCCTCTTTCCCACGGAGCCCGAGCCCGGGCGCCGGCTGGGGAGTGGGGAGTGGGGAGTGGGTGGGGGGGGAGCCAGCAGAGTTCCATTTTGGAACGCCCGCGCCGCGTCTCCGCGTTCCCAGCCCGGGTCCCCGCGTTCGCAGCCCCGGCGCAGGTAAGAAACTTCGCCTCGGCGCGCAGCACCCCCCGCCCGGCGCCGCCCGCCCCGAGCCCCGCACGCCGGGCGCCGGCCACTCCAGCCCAACTTTCCCACCGCCGCCGCGGCTCCCGAAAATGCGTTCTTCATGGGACTCGGCCGCGTTTGTGATTGGAAGCGGGGTGCGGGAGGGAGGGTTGGGGGAGGTGGGGGGCTGCGGGCTCTTTTTGCGGATGGGAGGAAATCAAGGACACGGGGCGAGGGGGGGGAGATTTTTTTTTTTAAGAGTTTTGATTACAAGTTTGGATAAATGCGAGCCAGACCGAGGAGGAGGAGGAGGAAAAACATGTCTACGTTTCCCTATGTCGACATAAGCCACAAAAAAATATGGCGTCCGCTTTCGACAGGGCGTTACGTAGACCGACTCTGTTTTTATTTATTTATTTCGTGGCCGGTTCCCTCCCTGGCTTGGCCCGATCGCGGCGCTTTGTGCAAACGGGGCAGGTCCCGCGGGGACTCCACCGGGACGTGGCCCCGTCCCCGCGGGGTTCGGCGGGCGGGGGGCTACGTGAGTGTGTGCTCCCCGCCCTCCCCGCTGCTCCCCTCTCCCGGTGACGATTCGCCGTACTGTGGTGGCAGGAAGCATGACGCCGTGGGTTGAGGCTGCCGCTCCTCTCGGCGCTCCTGGTGGCCGCAGGCGGCGGGCGCGCGGCCGAGCCACCTGGCGCGGGCAGGGCCGGAGCGCGGCGCTGTCCCCACGCCCCGCTCAGGTGCCGGGGAGCCCGCGTGGGGAGGGGCCGTGGGGCGGGGGGGTGCCTGGGGGGCCCCGGGTCCCGCTGTCCGCCGCCGGCTGGCCCACGCCCCCCCCCCCCCCCCCCCCCCCCCACCCCGAGCCCACGGTCGCCCCCGGAACGGCAGCCGGCGCTCTCCGTCGGCCCCACGCGAGGTCCATCTTTGTCGGGGTGCAGCTTCTTTGTGGCTTCCACGGGACTGGGGATCCCCGCCTTTGCCAACCTGCCCTTTTCCCAGCCGCTTTGCAGGAGGCTGCGGAGACGAAGAGGAGCGGAAAGTTGGAAACCAGTGAGCATCACAGGACGGTCCCCTTGGCCTCGGAGCCGTGCGCAGCTCCGGAGGCGGCGGCGGCGGCGGAGGGCGGTCGGTTAGGCTGGGGAGAAAACTTGACGGAGAAGCCAAGTTGTGATTTGCTCGGGCTTCCACCTGACTGAGCGGCTTCAAAGCCAGTGGGGTCTCTGCCTTCAGTGGTTCCGCGATGGCCTTTTGTTCGTCGGGGAGGTGGGGAGGGGGGAGTGGGGGGAACAGTGACTTTCCCTGGACCCCTCCCCTTTGAAAGAGGCGCTGCCCAGCGTGGACCCCAGGGATCCCTAAGTCCTTCGGGTCCTAGAGTTCTCCCCCTCACCTGGTCTCTGATGATCCCCTTCTCTCTGCAAGTCAGCATCTCCCCAGGCCTGAGACATCCTGTGGGGAGGGTTTGGGGGGACCGGAATCCCTCCCCTTCATCCCTTGGGTGGCTCAGCCCTCCCACAGTGACCCTCTTAAAACACCCCCCCCCCCCACACACACACACACACTCTCACACACATACGCTCTCTCCTTTATGCGGAGCAGAAATTAATGCCTGTTGAAGTGAAGAGCTGGGGTTCTGAGAGTTCTTCAAGGTTTCAATCAAAAGGTGGTTTTCTGTTTATGAGGGCAGAGTTTAAGCAGTTCAGTCCCAGGGCACTAATGTCAAAAAGCGTTTGGATGACAACCAAGTGGAATAAATATCTGGTAAAACGGCATGTTTAATGGTAAAAATAGATTAATGGAGCCGCCCAGTGCTTGAATGGGACAAACGTAACTGGTTGACTTAAGTTTGAAGGGAAAGTTCTGGAAAGCTGTGTACACATCTTTTAAGCTGGGGGGGAAGTCTGCAAGTGAGATTGAAGTGTGTCACCAACCGTAGCCGGACCTGTGATCTGTGGGGATATTGTTACTGTTGAGAAGCTCTGCTCTTTGATTGTTCTCGTGTGCACGCGTTCCTCCTGGCCAGGTTTGACGTCAGCTAAGGATCTACCTGACGTTAACAGCCATTAAGGGGAGAATTCAAGGCCAAGATGTTAGGATAAATCAGATATATTAACTAGTCCTCATTTAAGGGAAAAATCAAAATGACACAGCTGTTTGTTGGCTCCTGATGTACAGTGTATCTTGACATGCTGAACGTGACGCCACTCCCAGTGCCTTGTCTGCATCGGGGCCGTGTGACTCGCTGGGATACTGTGCCTTTGACAAGAAGAATAATGACAATGTTTGATAATGGTTGCTAACAACAACTGTTTCCGTATGCCACGCACAATGCTGTGTGTTTTATGTGCTTTATCATTTCACTCTCACCATGACTCTATAAGTACTGTTATTATCCCCGGTTTACAGTTGAAGAAACTGAGGCCCAGAGAGGGGAGGAAATTTGCCCAAGCCACACAGCAAAAAGCAATGTCACTGTTTGAAACCAGGCCTTACTTCATAGCCTTAAATACTCTATTGTAGCAGCTCCTCAGATATGAGAAGTTGTAGTTAGAATGAAAAGTAAAGAGTCAGGAGCAGGCAGGAAAGAGGGAACAGTGGCCACTGCCCTGGGGTCTGAAACCAGAGGAATTTTCCTGAGTTTCACTCCTTTATTCATTTATTTAGCAACTGTGTGTTGATTTATCTGTTCATTCAGCAGCTACACTATTCATCACACTAATAAGAGCCTGCAGTCATTAAGCACTTTTATATGCCAGGGCCCATCCCCAGTTCTTATGATTAAACTATTTTGTCTTTATGACAACCCAGTGGGGTAAGAACTCTCCTTCTCTCCTTTTTATAGATGAGAGAGCAGAGGCACAGAGAGGTTCTTTAACTTGCCCAAGACCAAACAGCTAGTAAGCAGAGTGTCAGACCCCAAAACACGCTCACTCCATGCTGTATGCACTGCTCCAGCCCTTATGGAGATGCTGGTGAGACAGAGCCCCCAACCTCGATGCAAGACACTGCTCCAGGCACCGTGGAGCGGCTGGTGGGACAGAGCCCCCTTACCCTCCAGAGATTTGAGCAGACTGGCAGGGAAACACTCATTAGGCCAAATCAAGCAGGATTAAATGTTATAATTGAGAAAAGTGACAATTGTGGAAACACAGCGAAGGGCATAATTATCATGCTCTGAGGGTATCATGGAGGATTACCTAGAGCAGGTAGCATTTGACCCATGAATGAGGAGGGACAATGTCTGGAAGTGCATCAGATTTCATTGCATTCAGCTGTTAGCAACAGAAATCCTGACCCCTGGTGACTTCACCCTCTAGGGGCTTGTTTGGGCCAGACAACAAGAAGAGTGGGTGGGATGATGTCTCAGCTGTACCACTGGGAAACTCAGCTCTGTCTTGCCACTCTCCCATCCTTGGAGTGTAGGCCTTTAGCTCCAGGTCTATGGTCTCATGGTAGGAAGGTGGCTGCTGCATCTCCAGGCCTCACATCTGCCTTCCAAGAAAGAGAAAGTAGGATGAGTGAGGCACAAGGAACATTTACCTGGTATGACTTTACTATTATGTTTAGTAAGGGCCACACCTCTCAGGGACTTCTGTCCTTAGCTCATCAGCCAGAACTGAGCCATGTGGCCACCCAAACCCACCAGGGAGGGGCAATCATATATTTTGTTAGGCACGTCACTGCCATGAAAAATTGGGGTCCAACTTGTAAGACAGAAGGGGTGAATGTTGGAACACTTGTTGAGTTGTCAGGTAAAGTGTGTGTGCCTAAGATGAGAAGAGGAAGAAAGATATTGCTGATCATGGTCAAACTGTCCTGGGAGCTGTATGTGTTCTGGGGAGGTGGGGGGGGGGGGGGGGTGCAGGCCAAGCTGTGCAAAGAGGTGACACCAGACTTGGGGGTGGATGTGGCGGAGGTTGGCTTTTAGTCTGTAGGTACTGGGGAGCTATGGCAGGCTTCTGACGGAATGTCATGTGTTTTAGGAAGGGAAGACTGACAGCAGTGTGCCTGGCGGAGACAAATCAGCTTGGTTTTTATTTGAAATAAAGTGAGTTCTGGAAAGTTTCAGACCAGGGGACCAGGTTTGCCTTAGGGCAAAAAGAAGACAGCGTGCAATAAGAAAGTAGGGAATGATGGGGGAGATTTTCTTTTAGGTCCTGCCAATAGGGATCCAAAATTAACCCGATGTTAGTCAGCTGTAACCGGCTCTCCTTTCATAGTTACTTGGTTAGTGGAACCCAAAGCCCTGGAAGGGAGAACCCATTTACTCCTCAAACATTACATTTGCTGTTCTGACCCTGGGGCTCTGGGGTCCCACCTGCCCCTCCACCACACGTCAGCAGGATAAGCTTGGTCATGACCCTTCACCTTAGCTTTAAATTGAGAGGATGCTACAGAGGGCCTCCGAGGCCCTCGCGTCGGGTTCCCCACGCTGGATTTCTCCAGCAAGGACCGACATCCCTGATTTGCTGCTCAATTTATTAGCTTGATGATTTTGGGCTATTACCTCTTTAAACCTCAGTTTCCTCGTCTCTAAAATGGAAATCCTTCTAGAAGCTGCCTTATGGGTCATTGTGAAGCTTAAGAAGGAGTTTATAAAAGGGCTTAGCACAGAGCCTAACATATGGATTGTGTTCAGTAAATGTTACCTGTTATCACCATCGTCATCATCACGACCACCACCTTTAGTGACTTTATGGTATCCTTGAGGTGCCAAGTAATTAACGTGCATGGATTTTGTCGTTGATGCCAAGACCGAGACTGTCCCCATCTCATTGACATTCTCCTGCCTCCTTCCCCATGTACACATGCCCTCGTTTGAGGCAAGTCTCAGCAACTGCTGAAATGGAACGCTCTCCCAGAATATCACAGCGAGACCCTGGTGCAACGTGTAGGTACTGTAATGTGCTGTGTCATGGTCAAAGCCGACAGTGCAGCTCTGAAGGATGCTTGGCTCCACACATGCCAGTGTGGTAGGCAATAGAGTGGACATGGTTTTTAGTCATCTCAAGGTAAATTCATTTTTAACTGAAAAAAAAAAATTCCCTCCCAATTCCCCTCCCCCCTCCTCGATGGCCCCCACCCTACATCGAACAGGTTGTGATTTTAAGAACATCCACCCACAATCTGTGTCCTGTTCTTATGCTTGTAGTCATGCATTTAAGAGAGGTTGATTGGCAGTGGTGTGAGTGTGTGTGCATGTGTGTGTGACAGACCCCCAAGGAGAAAAACAGTCCTGACAACAGGACATCAGTTTTTACCCAAACTTTAAAATGGAGTAAAAAAGACTAGAGCCAGAACCAGTTTTCTTGCTGATCCTTCTCTTTATCCCCTGGTGAACAATTTACCTGTTAAAAGCCACGGTTCACACACTTTCTTCCTCTTTCTGGCCCCCTCTGATCCCCTAGTACTAGAAACACTTGGTGGAGATGAAATCTGACTACGCGATGTTTCACTGCAATAGTAGTTAACACAGAATCTGCAGTGAATGAAATGCTTGTGCTATTGATCCATGGGGGATCGATATTAAGGAGTGTGACCCAGGCGTTCACATGAATGTGAGAGGTTTGTGGTGTATTTTAGGGGTGCACAGGCCTGGTTTGGGATAGAAAAGTCGGAAGCACATGCTGGGTTTACCTTCCTGGGTTTAAAGCTGTGCTGGGTGTACCTTGCAGGGCGAAACCAGCACCCTCGTGAGACCCACTTGCTGTGAAGTTCAGTGTGGGGAGTGGATTCATGTCTTCCTGGGGCCACGCTGCGTGAGCTCCTTCTGTGGGAGGACATCCTCCCTGTTGGGGACCCAGGGCAGACTCTGTGGGAGAGAGACGGAGCCCGCTGTTGAGAAGGGTGGGCAAAGAGTGAATGAGAGTTCCTGGGCTACACATTCTCCTTGGCCTGGTCCGATGCCTGCAGCCGCAGCTGCTGGGCTCCAGCACATCCGCAGAAAACCGAGGAAGGACCGGAAGTCGAAATGAAGGAGGAGGCAGCATGCGTGTGTGGGCTATGCACGTGATGGTTTAAATCAGTGTCACAGAAAGACTCGAGGAAACACTCCTCGGTGGGGCTAACATTCATGCCCCCGACAGCCATCTTGCTCCCCCCAGCCTTTCACTCTGGCTGGTGAGATTGAATGAGTACAAAGCTCGTTACACATCCCGACACACCACAAACTCAGTGTTCGCCCTCTTAAGAACATCAATAGCTCCCCAAAATTGAGTCCCTACTATGTGCCGGGCACTCCGCTAAGCACTTTCCCTGCCCCACGTCATCTTAGTCTGACCGTGAAGAGTGCACTGAGAACAGTGGCATGGCCCCATTTTAAAGCCAGGAAACCAGAGCTCACAGAGGTTATGCGCTTGCTCAAGGTCACAGAGAGAAAGTAGCTGAGGCAGGATTCGAACTCAAATCAGCCTGATTCCAAAGCTGGTGCTCTTAGCCATCAGCAGGCCTTTCTGCGATCTTTGGGAGGCCAGCTCCACCCCAGCCTGGATGGAAGTGTGGGGAGGAGGGATGGTGTTAGAACGTGCTTCTGGACAGTCGGATTGCTTTTCCACTAAAGGGGTGTAGAGGTGTGTGCATGAGTGCGTGTGTGTGTGTGTGTGAGTTTAATCAAAACGGGAGAGAATTCCAAACCTGTGCCTGTTGTCCTTAGTCCCTCCCTCCCCTCCCCCAAGAAAAAGACAATTCTAAAGTCTCTATCAGTGTCTGAAACAGAATATTCTCGAGGGGTCACTGCACCTTCTCCAGCCTCTCCTCCCCGGCTCTGGAGAGAAGGCATCCAGTGGGCTGGAAGCTGTAAAGTTGGCGACCCAGGAGAATCTGGGTGCCACTTTCGGGATGCCGAGCAACCTTGCCAGCCAACGGGGAAGGGGATGGAAAGAGCAGGCCTCGGGAGAGTGGAGAATGGCTATGTTGCTGTTTTTATACAATAAAAAAGGATCATTGTAATTGGGGGCCCTCGAATCATAACACGCCTGCCTGTGGCTTTCTCCAGCTGCAGAGCCATTTACGTAGTTAAAGACCGCACAGAAAACTCCTTTCAGTTGACATTACTTTCCCGCTGTTCTTAAAATACAAGACCAGGCTGAATTGCTCTAACAACAAAGCCATCACAGGTTCCCCGTGGCCCCTGGGGTGTACCCAGAGCCCCCGTGGAAACTCCCTGGCCTGTGGAGGAGGACGTTTAGAAATGAGTTTCATTTGCGCTGCACCCTTGTCGTTTTGGAAACAGCTCCTTTAAGATGTTTGCACCCAGCCAGGTCAGAGCTGAATGTCACGGCCAAGTTGTTTATGGTGGGTGGTGGCCCAGAGGGGATAGGGAGAGAGGCCAGGATGCCAGCACTGGTAGGGATGGGGTATGTCTTTGTTTTTTCGTCAGGGAGAGGGGTGGGTAATGGAGGGATATGGCATGATAGCTAGAAGCTGGGAAAAGAAACTGCCCCTTGGCCGAGAAATTCGGGGGCAGGGCTGGTGGTGGCTCCAGGCAGGAGCAGAGAGAAACACAAGCGCTCCTCTGACCTCCTGTAACAGAGAGCGTTGAGGTTTCATTATCCTGGAGAACGGCCTGCTACTTTCTTCCGGGGAACTTTGTGTTACGGAATCGATTGTGAGCATGCGGGAACTGAGCCACGCAGTTCAGGAGAGCTGGGAGATTTCACGTTGTTTCCAAGAGCTGGGGCTTTTGGGTGCACAGAGCCACAGAGTGGAAACGTTTGGATCACCCGGTGGGTTAATGACAGGCATTCCACAGCCTGACTGACGGCTGTGCTCAACACTGTGAAATTGGACGTGGCCTGACTTCAGCACTTTCAGAAATGGGATTTATGGGTCTCCTGGTACAAAGTCTAATGTCCTCTGGGATCCCTGGAGGGAGACGTCAGGGAGATGAGAATAATAGCAACGTGGTGCATCAGTAGGATCAAGGAATGTTCTGGCTAGAAGAAGCTTTGGGGATTACCTAGTCCAGCTGAAGGAAACCGAGGCCCAGAGAGATAAGGGAATTTGGCCAAGGTTACATGATCATATGGCAGCATATTATTGTGCCTCTTCTGTACAGTGTAGCTTAAGGCCCTTCTGTTTCCTTGGGCCTTCCCTGAGCAGCCAGCTCGATCACCGTCCCTTGCCTCCTCCCTTCTTCTCCTCTGTCAATCAGTAAACATTCAGGAGCACCTACAAGAGGAAGACAACAAGGTCCCTGCCCTCAGGAAGTTCATGGTCATGTGGCACTCCAGCAGCAACAGCTGCACCCGTCATCATAGCTGCCCTTACTGACATCGTCGGCACAATGCTGAGGGCTTTTTGTGGGTTGGCGCAGGACACTCCTAAGAGACGTAGGGACTGTGTTATCCCCACTTAACAAGTGAGGAAGCACAGAGTGGGGAAGTCCTTTGTCCCGGGTTTCTGGAAGCCAGGCAGTCTTACACCACACCTGGTGCTCTTCAGACACATGTGCGTGCTGCCTCTCCTGCTGTCCTTGCACCTGCAGCTCCAGGGGGAGGGCTGTGGCTCCTCCTCCACTGATTAGAACCAGTGGCTGAGCCACCAGCCAGCGCTGAGGAGAACAGCAAAGACGGGCGGGCGTGCTTTCAGGCCTTAACAAAGGGCTTTCTCGTGCATGAGGGGTTTTTCCCCCAATTTATTGAATGCCAGGCTTCAGACACCCTCACACCATAGCCCAGGTCATTTGTTCAGTAACCTGATGAGCAGATGGTGTGAGGGGCAGAGCCAGAACTCCAGCACAGGTCTGTGGAATCCAAGACTGGAGCAGTTTTAACCACATCATGCGTGCTGCCCCCGGAAGTAGCTGATTAGGAGTCCTGTGTGGGCAGGGACGGGTCACTTAGGGACACAGAATCACCAGTGACTGCCCAATTTAGTTTCTCCAAAGTCCCCCTAAAAATAAAGGAACTTTGAGGCACTTTGGGCAATTTCCAGTTGAGCAGAAGATTTGACCATAAGAAGTCCTACTCACGATGCTTAGGGCTCTGGCTGTGCTCTAGGCCCTGTTAACTCTACACATAGGTCTCAGCGTTAGCAACATTTGAAAAATAGCTTGAGATATAATTTACAGACCTTAAAATTCACCCATTTAAAGTGAACAGTTAATTGATTTTTAGTATATTTACAGAGTTGTGCAACCATCACCACAATCTAATTTTAGGACATTTCCATCACCCCAAGAAGAGATCCTGTGCCCATTAGCACTCCCACTCCATCCTCCTCTCCATCCCCCTTCCCCCGGCCCTAGGCAACCACTAGTCTACTTTCTGTCTATAGATTTGCCTTCACTGGACATTTCATATGGATGGAATCGTATAATATGTGGTCTTTTGTGTTTGGCTTCTTTCACTTAGCATAACGTGGTTGAGGTCCATCCATGTCATAGCATGCATCCGTACTTCGTTGTTTTTATGGTTAAGTAGTATTCCTTCGTATGGATATACCACCGGTATTCGTCCAGTAGGGCTGCTATAACAAAATACTGCAGATTGGGTGGCTTACACAACAGGCATTTATTTCTCGCTGTTCCAGAGGCTGAGAGTCCAAGATCAAGGTGTCAGCAGGTTGGGTTTCTCCTGAGGTCGCTCTCCTTGGCTTGTCGATGGCGGCCTTCTCAGTGTGTCCTGGCATAGCCTTTTCTCTGTGCACGTGCATCCCTGGTGTCTCTGTGTGCCCAGATTTCCTCCTATAAGAACCCCAGTCTGATTGGATTCGGGCCCAGGCTAAGGGCTTCACTGAAACTTAATCACATCTTTAAAGGCCATATATATGGCCTTCAGCATAGATATTTGGGAAGGATGCAGTTCTGCCCGTGATACCACATTTTGTTTATCCATTCACCTGTTGATGGACAATTGGGTTGTTTCTACGTCTTGCCCATTATAATAAGGCTGCTGTGAACATTTGGGTGCCATGTTTGTGTGGACACTGGTTTTCGTTTCTCTTAGGTAGACCCCTAAGAGTGGAATTGCTGGGTCATATGGTAACTCTCTGTTTAACTTTTCGAGAAACTGCCAAACTATTCTCCTGGCTGTTTCCATTTTACATTCCCACCAGAAACCTATATAGAATTCTGATTTCTCCATATCTTTGTCAACTCTTGGTATTGTCATAAGCCCCATTTTACAGATAAGAAAACTGAGGCACAAGGTGGAGAAGGTCAGTCACCCATCTCTAGCCCTGTGAGAAACAGGATTCATACACACACCAGTCTGACCAGTCCACTCCCCAGGGCCTGGACTAGGGTGAAACAAATGAGGCACCCAGTGTGCGAAATTTAAGGTGGCATCCACTCTCAGGCTGGCGCAAGTGCAGGGTCAGCACCTGAAAGGGAGTCCCTCTTAAATTTTGCCTCCTGGGTGCCTAGCTTGCTGATTCCCTCACCCTTGCCTGGCCCTGCCACCACCCTGCTCCTTGTGTGTGGGGTGCTATGCTCAGTGTTGGGGGCAGAAGACAGACACAAAGATGACCAAGCCACTGCCCCTTCCCCAAGGTGCTCTCAGTCTGGCTGGAGAATCTGTGCGTTTGCAGCCCCACACAGCTAGCCTAGCTGGACTTGCAGAAGCAGAATCCCTGCTCCAGTTACAGGGGGTAATACCTGTAAAGGACAGCACAGTGCCTGGCACCTAGGCAGTGCCCTCAAGATGCTGACCGGTGCTGTTTTGTTGTCAGGAACACATCTCTGATGTTCCGTACGTGCGCTGTGACGCTGTCTCTGAGTCCCTGCAGCTGGAGGGATATCCTTGTGCTTTGGATCTCTGACCAGCAGCCTCACCCTCCATCCTATGGAAGGGGCCATCACCCAGTGACCAGGAAGGGGCCTGGGGTGAAGGAAACTGGCCATCCAGGCTCGCAGACTTGCCGAGCCTGTCCCGAGGGTGGTGGGTCCATCCACATAGCCAGCTCTGGCTCCACTTCAGCTCATGGGAAGAAAATACCTGAGGGGTAACACTTGTGGGGGCCCAGGTGAGCCTGGGAACGGATGGCTCGGGTCGTCCCTGCTGGATTGGGTTTCCCCAGCTGGGAGAAGGGGCCCCCTCGGTGGCCTTGGCTGTAACCTGATCAGCCTGCTGGTCTTTCAGGGTTGGGGAGGGGTGCACTGATTGATCCTGGTAGGAGATTTGGTGAATCAACTTCAAGATTTCTGGATATAGAAGATATGCGGGGCTGACTCCCTGGCATAGTTGTTAAGTTTGATGCGCTCCACTTCGGCGGCCTGGGTTCAGATCCCCAGCATAGATCTACACCACTCATCAGCCACATTGTGGCAGTGACCCACATATAAAGTGGAGGAAGATCCACACAGATGTTAGCTCAGGGCTAATTTTCCTCAAGCAAAGAAAGAGGAAGATTGGCAATAGATGTTAGCTCAGGACTAATCTTCCTCAGGAAAAAAAAAATATGAAAAAAAAGAAGATATGTGTCAGTTCCAAAAATGATAGAAATGATAGGAGCTTTCTTGCTCAGTTCCATCAAGGGCCACATAGATTCTGCGCTTGGCCTAAATGGACCCTCCTCTCTTAGTAACTGAAGGTCAGGAGTCCTGGCTGGAGGGAAGGCTGCTTGCTGGCAGAACCACAGGACCAAAGGCAGGTGTTCAGACCTCCTGGCTTGTGCCCGCCCCAGTCTGTGCACACACCATGCTTAGCACACACCTTCAGGCACACCCGAGTGTAGGCTGTCTGTGCTGTAGGGTCACTGTGTGTCTCGGAAGCCTGCTTTCTCATGCTGTCCCCCGCTGGTCACACATGTATGCTGACACCAGGACGAGACCACTGGCTTGCTGGACACTGGGGCTTTACACTGTGATTCCCACATCCCCACCCCACCCTCTGCCACCTGAACACCTAGCTCTGGCTGAGTGGTTGCTCAAGAAATGGTCGTTTAATTGATAAATTGAGTTGAATCAAAGAGTGTCTGCAGGTGTGCTGTGTGTTGAACTAGGAGGGGACGTCCTGCTGGGCCTACTGCCCAAAAGTGAACAGAAACTTCCAGAGTTGATCTTTCACATCTGCTTTCTTCAATAGAGGGAAGGAGGAGTTCTTATTGGCAGGAATACGTGTCGTGGCATCCATCACCGTTCTCTTTCTGCCTCAGCTACACGGATTCTAAGACACCAATCTGATCGTGTTTCATGAACCTCCTATGAACCTCCCCTGGTCACCAGTTGCCCAGGAGTCGTAAACATAAATGCTTTCCGGGGCTTCACAGGTAGCATAAAAGAGCGAAGGGGTCAAGTGTAGGACCATAGGAAGTGGTGGTGAGGGGGTCAAAGTTGAAAGCATAGGCCCAGTCTAAGGACATTCAAAATTGATTTTTTTTTTTAAATGACATTTTCTGTCCATTCTGAGGATTGCCACTTAGTAACTTCTGACCCATAGGATCAGTTCCAAATTCCTGAGCCTGACATGGTGGCTCTTTGAGAGCTGACCTCTATCTACCAGGCATACTCTGCTATAAGTACTTCCCCCTCTGCCATATGCCCACACTTCAGCCGCACAAGACTGACCCCTAACCCCTGACTGTGGGTCCTTCCCCCAGAAAGATTCATCCTCCACACTTAGCAAAACCTGCTCATTCCTGCTGTAGAGACACTTGTGCAATCCTCCGAGAGGCTCGTGTGCCGTGGAAATGACCTCGTAGAAATCATAGCATGTGGATTCGGGTCTGTTTGCACATCTGTCTCCCTGAAAAACTATGAGCCACCCCTCCACCCCAAGGGAGAGTTTCCTGTTTGTCTCCGTGTTCCCAGCACCAGCACAGGGCTGGCCCATTGAGTAGGTCCAAAATGAATCTGTGCCACGTGATTGGATGGTTATATGAATGAACAAATGACCCTTTCTTCAGATCCCTTTTGGGAGCCTGTGCTCTGGGTCTGCACAAGTTAGCAACATGAGTTGCTGCTCACTGCTGCCCCTGGTGGCATGTCTTAGCCAATGCCTGGAAGGACAGTCACTGGACCATTTGGGAACAGGAAGCAGTCAAGGAAGCTTCCATCGGTCCCAGGCTGCCTTTGTCTGAGGATCAGGCTCTCTTGGCCAAACTTTGCCGACCTGCTTGCCTCATCTGGACGTCTGGCCTCGGCGTGCAACCTGGGTCCACTTCCTCCCTCTGACTCAGCTGTACCCTTTGTTTCCCTTGGGCACACGGGCTCCAGCTTCTTGTGTGGCACCTACAGTGATATCACAAGTGTCGTCGCAGGATATTTTGACTATTTCCAATATTCAACTTTTTTTTGACTGAGTCTGAACTTGAGACCAAACTCTAAAGGTGGTAGGGAGGAAGGAGGCGAAACTGATGGAACCTTGCTGTTTGGCAGCCATGGAACCAAGCGTGTTGTATTCTCTACCTTGTTTTATTTTATTCTCCCAACGACCCTGCTTGGGAGAAATTTTTATATCCATTTTACATATGAGGAAACTGAGCCTTCAGGAAATTAACTTGCACAAGTTACACAGTAAATGGCAGAGCCAGGATTTAAAGCCAGCCCTGAGTGACATCAGAGCCCAGGACTGTCACATCGCAGTGCTGAAGTGTTTGGTAGGTAAAGGGTAGAGAGATTCTGTGTTGAGTGCTTTAGCAAGCGGGATTCAGAGCTGCCACCCCTGTCTTCCCTTCCAGAGTTTAAGATTTTGCTTTTGAAAGGCCACACGACCAGAAGGAGTAACAGGAGCATCTTTTTCCTTTCCTTTGGAAGGTGCTTCTTGGCACTCATACAGCGTCTCATTCTCAAGATGCTTGTCCTCTGGCAGTTTTCCACCAATTTTTTTCCTCTGGGGAGGAAAGAAAAAACAATACCTGCCATGAGAGAGATGGCCAAATTTACTAAATCCTAGTAATCTCCTGGGGCCATTTTGTATGATAGGAAAAATGGTCTCATTGGGATTTCAATCATATGTGTGTGTATATAGAGAATAACTGGCCATTCTGTGACAAACGAGCTTGAACCCTCTGGAATAAGCACTGAATAAAATATATGAGTAGTCAGGTTAGGCTGAGCTATGATGCAGTGACAAATAAACCCTGATATCCTAGTGGCTTTAACAAAGCAAGGTCTATTTCCTACTTGCGTGAAGTGCACTAAAGGGCCACAGCTCTTCAAGGTTGCCTTCTTCCAGGCTGGGACTTAGGAGTCCAGGGGGCCTAAATTTGGGAGCCACATCATTTCCGACAGTTGGCTTTCACGCTGCTGGAAAGGCAAAGCAAAAAGGAGGGTCACAGACACGCTCTTTCAAGGTGTCACTTTGCTCACATGACCCTGCCTAACTGCAAGGAGCCTGGGAGCCGTGGGGGAGCCTGTGACTTTTTGGTGACTAGGACATGTCTCTATCCAGCAGTCGTTGTTCCTCTCAGCCTCGCTGAGGATCAGGGAGTAAAGAGGATCGGTGGCAAAGCCCAGACGTGATTGGAGCTTCCTGACACAGTCCAGGGCCATTTTTGGCTCAAAGGACAGCGCTCAGTTGTCTCACCCAGTGGTGTGTGGAGGGAGTCCCGATGATCTGAAAGACCCCCGAACATTAAAGGACACATTTTTTGCAGCATATTTACCTTTCTTACATTTTGCAGAATACCATTACAATTTGGTTTTGCATGGAGCATCCTGTCTGGCATAAAGAAAATTAAAATTTAACGAGCCCCTAATTACTGCCAAGCACTAATGATGCTGAACACAACAAGAGTAACTCTCACGGCTGGCATTTACCACGGGCGTGCGATGTGCCAGGCAGATTCTCCACGCTGCGTGGATTAATTTACATACTCCACCCAACTCCCCTAGGAGGGCCTTACTATTCCTTTCTTCCTGAGAGAGGCCTGATGATCTGCATGTCATAGATGAGGAAACTGAGGCTCAGAGAGGACAAGAGACACAGCTAGGAAGGGGCAGAGGCCAGCATCACAGGTCTAGCTGACGCTAATGCCAGCGCTCGATTTGTGAGGTTGGGAGTGTGTTGGAGGATGCAGAAAAGGCCAGGGATTAAATACCAGGGCTATTTAAGCGAGTAGTTGAAAGCTTTTTGAGGATTCAGCTCTGCCAGTACATTCCGGGGTGTGTCCAGGAGTGTTATGGATGTTGGATACCTCATTCATACAGGAAATATTTGAGCTCCTACTATGCGTCAGACACCATGGTAACCCTAGAGATTCTCCAGTGGTGAATGAGATGCTGTTTTCAATCTAGACTCATTTATTTCTCTGTGGAACTTTCTAAATGTTTTTAAATGCCCTTGAAAAGTAACTTAAGAACCTTGATCGCAGCATCCTGCTCCAGGAATGCTCATGTGTTTGAATCTTGGCTCTGAAAACATTGCATGTGGCACCTGGGCTCTGCTAGGATAGCAAGGACCCTCTTCAACCAACTGGTCCTGTGATTAACCAGCCGAGCCTTTGTTGGTCACCAGTTTTGCACTAGTTTCTGTCTCAGTCAGCCAAGCAGTATTAAAGCCAATATTTATGATCACCTAGTCCACCCCTCTGAGGAGTTATAGGAGAGGAAACCCAGGCTCTCTCTAAGCCGGGAAATGCGGGGCCCCTCTGCTACTTTAAAATGTTTCAATATGAAAGCTCAGTCTAGAACAGAAAACTGTATCAGTGAAACAAATGGTGCATCTCCCTCCTCTGCCATCACCCTCAGGAATGTTAAGGATACAGCTTTAACTGTTCTGAGCCCTTCACTCTTTGACAATATATCCTTCTCACCACCTGCGGTGCCCAGCGCAGGAGGGCTGACAAGCCTCGTGTCCCCACTGGGCGCCCAGCTCTGAGGGGTGGTCCAGGCAGCAGCCGTATTCTTCCTTCCATCACAGAGAACGTAAAGGACACGCGTGACGTCAAATTACTAGCAATGGAAACTGGCCCAGAGCCCTGTGCTTTTTGCTTGTGCCTCACTCTTTGGTTGTTACCTTCTTGTTTGTTTTTCAGTATTAGAATTTCAAGCCGAGTTCTCTGACAGAGCTAATGGTTTCAGACATTTAGGGGTGCCAGTGGGAGAGAGAGAAGTCCAGAGAAGTCTGTCGATTAAATATGGTTTTGGTGACCTTCACGTTTTTTGGCTCGTAGATTAAATTGTGGAGTTTGGCCCCCAGAAAATACATGTGTGACTTGGTTATCTCTGCGGAGTAGAAGACTCGGTTTTAGGAATCCTGGGGATCCCATGAGGAAGCTGACAGGGCTCAGTCTTTCTGACTGAGGAGCTCTCGGTCCAGGTGACCTGGCTGGATGCTGAGGTCAAGGCAACTTTCTTCTTTCTGAGATTCTGGAGGAGTCCTGTGCACCAGCCCCCCAAACCGCCACCTTTGCTTTGCACAAATAACAGGATTTGAATTTACTTTTGAGGAAAGAAAACGCTTTTGGTTCCTCCTAGCTCAGCTGGTACAGCTAGATGGCCTCTCCTGCCGTTGACAACAGAAGTCATCAGTCACCATTATGTCCCTTTCATCCTAGCCCCGTCCCACCCTGCCTGGCTTCACAGGGTAGTTGCAGCCAGGGTCAAGGTGGCCTCCAGCTTTTTCTAGGCTTTTCTTCCCAAAGGAAGCTAGTGCTGTGCCTGCAACTCTTGGCTTCTGCAGAAATGCAGGGGAGTAGCTGTATCTGTGTCCTGGGCAGCATAGGGGAGCCCCCAAGCTGTGTGTGTGGCCACCCCTTGTGCAGAGTAGGTGCTCAATAAATATTTGTGGAATTTCTGAGGCAGGCAGCACCAATGGACCCACTGTGACCTATATCTGGGGTGTAAGCTATTGGAGATTTGGCACATTGGTCATTTGTCCTGGCAACTGATGAAACATCTTTGCACCATGTGCTATTGGTAATCCTAAATCCAGATGAACAGTGAAGGCCTGCATGAATCATGAGAATAGCTAGTGGTCATTTATGAGCCAAGCAGTTTCCCAAGGGAGGATGGCGGGGAGGAGGGGGTCAGGGAGGGAGGGAAGATGAGAATCATATTAAGCTGCAGGAGCTAAAAAAGAAAGAACATGTTTCCCCCCCCTTTCAAAACCGTGTGGGAGGCTTGCCTGAAAGACTTATAAAAACAAAACAAAAGCGTACCACTGGAAGTTATGTCATGTGTAGACAGGTGCACACACTCACACACAGCTACAACACAGCACAGCGGAAAAGTCTCATATCTGTGAGTCTTGTTTGACAGGGCATGGGTATTTGGGTGCAAATTTAACAGCAGAAAATACCCATTGAGCCTGATCGTTCGTTTGGTAAGTGCCGGGTTGTAGATAGCCAGTTCTGTAAACCAGGGCTTCCAGCGAGTGAAGAGATTCTGCACTAGTGTAGCATGTGTTTAAAATAACAACCCAAGAAAAAGTTCCCTTTTTTTTTTTAGGAAGATTAGCCCTGAGCTAACATCTGCTGCCAATCCTCCTCTTTTTGGCTGAGGAAGACTGGCCCTGAGCTAACATCTGTGCCCATCTTCCTCTACTTTATGTGGGATGCCTGCCAGAGCATGGCTTGCCAAGCGGTACCATGTCCGCACCCAGGATCCGAACCAGCGAACCCCGGGCCACCGAAGCAGAACGTGTGCACTTAACTGATGCGCCACTGGGCCAGCCCCCAAGAAAAAATTTCTAATTCGAGATTTTCAGAAAGGAACTATTTATTTCTAATTACCTACTTCATTATGAGTATCTGTAACAAAATTCTCAGGGCATATTGGGCAAATTATCATTTTTAATAAAATAATTACTTAAGTGAACATATTCCTGCAAATTTCCCATAATGACCCTGTTTGTGAAATGGGGTTTCATGAGTCAGGACTTGACAACCTTCCTCAGGAACAGGATTTTGACATGGGGCTTCTATCTGGGGACTCTGGGAACACGAGGGGAATGTTTTCCTTTCAGAAGAGAAATCTAGAGACTAAGGAAGCAGAGATGTTTATAGTGACCCCCACCCCCACATCGATTTGGAGGGCGATGGCTGCCAGTTCTTCAC
Source organism: Equus quagga (assembly GCF_021613505.1). NCBI lineage: Eukaryota > Metazoa > Chordata > Mammalia > Perissodactyla > Equidae > Equus > Equus quagga. Next base: position 18,269,888 of record NC_060282.1, on the reverse strand, counting down.
AGTCTCTCTTTCCGTTTGGATGAACCGACATGGAACTTTTCCACTATTCTGGAATAAGTATGTGGCCAGAAAGAAATTCCACACACAGGCGGGGGTCAGCAGGCCTGGGGTCACCCAGTTCAGCCACCCACTGCCTGCTGACTTCAAGGAGGTCATTCATGCCCTCTCTGGCCTCGGTTTCCCCACTTGTAAAGCAGAGGTGGCCTTGTAGCCTCTAAATCACTTTTCCTCTCAGCAGTCTGTTGGTTGGGTTCCCTCTGCGCGCTCCAGGTTGGCAGGACTTCTGCAGGTAGGGCTGCCTGGCAGAGGCCTGGAGCCACCCTGGCTCCCTCGGAGCAGCCTGTTGACTCAGACCTTTCTGGAAGCCTTGAACAAAAGAACTTGACTTTCCACCAAAGTCGCCCATGGAGCCGTTGTGACGTTTCCTTGGAAAGCCTGCGTGGTGTTGAGCAAGCTGGTTGCTCTGTGCAGCTCCCACTAGTCCAAGCTCCCAAGGCAGAGGGGCTGCAGCTGATTTACAGGGAAGCATCGAGAAAAGGAAACAAAAGGACTGGCTGGGGGGCGGGGGAGAGCTGGCAGGTTCTCAGGTCCCAGCGCCTGGCTGGAAAAGTTAATGGGCCATCCTGGCTGCCCTCCCACCCTTCCTCCTCTGGAATGCCATGTTTATTTACAGCTCTGTGGATCCCTATTTCTCTTGGGAAATCGCTTCTTCCAGGGCTGGGGGAAGCTGGCAGGATGGCTCTAAAGAAATCTCCCTTTGCCCCTAGTGAGAGCTTTTGGGGACCAGGGAGTGGCAGCAGGAAATGCTTTAGGAGAAGAGGAGGAAGTGAACCTGCAGGTGGTGGTGGGGACGCCTGAGTGGTCAGCCTGGATGGATACCGGCTCCTTCCCCCTTTCCGGTTCTGAGCCTGGAAAGGGGGTGGGGACTCTGGGGTGTGAGGACTTAAAAGTGAAAGCAGCCAAGCACAAGCAGCCGGATTTCCCTCTCCCTTCCCCCACCCCACCCCACCCCACCCCACCCCAGCAAACAACCCCAAAATGACGCCAGGAGCAGAGGTGCGAGCGCTCCGAGGTGAGTAGGTGGTGTGAGCCAGACTTGGCGGTTTAACCATCTGGCGTCTTTCTGCTCAGGGTTGTGAGCATGGCTCTGGGCCCACCTCACTCTCAGGGCTCCTCGTTGCTTCCTCCAGAGGCTTGTGCTGGAATTCACATCTCAGCTCTCCTGTCGCCTCCCCCAGGAGGCCCTCCTTGAAGTGGTCTCAGCTCCCCATGCCTCTAGACCAGGATTTCTCTATCTCAGCACTGTCCACGTTTGTGATAGGATAATTCTTTGTCGTGACAGACTGTCCTGTGCGTTACAGGATGTTTAGCAGCATCTCTGGGCCTCAACTCACTAGATGCCAGTCGCACCTGCCTTCTAGTCGTGACAACCAAAAAGGTCTCCAGATGTTGCCACATGTCCCCTGGGGAGCAAAATTGTCCCACGCCTCCCTCCCCCGCCATTGAGAACCACGGGGCTAAATCACGTTTTCTATTTTATTTTCTTCACAGCCATCTCCCCTCTCTGAAGTGACCTTGTTTTTTTCTCTTGATCCCACTGGTGCACAGCCCTACCAGCACTTTCTAGTCACAGGAGAAGCTTTTTAAGCAATCCCAACGCCCGGCCCTACCCAAGTAAAATAAAAATCTCTGGGCAGCTTGAGTTGAAGATCACTGCTCTCTCCCCCGAGGGGAAGCCGCCACCTGAGGGAGGACCGTGGCAGCCTTGGCCACTGTTGTGTTGTCTGTCCATGGAATAGCACCTGGCACATAGTAGGACGTGGTGCTGGGACTCAGTGAAAGAACGAACGCTCCTGAGAACCCATCATCACTGCTTGGTCTTCTTTGTGGGGATTCTTTCATTTTTATCATTCATTCGTTCAACAAACATTCATTAAGTGCGAGGTATGGTGCCAAATCCTGGGAATGCAAAGTTGAGTCAAACTTGAGCCTCGTCTTCTAGGCGCCTCCAGTCTCCTGGGAGGCAAATATGCAAATACACAGGGTTGCCCATGCACTGAGATTATTGCTAGACTGGAGGTAGGTAGAAAGCAGTTAGAACACAGAGTAAGTAGTTCCTAAAAAGACTCTAGAACGAAACCTAGTTTCTGTTAGTGAGGAGTTTTACTTGCATTTTGACACCTGAACATCCTCACAACCCTCACAGCCCGGAAGGTGTGGCTCCCATTTCCCAGCTGAGCAAACTGAGGTGCCACATAACTTCCTATGGGGGTTACCTGCCTCTGCGTGGCCTGGCCTGGATTCACATCAGCTCTGCCTCTCTCGAAAGCCTATGTTCTTTCCAGCACATGATGCTGCATCCAGAGCTGAAACTGGAACGCAGGATTCAGCGTTCCCTCTGTGCACGGCGGCAGCTTAGTGCCCTCGACCTGCACGGGGGATGAATCCTGCTTCCGCTGTGAACCAGCTGTAGACTCGTGTTTCCTGCCCCTGAAAGGTCACCCTGGAAGTCCCTTCATTCTCTGCTCGTTCATTCTACGAAACCAAGAATCGAACTTGGTTTGGGTTCCCCAGAAGGAGACCCCAAGACAGAGATTCAGGTGCACATAGTTTATTTGAGACATGGAGGAAGCTCTGGGGGTGGCGGCGGGGAGCCAGGAAGTGAGACCAGGATGAGAAGGCGGCAGGATGCGCAGCATCTTCGAGTAAATTGCCACAGTGGGCAGCTGGGGCTTCACCCACCCGGGCCTCTGGGTGCGTGGAGACTACAGGTTCCTCGGCAACATCCCGCCTGAGGGTGGACACAGGTGTGGTTCTTACTCATCAGCTCCCGTCAGTCACTGCTGCAGGCTGCTCCCTGGGGGGCTGTAATTCCCCCGCACTTCAGGCCTGCCACTCAGGAAGCAAAGCGGCCCGGAAACCAGAGCAGGCCCCCAGCAAAGAGACGCAGGTGTCAGCAGTTAGACGTGAGGCCGCTGTGCACTGAAGTGGGAAGGGCAGGGACATAGGCGGGGCACAGGCAGCATCTGCTGAGACTCAGAGGAGCACCTTTTAACTATAATTCATTCTTTTAGTTGTCAGTCTCATTTATTGAGCACCTGTTGTATACAGAGCTCCGTGCTAGGTCTGAAGGTTTGAAATAGAAAGGCATTCTGTCCTTGGCAGTGATGCACAGATGACCAGAGCACTCCCTAATTCAGCATCACCTCTGCCAACATCAAAATGACTAAGTCCCAACTCCTCGGCTCAGCATTCGTGGCTCTTCATCGTAGGCCCCGGCCCCTCTCTTGTCGTTCCCTCCCCCTCGAGTTCTCTGCTCCAGGATGTTTGAACTGCTTGCAGTTCCTGAAACAGCTCCTTCTCTCTCTCTCCTGCCTCTGGATCTTTACACATTCCAGTCCCTCTTCCTCGTTTCCAGAATAACGCCCCATCCTCTATGAGTCAGGTTAATACCACCTCCTCCGGGAAGCCATCTCTGACTAACACTCCAATCCCAGGTGCCCTTGGCTTTTGTCACGTTCACTGTTCCTGCTCCTATCAGAGTAGTCATCACACGAGATCGTTATCACGTCTTGTCTGGAAGCTTTTGGGAAGTCGAGAAGGCACGTGCTGTTTTCACTGGGCATTGAAGCTGTGCCTGGATATCAAAGCTAGGCCTGAATTTGAAACTCAGCTTAACTACTTCCTACTAGTGGGGCTGAGAACAGGCTTCGAGCCTCGGTTTTCCTGTCTGTAGAAATGGGCACAATAACACGTCCCTCACAGGGGTATTGTAAGCATTAGAGAAAGCTCATGACAACTGCCAAGAACACAGGTACAGATGTCTGAGTTAGGATCCCAGCAGGAAATGAAGTAGTGAGGGGAGCTACTGAATGGACTATTTATGGGGTGGCGGAGGCGGGTTAAGCGGAGCCAACAAGAAATGGAGAAGCCCCAGGCTAGCAACAGCTGACAGTCCCACCTCCCCTAGGACCGAAGGAGCAAGAGGAAGGTGACCACTGGAACTATAGGTCACCTCTGTAGTTATAGGTGTAGCTATAGGTGTAGATAACAAGGTGTAGGTAGGTGTAGCCAAAGCAGAGCGGCTGTCCCACATGATAATAAGGAGGAGGAACTAACACAGAACGCATGCCCACTATCGCCGGGCACTGTTCTAAACACGTTAACGCATTTAAGCCACGTTTATGGGGTAAGTTTTCTTCTTTATCCCATTTGGCAGATGGCAAAGCTGAGGCACAGAAATATTCCTTTTCCCTGGGTCCCCCTGTTGGGGCGGGACCTCACTGTCCTTTGACCCTCTGAGAGCATGCTGGTTTCTCCCACTGGTAGAACTCGCCTAAAAGCCAGAGGGTGGGGACTCCCACTGGAACAGTCCACAGGGGCCACAGAGCAGAGCGGAGAAAGGTGGAGAGTGGATCTGAGGACAGAGGGAGGCGATCCAACATGATAGGCAATTGGTAAGAGGGAGCTGTTCTTGTGACCGTTACTATTACTTTTGTTGTTGTTGTTGTTGTTGTTGGATCATCAGAGTGTAGACGATGCCTGGCTCCCAGGTAGGCTCAGATATTTTCCAATTGAATGAATGAACCACTGACCTGTTAACTACAAATTATAGCCACATCACTTGGGCCCTAAACAGCATGTTTATTGAGGAAGGTAATTGACAATATCATCCCTTTAAGTGTCTGGACACATAGGAAATGGTTCGCTCCTAAGAGTTTTAATACTATGACAGGTTTGTTGACTCAGTGAATTCTTTTTGACATTTATTCAGGATTTCCAGAGTATATGGAGGGGAAAGCAAAATTCTATCATCCACGTTATAGGCAGAAATGGGAAAATAGGGTTTTCCATTCCGATTGAAATGTTAGGCACTTGGAGGCGGCCTTTGAATTTAAGTGGAGGGTTTAACACTCCTGCCTAAGACCACGCAACCTGGAGACCCCAGGTGATGCCCTGCCCAGTGGGGACCCCACCATCAGGAGAGAGATCGCGGTGCTGACACACAGGGCTTAGGGCTGGCCAGGTATGGGAGGCTGGCTGGCCACATAAGGCTCGGTAATCATACCTGATGTTTCCTGTGAGCTTCCATGTGCCAGGCCTTGTCCTCAGATGTGACACAGGTTTACTCATTCAATTACCATAACTACCTTTTAGGGTGAGTTCTATTGCTAGCCCCATTTTGCAGATGACAAAACTGAGGCACAGGGGGATTCAGTAATTTGCCCAAGGTCAGCCCAGGTGGTAAGTGGAAGACCTCTAATTCAAGTCCAGAGTGTGAGTCTGGATACCTTCTCTTAACTGCAGTGCTCATTGGCTCTCTGTGAAAGAATGGTAGAGCTAAGGCCTCCACTGCAGCCCTCTGTTTTACATACGGGGCTCAGAGAGGCACAGTGACTTGCCCAAGTCACCCAGCCTTGTTAGCAGGAGAGTTCAAATGGGTCTCAGTGACTCCTTCTTTCTCTGAACCATCCTGTCGCCTTGGGCAGGTCACTTACCTTTTTGTCAGTTTGCTTACTCATCTATAAAATGGAACTAATAATTATGCCTTTAAATAGTTTTGAGAGACTAATATCATTTCTGCCCTGACTCGTCTTAGATATGAGGACCACATACAATGTATATGGACGCCTCGGGTAAACTGCAGGGTGCTAGACGACAATAACAGTACTAATAAACAATAAGAGTGTGTATCAAGCGCTGGTTATGGTCAGGAGAGTTCAAAGCACATCTGTTAACCCACATCATTCATCCTTCATAATCTATAATTGTCGCCATACTCCTGCCCGGTTTACAGCTGAAGAATCAGCTACAGAGGGGAGTAACTTGCCAGGTTACCAAAGCTAGTAAGTGAGTGCCCTTACTAAGACTTGAAACTGACTAGTCTGGGTGGAGCTGCCAACTAGTAGCTACATTATTAACAAATATTGTCAGTGTTGTTCCATTTTGCACCACACACACATTTTCTCAAGCAATAACTATAACCACAAAGCAAAGGAACCATTTCTTTATAAAGCCTGAATCTGGAAGGGACTGGTCTTTTTTGCAGCATCGTAACAGAGATAAATGCCCTTAGTATCATCTTAAGGATGAGAGACAGGAAGCCTGAGGTTCCTGGAGAGGAATATAAGAACCCCAGAGACTCACCCTCTGAAGTCTTTTTTTTTTTTAAGGAAGATTAGCCCTGAGCTAACTGCTGCCAATCCTCCTCTTTTTGCTATGGAAGACTGGCCCTGAGCTAACATCCGTGCCCACCTTCCTCTGCTTTATATGTGGGATGCCTACCACAGCATGGCATGCCAAGCAGTGCCATGTCCGCACCCGGGATCCAAACCGGCGAACCCCAGGCCTCCGAAGTGGAACATGCGAACTTAACCGCTGTACCACCGGGCCGACCCCATCACCCTCTGAAGTCTTGTTGGCAGTTATTTCATAACAGAAAGGACAGAGATGTATGAAATGGCTGGAGGAAGACAAACCCAAAGAGACTAGAAAGAAGAGTTGAAAAGAAACCCCTCAGGAGAAGAGGAAGCTCACTTGTATGTAATCCCATGAGGTTATTTAGTTATTTCCACCATGAGCGATTTTATACAACAGGTGACCTCAGAAGCATCGTGGGCCTATGTGCCTGATGTAACCTGAGCCACACCCTTTACTAGGCCCCAGACATGTCAGCCATGGAGCCTCAAGCTTGAGAGCAGGACCTGGAGTGAGGCAGATGTGACTTTAATCTTGGCTCCACCCCTTTTCATCTGTGTGACCTGAGGCCGCGTTGTGCCATCATTTCATCATCTGTAAAGAGAGGTCATAATTCTCTCAACATCATCCAGTCTTTTTAAGGTTAAAAGAAATGCTGTACTTAGAGAAGTTACCCCCAAAAGACCTAGAAATAGAAAGAGTTAGAAAAGCTTGCCTTTGGGGAGTGTGTTGGGGAAGATAGTTTTTATTATAAGCTGGTGGTTTTCATTATGAGCCTCTGTAGTATTTGATTTCTTGATCGTGAGCATGTATTTCTTTGCTAAAAATATTTTTGAAGCGTTTTAAGAGATCATGGAAATCCAGCACCATGCGCAATGTTTGGCAAATAGTAAGAGCTTAATAAGTGCAGGCTGTTCGTTTCTGTGTACCTGACAACCTGCTGTCACTATTCTGGATGCTTCAGGGAGGGATAAGGGTTGCTGTTTCAGCTGAGTGCAGCCTAATGCTCCAGAATTACAGTGGAAAGGGGGACAGGGGCTTTGAGACAGATCTCTTCTTGCCACGTGAATTGTCTTGCTTCCTTCTCCTATGCCGTTCTGCCCTCCCTGCATTTGTCTTGCTGAAGAAGGTGGACCGTGGCTTATTTCAGGTCTCACTTTGTACCTGGACTCAGCAACTGTCGGTCTCAGCTGCCTTAAACCTCCTGGTTCCCTGGGCTGCTCCTCAGGCCGTTTTGCCAGGGCTTAGAGAGAGAAGAATGGTGGTCATCAGGATCCAACATGGGCTCACCCACGAGCAGGTCGAGCCAGATTGACTTCATTTTTTTTAACGGCCTAAGAGCCGGTAGGTGAGGAAGAAGCCACAAGTCAGGAATCTCTGGTTTTCATCAAGGGGTTTGAGAGAGCTGCTCATGAGCTCCTTGGGAACACGATGGAGAAACGTTGGATGATACCATTGGAGATGTTTGTGGGTTAAATGGCCACACCAAAGGGTGTCGATGGATCTGAGTGAACCGGCTAGACTGAGGTTCCTGGTGGTGAGCCTGCGGTCTCTGGGCTCACCCCTATTCTGTCCACGTTTTGATTTGTGGCTTCAATGAAGACCTCAGTGCTAGTGCTAGAAGCCATCCAGTGTGCGGGCTTTGGGGCTCACACTGCTACTTCCGAGCTACAATGACACATGAAGATGCTTCACCTCCAAAAGCCTCAGTTTCCTCATCTGTAAAATGGGGGATAATAACACCTGCCTCATTGGCTTGTTTTGAGGATTAAATGGGGTGAGGCAGGGAGAATGCCGGGCCCCAGGCCTGAGACCTTGCAAACATTCAGTCAGCGGTTGCTATCATTTCATTGTGGTCAGAGATAACGTGATGCTGGGAGTGATAGTGAACTTGTGGGATGATAGAGACAGCTTCCTAGAAGGTCTCAGCGGACAAGAAGAAAGAGCCCAATCTGCGACTTGCACAACAGCGTCAAGTTCCACGGGAATAGGGGACAGAGCCCTGAGGCATCACAGATCCTGCGTGATCTGTGGACTGCAGATCCAGAAGAACCAGCAGTTGGAGGAGGGATGCATAGATATCTTTAAACAGCATTGATAGCAGAGTGATGTTCAGAGGGAGTGAGCCAGGAACAGCCCCTCTCCCGTGGGTCACCAACCTCCTTGCAGGATTGTGCTCAGTTCGGAATGTTGTGTGTAAAGTGGGACATCCACAAACTAATCTGTCAAAGGAGAGTGACCAGGGTTGTAGACAACCTGGAACCAGGGTATGTGAGGCTTCACTTGTTAAAGTTGGAAATTCTTGGTGTCGGTTTTAGGGGTCAGTATATGGCACAGCCCTGTTACTTGAACTTGGTTCTGGACCAATTGAGAGAGACACAAGAGTTGGACAGGTCAAAGAGAGATCAAAATATCCACTTTGCTCCTTACGGAACCAGGCTAGAGAGCATGACTTATGTTCATCCACCGTCTAGAAGGTCTTTCTTAACGTTCCCTGCCCTGCGCGCCACACCGTAGAAAGCCCAACAAGGGAACTGAGAGTCTGCAAAGCAGACAGACATGCTCAGAGCCTTTGGTGCCCCCTGATCAGGGGGAGACAGAACAGGCAAAGAGACTGCATCTATGAGGTTTGCAGATTAACTTCACTGAGTCCAGAAATGGAACAGTGGGTGTCCCCTGCCAACCAGGTGCTTTGCTCCCAGGGGATGAGGAGTAAGGGGGCTGGAAACAGGTCCAGGGGGTCAAGGTGAGGATCCTTCCTCATGGAAAGAAGACATGTGAGCCGTGAGAATGCCCCCTTCATGTTTAGGAAGGCTGCCAGAAATTCAGTCAGCACCTTCCTAGTGTCCAACATGCTCTCCACACCTTCATTCACTCATTCATTCATTCAGTGAATCATCAAATATTTAATGATCACCTATTATATGCCAGGTAGTCTTCCAGGCTCTTGGGGGAACAAACCAGAAAGAGATTCCTGCCCTCATGTACTTACATTCTTGGTCTTGGGAGAGACAGATAATCAGCAATAATCATAATAAGTAAGGAAATCATGTACTATACTAGGAAGTGATGGTTGCTTTGGAAAAAAATAATTTAAGACTTGAAGGAAGTGGGGAGTGAGCCATGGGGCTATTTGGGGAAAGCATTCCAGGCAGAGGGGCAAAGCTGGGGCAAAGGCCCTTGAGCAGGAGTGTGCCTCAGGGGTATGAGAGAAGCAAGGAGACCAATATGTACAGCAGATCAGGTGACGGGGAGCAGTGGCAAGGAGACACAGGAGCCAGATGCCCGAAAGCCTTCTAGAGCACGGTCAGGACCTTGTCCATTTCAGCGTGTGATGCGTTATTTGGTTCACACCTCATAGTATCTGTATGATAGTTCTTCCTATTATCTGTTGTTATAGATGAGTAAACTGAGGTTTATGGCTAAAAGCCCCCTTTATTTTACAACTGAGAAAATTAATACCCAGTGATGGGGAGTGACTTGCCCAAGGCCACAGAGTGGGAAAAATGGCATTAGGCTAGGACTTGGGTCCCTGATTCTCTGTCCAGAACTCTTTCTCCTACATCTCAGCCTCAGAAATGAACTTCCTTTGAAGGAGCTGACTCTGAGCCTCTCTTGAAGATTCAGATATAGATCGTGGAGTTCTTAACACTATGCTTTGCTGCCAGGTCTTCTATGTGGACTACAGAATTTCCTGCCTAGTAAAGAGTTTGGTGTGGAAAATCTGAAGATGGCTAACATGTTAAACACACATGTTAACAGATACTGGCCAAGGGAAGAAGGCCCTTGACTGTAATATGACCATTCCAGCAATGGAGTAAATTCTGACATGAACTGATGCTTCTGATGTGCCTGGTCCCGTTGGAAGCTGTTGACATGTGTTCATTCATTTATTCCTCACCGCCACCCTAAGGGGCAGGTACCATTACTACCCTCATTTTATAGATGAGGAAACTGAAGCACATAAAGTTGAGACAACTTGCCCACAGTGACACCGTAAGTAAAGAGCTGAGCTGGACTCCATGCCCAGGCAATCTGGCTTCAAAGTCTGGGCTCTTAACCCCTCTGCTCACACACAGGTTGGCCAGACCCAAAAGAGGTTACACCAGCTGTAGGATCTGGGTCACCAAAAGCATGTGTCCATTTCCTGTGGGCAGCTGGAGAGTAGATGAGAGCTGCCTTTCATTTTCCTACGGTCTTACCTTGAAGATGCTTCTTTCTCAAAGCTCCCTTCAGACACGGGGATTTTCAGAGCTTAATTGGCACGATGACTTTCAAACACCTCTCTGTGGAAGAAGTCCCAAGCAGATTCCACCTCTCATCCCCTCTCTGACTTAAAGCATGATTGTCTCCATGAGAGTTACTTGAGGAGAGAAAGAAGCCATCCCCGTGGGTTGAAGACAGGACTCAGTATCTGCGGATCTGATAACGATGATGATGATGATTAGCATTTACGCTGTGCTTACACTCTCCAACAGGCTGTCACACACAGTCATTGTATCTTTCAGTCTCACGAGGGTTCTGGGTTGTCACCATTTTATAGATGAGAAGCTGGGATGAATTGGGGAAGGTTAAATGATTTGCTCAGTCACACCACTGATAAGTGAGGTGGAGAGAGACTTGTAGTCAAATCCAGAGCCAAAATTCTGGCTACTACTCTATGCTGGCTGAACAGCCACTTTCCAGATACAGCCCTTGAGACTGTATTCCTGAATCATGGGAGCCCTTCATCCTGTCTTTCTTCCTGAAAACGAGCATAAGGAGCCATGGCGTATTCCTCAGGGTATCTACTTAGACTCAAAATATATTAGAGAAACCGGTTTCTAGAATCGGATCTCCACTACAAAGATTGTTTTTACTCCCTGGGACCTGGCTGCCTTGTCTGTTTTAGTAAGTTGGCTTGCCAAGGGATTGACACCCATTGGCCATGTTTAGGAGTTTGTGTTGATATTACTGTTGTGAGAAAGCACATATTGGTCCCCACCATCTATATGCCTGCGACTAATTTTTTTTTCTCTCTCTCTTCCATTTCATGCAACTTTTGCTTACAGCCTACTTGGCATAATTGACACATTGGCTCAGGCCTCCAAGACTGCCAATTGGGAGCATTGGATCAGTTAAATCAGTTATGACAGATGTGATTATTTATAAGAAAATAGAAGTCACTATAATTAGACCTTCTAAGGAGTACATTTGGGTGGAGAATGAGAAAGCACCAGTTTAATCTGGCGTGATGTGTTTGGATTTCAGCCCTGAGCAGGTTCTTCTCTGCTCCATGAAAGGAGGTGTTGGGGTGTCTGACCCTCCCCAGACATTGCCATTTATCAGTGCGCATGACACAGCTATTGGTGGACGGGAAGGCAAGGAAGTGGAGCGAGCATTCGATTTGGCACCAGAAGTGGTTTCAGTTCTCTGCTCAGCCGCTTGTCCTTAGCATCAGTTTCTTGTTTCAGTCATAAAATGGGGATAAAAAAAGAATCCCTGCATCATTGTAGGGTTGTGAAAATTAAAAGTGATAAAGTAAGACGCGTGTGTAGCATTGTGCCTGATGGAAGGCACCATCTAGGGGTTCTGACCCCTCTAGAGCATAACATTCAATCTCCTTGAGCCTCACTTTTTTTCATCAGAAAAGATAAGTGAAAACCACCTCATACTATGGATGTGAGAGTTGGAGGAAACAAGGTATATGAAAGGAGCTGCAGAACCATTGGGTGCTGTTTCATGCCTCCGTCTACCTGTTAACATTTTTTACATGTCCATAATAGTTATCATTTATTGCATGCATCGTGGGCCATGCACTGTAGTAAGCAGGGTCAGCTTCTCCACTAAGTACAATAGGCACAGTCCCTAGGGTCCGTGACATTTAGGGGCCAGACCTAGAATTGGCCAACATCACTTCTGCTCACATTCCATTGGCCAGAATGCAGTCATATGACCACTCCTAACTGCAAGGAAGGCTGGGAAATGTAGTCCAGTTGCATGTGTGAGAGGAAAAGGAGACCGTGTATACTGAGGAACACTCTCGATCCCTGACACCGTGACAGTGTCAGATGCAGCCTAGGCCTTTTGTACACAAAGTCTATGCTCTTTCCACTCTACTTAGCTGATTCTTGTCACTCTTAACTTCAGCAAAGGCCCTTTGTGGGCCCTTTTCTCCTGCCACATTTGCCTAGTCACCATTCCCAGCACCAGACCTTTGCCTGGTCCCAGTTACTGGGCACTAGGAGGAGAGGTGCTGGGAGCTCCTCCCTGCCCTGGCGTCACTCTCAGGCCAGCTTGAGAAGGCTGCAACCAGGTGTTATGCTCTCTCTATCTCCCAGTCTCGAGCCCAGTGGGTGATTCTGGGAACTTGCTGAAGCCACTGAACACCTCAGTGTGAGAAAAGGGGGCTGTGCAGAGGGTTTCAGAGAGCAGGAGGAAAGAGGTTTGAGCTAGAGTCTTGGCTGGACCATGAGCCTTGGGCAAAGCATCAGCAGTAGGGGGGCAGTACCAGATGATCCTGCAGCACTCAATGCCACAGTCCTGGTATTACTGGTCATTTGCCCAAAGTGAATCACATGGCCTGCCCCTAACCCACCAACTCGGGTTGCCTTTGGGCACCTGTGAGCCTCAAGCTGTAGCCAGCTGGAGGCTAGATGTGCTGTGGACACTTTCCATAACCATTGGGCAGGCCCAATGACCCTGGGGATGTTCCAGTGGTGCTGATGTTGGTGGGCACCCAGCTCCTGTAGGATCAGGCAAAAGCTGTCTGTTATGGGATCCCTGAGTTGAATCAGAATATCTTCCTCCTCCAGGAAGCCCTTGGTGAAGAACTCAGGGCACCTGTTGCCATTCCACCTAAGGGTCCTGCGTCTCCTCCTAACACCTCTCATGGTCACCCTCTCTTTATTTGCTGTTGGCCTCAAAGGCAAGGAAGCCGGGAGCATGGCTAGAGCCACGTAGTGCTCCTGAGCACTTTGTAGGTGTCACAGGCTAAACAGCGGTTAGTCATTAATCCTGACATTTCATCTAGATTCACTCCCAGGACCAGTTTATTGTAAGGAGAGAATTGGTACCCAGGCACCATCCTTCTTTCTTTTTATTTGGTGATGGGAAAAGTACAGAAGGTACATTCAGAAAAAAAGAAGATTTCGCCTATTGTCATCTGAAATGTCCGTGGTCGTACCCCTGGCCTCTGGGTGAACACAGTGGCGGTTGATACCTGTGTCTGTGTCAGAAACAACATAGCCTCAATCAGACTGGGTCACGTCCCCTTGCTGCCATTTGCCAGCTGATTGACACTGACACGTTCCCTCATTTCTGTCTGCCTGTGTCCCTGTCTGTCAAATGGGGATCCGACTGTGCCTAGCTGGCGGGGCGGCTGTAAGGTTTAAATGAGAGCATTTCGAGACGGCACTTGGCACACAGCTCTCCTCCCAGTCTGTTAGTCTCTCACGCAGGCGCAAAACTTCGCTTAAAAATGTGTCTTGCAACGAGACTTGGCATCCAGGACGCGCCCTGGGAGGAATTTGTTTTTGTTTTAATGCCGAGGACGTTTGCATGAAAACAGGATCTTCGTTGCTTAGGAATTGATCAACTCCTGCTGCTGCTTTTCCCTACCGAAGTGCCAGTCCCATATTTGTCACAGGCAGACAAGTAGCAGTAGGGGCACGGTCTGGGACCTCCACGGATACAGGATCGTGGCCGCTCAGGGAGGGTTACAGAGGCCACAAAGTCAAAAGAGAAACAGGAATTGGTCCCACGCTAAAGAGAGCTCACAGGTAGAAGGTGCCCTTGGCCAAAGGACCACAGCATGAGTGAAGGGTTTCTGTGGGTCTAGTTTGTTCTAGATGCTCTGTGGAGAAGAGGAGACAAGATGTTTAAACCGTGCCCTCCACCTGCAAGGATAGAAAGTAACAAGGAAGACCGCAGGCGTGAGTGATGGGAACCAGTGTCGACAGCAGAGGTTGGAAATGAAGACTTAGGGTCCACTACTTACCTGCAGGGTAAGCGTGGACCTGCTGCTGAACCCATCTGCAACCCAGTTTCCTCACCAGAAAATAACACCCATCTCTCAGGGTCGTCGTGAGGATTAAATGAGAGGCTATATGTTAAACGGTTGGCATTGAGTAAGCGCTCAATAAAGCCAAACTGTTACTCTTAATATTATTAATAATAATAAATAATTATACCAGATGTTCTCCATCCCAAGGAAGAGATATCCAGATGGCTGTAAAACACTCTTTAGAGGAAGGACTTGAGCTTGATTTGACACAGCTGTGTCCACTGCCGACCATTCTTGAGGTTTTGGAGATACCGTCCAAGAAACCGAAGTGAAATTGCCCACATGAACGTGGAGGAGGACTTCCAGGTCTCCTGCTCCATAGAGATGGCGCCGTTCGTGGCCCCAGTTTGGCCCCAGGGCGGGCAGCATGGAAAGGACAGAGATGAGAAGAGCCAAAGTGACATCCTAGCTGGTCAGGCCCTTCCCTTTGCCTCTGTGCTTGGCCTCCAGAAGGCAGTGGGGTAGTTTACGTCCAGATGCCCACGAGGGGCCCACGCCTTTCTCCTTCCATGAACTTAATATATGCTAATCAAAGCTGAGAGCCTGCAGAAAGCATCTGCTTGGCAAAGCCCGCTCCCTTGCCTTGGCTTGCCCGCCCGCCCTGGGCTTCCCCTCGTATCTGCCTCTCTAAAGGCTGCGTCCGTAAATCCAGCTTTTGGAGCCCTCGGGGGCTGGCGAGGCCGCCATGATCTCAGTCACATCGCGATGGAAACAATTGAAAACCACTTGGCAAAAAGAAGGGGTGACCTAATGTTTCATAGCAGGAATACGTTCTTTCCTCGCCATTCTTATTCAAGCCCTGGGGGGAAGCCGGCTGCTCTCCAGGCTCCCGTGCGGCGAGTACCCCTGGGTCCCTTACTCTCTCCTCCCCTGTCTCAGAGCACCCCGCAGGGGAGGCCAGGCTGTCGGCTGCTTTGGCATCCTCCCCGGCCCTGGATGAGCAGATCAGGCCTTACCTTCCTGACTTGCCAGGCTGCCTTTGGTCCCTTCAGAGGCGAGGCTGTGGCCACAGGGGTCTGTGGGGAGGCCTAGCCATATATGGAGCCTGGGGAATGTGGGCTCTGGCAGGCGGCCTGGAAAAAATGGCCGTGTTCTGAGGGCGAACTCTGCTGAATTATAAATAGCATCACCTCCCTCCCCTTCCAGCTTGCTGTGTCTCTCACTGGAGGGTTGACAGTTTAAATTCGGGAGGGCAGAACAGGACAAAGGGGCGGGGAGTGGGGAGGAAGGGAGATGCTGGATCGCTCAGTAGGTTTAGCTGCTGTCTTGGGATTGATAGAGAAGCGGCCCCAGACGGTAGGGCTAGGAGTGGGATGTATCTGGGGTTAGAATGACTCCTGATTTAATGCAGTTTTATAAGCCAAATAAGCACTAAGGGAAAACTAAAGGAAGCTCTAACTCCAGGAGCTGGTTTTAGAGGAGCTTTAGAGCCTTTAAAAAATAATAATAAAAATCCACTCCCTCGGAATATAAACGGTTCCTCTCTGGTTCCGAAAGGTCAGCCGTTCTAGCTTCCAAATCAAAACCCACAGCCAGGTGCCCACAAAGGCCCATCCGCTGAGCCTCCTCCCAGAGGATTTCTCAGGGTGTTTTTGTGTCTCCCTGACACCGAGGAGGTAGGGGCCCGCTCTCCTTCTCTGCAAACCTCTGCATGTTTTGCTCACCCTGTGGAGGGAGATGAATTTAGAAGGGGCTAGAAAATAAAGACATAAAGGAGTGCGCAGCCCAGGCTGTAGAAAGCCACACAGCCATTCACACCTGAGTAACAGGGATGGGTGAGAATGTTCCAGCGAATTCTGAATTCTGCGGGTGGGACAGGCTGCTTCTGCAGGGACCTGAAGTCGTTGGTTCTGCAGGGTGCTTCTGGGGACCAGCGGGCAGGTCTCCCAATTTGCTGCCCAGTTCTCCATAGTAGGGACTACGGGAGCTCTGCTGGGCACCGCAATGGGACACAGGTGCCTGGGGGGGTGTGGAGCGCCGGGACACCTGCCCTTGGCGTCCGTGCCTCCTCCCTGAGTGGACAGAGCTGCCATGGTCACTTGTGTCCTTTGTTTCAGCACTTTTGTGTCATAGCAATGACTTAGAAATGGGTTAATTGATTGCTTTCTCCTCTCCTACCTTTGTAATTCTCATTTCTTGTGTCCTTTGGAGCGACATTTGAAATCAAGCATATGAAAAAAATTAAGGAGAAGCAGGCAAACTTTTGCGTCTCTTGGACACTCCTCAAAAGAAGACCTTTGGACCCCCTGGAATGTTGGGCACCAGTGGACCTGAGGTGTGAGTGGGCAGACATTGGAACGTGACTTGCGTTAGATTTGGAATAACCGTCTAAAGGAGTGGTTCTAAAACTGTGCTTCTGGAGCCCTAATGGGGGAAGTGCCTCAAAACAGAAAGGGTCCTTCCAGACCCTCGCTCCTGTTTCAAACAAAGCAGCTCCACTCCCACCTCTGTTAGGTATTAGAGTGTATTTTTTAAAATGGATTTCCTGCCTTAAAAAGTTCAGAAACCAATACTCTAGCTCCTTCTGTCATTTTAGTGCCAAGTAAATAAAAGAGAGGGAAGAGGCTTTTCCCAAGGTCACATCCAAGGTCAAGACCTCTGCTTGGGTAGCGGCTGTGATGGTAGCTCCTGTTTTAGGAAGGGAAGTCCCGGAGGGTTGGGACTGGGAGGGACCATGGAGAGCATCTTATCAACCCCCTTCCTTCCGTAACTAAGGCCCAGGGAGGTGATCAGATTTGGTCAAGGGACAGTCAGTGGCCGACCTGGGACTTGAAACCATCATAAAAGAGGCATGATGGGCCATAAGAACCCAAAATGGTGGGATGTGATCCACTCAAGACAGCTTCTCAGAGGAAGTGACACTGAGCTGAGATGAAAAAGACTACAGGTGACAGGAAGGTGACAAGGAGCAGAGAGAGCATCCAAGCGGAGGAACCAGACGTGGGCTTGGTCCGGTGCTCATCTCCCTGCTCCTGGGAAGCAGGGGCTTGGAAGTGACAGCCACTCTCATGGGAAGACTGTTCCCATGTGTCTGCCTTGACTTCTTGCCCAGGGACTGTGGCCGGTGAGGGGCATCACTACCTGCCAGGTAAGGCACAGCTCCTGGAGCCGTCCTCTGGCAGACCCGGAGCCTGGCTTGTGGAGCACAGAGCCTGCTCCCCGGAGAGGCATTTCGGCGGAGCCCGGGCAGGATGCCGTGCTGGAAGGCTTCCTGCGGCAGGACTTGAATACATAATATGCCTCGTCTGACTTCAGCTGTGAGAGGGTCCAGACGGCCTTCTCTAGACAGGAAAGGACATTGCAGGAACGGCAGCACCCCGTGGCTCCTTGGAGAGAATATTCGTTTCTCTTGCAGGGTGCACACTTTCTGTGAGTGTAGGGTATCCCCTGGTTTGGGCCCCAGATCTTATATCTGGTCCTGGGGTGTGGAATTTATTTCTTTATCAAGACTGAAGGAGGACTTGGGTAAAGATCCCCAGAAATGGAGACATTGATCATTGTTGCCCAAATAGACTTTAAAAATTAGTACATGTTCTTTACAATGTAACACTGTAGGAGAAGGATTCTTGTTAGACTCTGTTCTCTTGGACACCTGAAAAACTAGCATCTCCAGGCGCCTGCAGAGGCCTCTCTCCTAATCCTGTCTTCAAGGTATTCTCCAGCTTTGTGAATCTAGCAGAAATGAGTGTGAATCCGGGGCAGCCCAGGAGAGCGTGCACAGGGCTTTACTGATCCAGAAGTCGAGCAGAGACCTCTCCAGTCACTCCCATTTTCTGCCGTGCATTTGCAGGCGGGATCCTCCATGAACTGATTGACTCTGCATTCATGAGAATCGTAGTCTCTGTCCTGACATGCCAACCTCGGTCCCGTTTGAGGGTGCAGATGCCAGCTTCACGCTTCAGCTGTCTCCATGCCAGCGTTTCTCAAAGCATGTTCTGAGGAGCGGGTGTCCCGCAAGATGCTCTGTGACAAAGGGGGTTCCATTGTCATGTTAGTTTGGGAAAGGCTGCTTACCGATTTAGCCTGCGTGTTAGGTCTCTGCTGAGATGTCAACACCCCTGGGAGGTCTTCCTGGACCACTTTTTCCACCTCTGTCGACACCGTCTATCCCTTTACCTTCTTTTTTCTTCAGCGTCCTTTTACTTCCTGATTTTATATTTATCTGTTGACTTTTGTTCTGTCTGTCTCCCCCACACTAGCAATGCTGCACACACGAGGGGCCTTGTCTGTTTTGTTCTGTACTGTCTCCCTCGTGCCTGGAACATGCCTGGTTCAATAAAATAACGTGTCACATGAACACAGGAACCAATTAATATATTCCAGCCCTCAGGCCTCCTCCATATAGAATTCTGTTCGCTTTTGTTTAGTTCAATATGTTTTCATATGTCTTTCCCCTTTTCTTCACATGCCTGGCTCATCCCATCACTTAGACCCAGGTCTAATTTGACCCTGGAAGGCCACCCCTGACCACTGTCCCGAGGTCGCTGCCTCCCATCCCGCTCCATCTCATCACCAGGTTTCATTTCTTTCATGGGCTAATCACCAGTGGAAATTGGCTTGCCCGTTAGTTCCCAGTGCATTGGCTCGCTCCTCTCATCTGAGCTCTGTGAGCGCAGGACGTTATCTGTCCTGTTCACCACTGACTCCCCAGTGCCCAGAACACTGCCTGGTAAGTGCTCGATAATGATTTGCTGTGTGCATAGCCCTCTTTTCTAACTACCCTTCATCAGCAGCCATAGAACTTAAATTCCACCAAACATGCTCCGGGACATGCTGTTTTCTGCCAACCCTTGGAACAAGTTGCTGGCCGTCATAGTCCTGTGGCTGTTCCTCGCTTCCATAAAAACGCCAAGGATCAGAACCGGAAGGATGTTAGAGACCATCTAGTGTAGTGCTTTTGTTTTTCAAAGGGAGAAATAGAGGCTCCCAGAGAGCAGTTGGTACCAATTCAGGACTGGTCCCCCGGGCTCCTTCTCTTACTTGCGTTGTCCTCCTCCTGTATTCGTTTTCTAGGGCTGCTGTAACAAATTGCCACAAACTTAGTGGCTTAAAACAACACACATTTGTCATCTGATGGTTCTGGAGACTGGAAGTCTGAAATGGGTCTTACTGAGCTAAAATCAAGGTGTCGGCAGTGCTGTTCCTTCTGGAGGCTCCAGGGGAGAATGCATTTCCTTGCTTTTTCCAGCTTCTGGAAGCTGCCTGTCTTCCTTTGCTCATGATCCCTTCCTCCGTCTTCAAAGCCAGTGATGGACAGTGGAGTCTCAAGCTGCATCTCTCTGACCTTCCTTCCTCCCTCTTTCACTTTAAGGACTGTTGTGATTGCACTGGTTCCATCCGAATAAACCAGAGTAATCTCCCCGTCTCAACATCCTTAACTGAGTCCCCTCCGCAAAGTCCCTTTTGCCATGTAAGGTAACATATTCACAGGTACTGGGGATTAGGGCATCGATATCCTTGGAGGGGGGGTTATTCTGTGTGCCACGCCTCCCATCACACCCTCCGCCTCTTGGTACACCCCAGGCAAACACACATTCTCCCGCAGTGTGCCCCAGCACTTTCTGCACCTCTCATTCTTGGTACTTGTCACATCACCTTAGAGCTCGTTCACTATCTGGCTGCCTGGCCAGCCCGTGACTTCGTTATGGGTAGGGCCTGGTCATCTCTCTGCCCAAACGTTAGCACGTTCCTGGCACTTAGTAAGCATGCAGGAAGTGTCAGTCGCCTCCGCTGAGAGAGAAGTGCTCCATCCCTTTTCACTGCGCCCCCTCCAAGCTCCATTCCTTGAACTGTGGGGGGGCCTCCCCCCAGGTCCTGGGGCTGGAGCTCTGCCTTGGGATGGGGCCTGCAGAGCTCAGGTGAGACCCTGGCCACTTCCATATTTTTAGTCTCCTGGTGTCTTAAAATATGAAAAAATACTAAAACTGATTGCAGAAATTGTGGATCTGTGAAATGTTTAGATCAGCAAGTTAACTCTTTTGACATCCAAAATACTATGCAATAGAAACAGACTGTGCACCAGCTTATCACAAGATTTATACTTAAAATATATGAATTCAGGGTCCTCTACAGGTGGTATAGTCCCAAATTCAGACTGCCACCTACGTCCTGTCTTCCACAGACTGTCAAAAGTTTAAATTTATGCCCTTTCATGACTGGGAGGCCTGGTCCAAGAAGACTTCCATCCACACCCCAGGCCTCTGGCCCTTTCAAGAATCTCTGCTTGGAATAAAGGCCGAATGAAAAGCCTCCAGGATGTGGTTTAATACTCAGGATCGGACCTTGGGCAAGTCACATCCCTCATCCCAGCTCCCTTGTACTGAATTGTCAACCAGGGGTTCTGAGTCCATGGCCTCTAAGTTCCCTTTTCAACCACATCCTGTTCCCTGGAGGGACCTATGGCAGATTCTGCCACCTGGTTTCTGGTTCTCATGTAGCCACGAAGACAGTCTTGCTTCTGGCCTGAGCCAGTAAGTGATTGCATCACCGACCCTCCTTCACGGACATCCTAGCAGGTTCCTTCTGTGCTCTCCAGCCATTCTTAGCCTCACGGAATCCTAGAGTGTTGGAGCATTGGCAGCTCTGAGAGATCTGGTCCGGCCTCCCCATCTGAGGTCCAGAGAGGGTCAACTGCCTTCCCTATGTGTCCAAGTTGGACCTTGAACCCCCCAGTATTTCCACGGCACCGTATGAGGCTGGAAGAGGCAGGTCGGTGTCTGACTCTGCTTTAAGTGCAGATTGAAAAAGGAGCAAAAACCCTATTTTGAAGGAGCTTTGATGGCTTTTGGAAAGAAAAACAGGACCCAAAAAATCATAAACAGTTGAAAACAACTTGTATGTTTGTGTGTTTTTCTGTATCCGTGTTCTATCTTACAATAAAAAGTACATTTTAAAAGTCACAAATAAACAAAACTGAATAAATGGGGGTCCAGGTCCTCAAGTCAGCCAAGAGCCCTTTACTTCTTCCCTGAGCTCTTTCGGGTCTGCTCTTGTTCCACCGCTTTGCAAAGCTTCCTCCAGCCCTTCTGCCCACGATGGCCCCTGCATGCCCTATGGCATCTGCGTGCATTTGCTTGTCCATCCGTTCGTTCATTTGCTCACCCATCCATCCATCAGGTAGTTATCACAGTCCTCCCATATTTAATGCACTGTGTACCCCCAGGTTGCCTCCAGTGACACACAGTGTGGTATAGTAAAATCAGCACAGACACAGATGTCCAGCAGAGACCTGGGTTCAAATCCGTACTTGTCTACTCTCTCTTAACCTCTCTGGGCCTCAGATTCCTCATTTGCAAAGTAAGGGACAAGCTTGCAAACCCAAATGCATACAGAGGTCAGGCAGGTGAGTGGAATGAGGGACGCTAGCCAGGGGTAGGTAATAGGGAGTGGTGGTGACTTTGGCAAATTAGAGAGCCCCTGCCCAGTCTAAAAGGGACACTTGCCACTGAGCTCCGATTGGTTGTTCTCATGTGGGAATATGAACTCAGTGATGTTAGGGAGCCCTTTTAAATTTTTTCAAGAAAAGTTGGAAATTTTGATTTTTATTAGACATTTCCAAAATGTTTAAAGCTTTGTATAGGTCAAAGAAAACATGTCTGAGGGCCAAAGCAAGCCCAGCCACCTGCTTGCAAGACTTGGGCCAGAGACTCAGAAGATTATGGTCTAGCTTCCCACTCTGATGGTGGGGGGTGTGCCATCATGGTACCTCACTTCCTTTGTGCCTGTGCTTACGTTTCTCCCACTGCAGTCAAGGTGTATATTGTCCCTGGAAGATAGTAGGTGCTCAATTAATGATAGCTATAAAGGCCTAGATGCTTGTGTTGTCCTCCTGTGTACCCACCCCAACCCCAACCAGGATAGCAGAGTGCTGAATATGCAAAGTAGCACCCAGTGGTATGTGCTTGCTAAATAAGCGGGAACTGCAACTTTCAATGACATTATGGAATCAGTTATGAAGTAGGAACACGAAGCCCACGGATGCTGGCAAAATGGGTGTCATATTTGCTGAAGAGGCTGATTCACATAAAACCTCTCAGAGAGACCTCTGGTCTGTAATTTATCCCCCTCCCTTGTAAGAGAAACGGAGTCTGGCTGGGCTGGGCCATTTGTCAAAGACCACGGCGCTCCACCAGCTCCTTGGGCCTAAATTAATTTATTCCTTCAAGCCATAAATTTTTCTCACCCTTTCTTTATCCCCTCCTTCGTCATCCCCTACTCACCAGCAGGAGCTAGCAGACAACTCAAGGACACGTCTTACTTACCAGGGGCAGGACTTGGGCTCTGCACAGAAAAGAGGTCCATTATGCCCCAAATCTGGGACTCTGAGGGTGATCGCACCTTCTGCAGCTGAAGGGAGGACAAAGAAACACTTGAGCCCAGTGGCATGGGCCGGCTTTTCTTCGCTGGAGGGAAAATGGGCCATTATTCTCCCAGTGCCCCATTCCCAGCAGCCCTGGGCGCAACCTCCAAGCAAGAGAGGCCCCCAGTTTCTAGCAGGTTTCTCTGCTGGACCCTCCAACAACATATTAGCATATTTTGCATTAAAAAAGGACTTGGAAAATGAATTAAATGATTGGCATGGTGTCTCAAAAGGTTTTTCCAAACTACTAGTAATTGTGCAGTTGTAAAATTCCCCCTTCCTGCCTCAAATACCCTGGGCCTGGCAGCCAGCTTAATCAGGAGGCTTTGTCCCAGGCGGGGGCATATTGCAAGGCTCCTGATACCCAATGATTGCCTGAGCAGTACCTGGAGACTTGCTAAAGAGAACCTCGTCCTAGTTTTTCAGCAGAGCTGGCAGTTCATTTTCCTTCCTTGCCGGGCTGAGATTTTACACCAATTCAAAACCTCTCTTTATGAGAGAGCCCGGGTCAGCCCTGTAACAGTCTGCTGAGGCGCCAGGCAGTGTAGACAGGATCCAAATCTTGACAACGAGCTAACAGAGGTGGAGCTCATGGATGGGTGCCAGGTCAGGCATTTGTGACACTGCTCTGGCCAAGGGGGCTGTGTGTAGGGGATGAGTGTGGTGGAAGCTTCTGGAACATGCTTGGGGAAATGCTCTTCCAGACCAACCTTTTCATTTTTCAGGTGAGGGAGATGGAATCCAGGAAGACTATTACTGGCCCAGGGTCACAAGCCATTTTTACTGCTCCGTGAGAGTAGAATTCAGATCCCCTGACTTTTAATCCACATTTGTTATTTTTACAAGTCCACAGAAAAGAAAAGTTAACCAGGAGATAGAGTGGGGGTTGGACAGGATTCCTCTGGGGAGATTAGAAAGCCTGAGATGAAGGAATTTAGAAAACAACAAGCCAAGGGAGAACCTTAGGCTTTTTAGAATAACAGAGGGTTGTTAGTAATTAATATAATTAATGCTGATAACATTTGTGTGCTTTCTCTGTACCAAGCACTGTGTCGTGGGCTCTACTTAGATTATCTAATTTAATCCTCACAACAGCTCTGTGAAGGAAGTTAGTACTAATATGTCCCTGTTTTGCAAACGAGAAAACCAAGGCTCAAGAGATTAAGTAAGTGGCCCAAAGTTACCCAATCTGACATCAGAATCGGGATCTTTAGTGGCCGGCTAGGTGGTGTAGTGATTAGGTTCACACACTCCGCTTCAGCCCGGGGTTCACAGATTTGGATCCGTGTCGCAAACCTACACACCATCTGTCAAGCCACGCAGTGGTGGCATCCCACATACCAAATAGAGGAAGATTGGCACAGGTGTTAGCTCAGGCCCAATCTTCCTCACCAAAAAAAAAAAAAAAATCATTAGAAAAAAGGAGAGAATCCACAAGTAAATGATTAAGAAATAGTAGTATCGGCCAACAGCCCCCTGGAAAGTATTATGAACAGAGACAAAATGAGGGAGAAAAGAGCTGGAGCACAGGAGCACTGGGGGCCCCCAGAAGGTTCTGGTCGAGAGAGCAGAGTGAGGTGCAGCGTGTGTGGAACACATGGATCTCTGTGAACTGTGCCCCGATGTCTGTGGGGAGAGCAGCTTTGATCTAAGGGCAGAAGCACAGACCCGGGGCTCAAGAGAGGAACGAAACAGAAATAGCTGTTTTCAGGAACTGGAGAGAGAGAGCAAGAATGCCTGTATATTATGTGCGTGTGTGAGGGAGAGAGAGAGAAGACACACACACACACAAGTCCGTGCACACGTACACAGCCCCCCCTCAGGAGGGACGGGAAGGGACAGTGCGTCCTCAGACCCGCTCAGCCTGCGTCGTCATGTGGAGTGAGGGTGAGAGTTCTGACCAGAAGAGAAAGCAAGACCTTAGAAAGACAGGGACGGCGTGACCCCGGCGCGTCTCCACCTGTGTCCAGCTACAGGAATTTTGGGAGATGCCACCCCATAACGCACCTCCTTTGACGGGAGAGCCCGTCTCACACTGCAGTGGGATAACCCTGGGGACGTGGACTGTAGGGGACGTGCTGAGGCCGCCCCGGCGGACGTGGGGCTGGGCTGCACTGCAGGGTCAGAGGAGGGGGCTGCCGCCTCAGCTGCTACCCCTTCACCGGATGGTGGATCGTGTATGAGAACGGGCTTCTGGAAGGCTCATGACGGGCTGTTCTCATTGGGAGCATAACCAAAGCGCAGTGGGTTTAGGCTCCACCAGGGTCTTCTGGGCTCGCTCTTCTTTTAGAGTATCTAGGAGATGGCAGATAATTATTCATTTATCCTACAAATTGAGAGTATTGATCTTTTTTTTAAAGAGTTATTAAAACATTGTATTTCAGCAAAAAGTTAGAAAACGTTTCCTTAACTCTGAGCCAGTGATTGAATGGCGATTACACAACTATTTTCACGGAGGCCATAAAGACTGTGTAATAATAAGGGTAGATGCTTGCGTTGGACAGTAGGGACACAACGGAATGTATGAAGTGTATCTGTAGTAGAGTAACATTTTTTTAAGGAATCCAGATATGCCCAAAGTCAGAGAGGTTAGATAACTTGCCCAAAGTCACACAGCTGATCAGTGGCTAAGCCAGGATTCAACCCAGACAGAGTTCGTCCTCTTCATCGCAACTACACTGCACTACTGAGGGCATCTTAGAATACATTTTCACCCCACATCTGCAAGTCCAAACTAATTTGTTTGACTCTGCGAAATTTGCATGTACACAAGACCTGTTAGCTTTTACTCTCATTAAAGAGCTTCAAAAACATAACTGTGATTAGAGTTGGGTGATAGACTATGATTGTTTTTTTGTACTTACCAAAATTTATTTAATGTGCTTATATTCTCGTTATAAGGATATGCACGTATATAAAGTCATAGAAATTAGAGAGAAAGTAAGGATAATATGAAAACTCTCCCTCCTCATTCTAGGAGCTGGGCAAGAAAGTCTGTCTTCTTGAGCTCTGTTGGCCATTGGGCTGCCATAACCTGGGGGTCTTATAAACAACAGAAATGTTATTTCTCGCCATTCTGGAGGCTGGAAGTCCAAGATCAAGGGGATGGCAGATTCGGCGTCTGGTGAGAGCCCGCTTCCCGGTTCACAGATGACCGTCTTCTCGCTGCATCCTCATGTGGCGGAAGGGGCCATGTGGGCTCTCTGTATAAAGGTTCTAATCCCATTCATGAGGGCTCCTGCCTCATGACCTAATCACCTGCCAAAGGCCCCGCGTCCTAATACCATCACGTTATGCCTTAGGAGTTACCAGATAAACTTTGGGGGCACACAAAAATTCAGTATGGCAGGAACCAAACCTAAAAGACTGGTTCCACCCTCTAGTGCCAAGGAACTTGGGCATGGAGACCAAATCTACAAGCGAAGTCATGTGACAACAGTTGCAAAGCCAGAGGTCCAGGAGTTGAGGGCTCCGAATTTTAAGAGAACCAAAAGGATACAAAATCAATGGCCCCGATGGAATTCATCTTGACAGGTTTTCCGGCTATAAAAGTTAAATTGGGAGTGGTGCTTTGAAGGAGCAGTGGCCCCAGACTGGCCAAAGGAATGGCGCAGACAGATGATGGAGGGAGCTCTGTCGATGCTGAGGAAGTGGGTCCGTCGCTCTAGACAGGGAGCATCTGAACACGCCACGTCGAGGGACTTTATCGTGTTGCCTTTTGAGTCTCACAGAACCAAAGGAAGCCCACCTGAGCAGCTGTGGCAGCCCTCTCTCTGATCTCACTCATTGAATAAGCCAGCCCTGCTGCAGCCCCCGCATCCTCCGGATGCCCACCCTCCTTTCCACAATAAGAACCAGTTTAGCGAGGTCACCTACTGGTCACCCCATTTGCATTTGGTGGTCAGAGCTGCTCAGGGAGTAATTCAGCCAAATTAATTTTGCACAGTCCCAGTGGATTTACAGGTGGGGAACGGAGGACAAGAATTTGAGATTTCAAAAAAAAAAACGCATTTCAGAAGTGCTGTCACATTAGAGCTTCATTTCAGCCCCTTGGGGTGGCCACCAAGTAAACAGCTTAATTTCCATCCCTGCTGGAGGTACAGAATGCAGCTTTCACACTTGCCAACAGATGAATGTCTCTTGTCTCTGGCGGTGCTTAATGGCTTTTAGTAGAGTTAAGGCTGGGAAGAAAGGAGCTGACTTCCTCTTATTGGGTAAAATTGAAACACCGGGGAGACAATTCCATTTCAGACAGACCCTTTCTTTCTCAGATTACTGATCCACAGCCCAGCCAACTCCCTTTCAGCTCATTCAGGTAAAATGGAAACAGAGGCCACCCGCCTTGGGGGGCAGCCTGTGGGAAGGAGGGGAGGGCACTGATGAGCTCATGTTTGGGGTTCGTCAGAGGAGAGATTTGCGTTTCTAGTAAGGGCCACATCCTGGTGTGTTTCGGCCCGTGGCTGTGCGTCCCTTCAGCTCTCCAAGTGCTCAGTTTGCAGGGACCAAGGGAAGAGTTCTCAGCATGAATAACTAGCTATGGGGAAGGTGGGGAACGCACAGGATGGTGGGGTACCCACGTGCGCCCGGTGCGAGCCTTTAAAATGGTGGTGTAGCAAGCTGCAGGAGCCTTGTCGAGCCTTCCTTCTGCGCCCGTCCCTCACATGCCCTTTGTCTACCTAAGAGAAACTTATTAAATGGTATGCTCTGAGATTTGGAGATTTATTGTCATCCCTCCGAAAAGAAGGAACCAAGCCTGTCTATCCAAGCGTTATTTATACAGCCGAAAATTGAGAAAAGGAAAACGATGTCCAACAAGAGGTGAAGGGTAAAATAATTCAATGATTAAATAAATTAACGGTTAAATAAGGAGTGGGAACCCTTACGTCATACAGCAAGTCTATTTAGTAAGGTGATAAGACAAAAAATGTTAAATGAAGAATGCAGGGTACATACTGTCTATATAGTTTTTATTTAAAAAAGAACACTCACATGCAGGTGGAAATACAGGAAAATGTTAACATAGTTAATCCTTAGACATGGAATCAGAGATGATTATTTTTTCCCCTTTATTGCTAAATTTCCTCCAATAGATTTTTTTTCTTCTGATTATACAAGTTAAATGTCGAAGCAGGAAACGATCAGATACCCTCATTTCTTTTGTTTGTTTTCCTTCCTTCTTTTTTATCTCCTGGCACGAGAACGGCAGCTTTGCTGTCGGGACCATCCGAGTCCTGCCCAGCCAAGCATTGCGTTGCTAACAGGAAACAGAGAAACTGCGGGCGCGTAGGACCGAACCTGAACATTTCTAATCCCCCTCACTGGGGCTCACTCCTCCGTGAGTTCATCTAAACCCTTCTTGAACTTGTTTATATTTTTAGCGGGTACAGTGTCTCGGGCCCAGCAAGTTTCGTGTGTTTTCCACCCTCGGTGTGAAGTGGGCAAGGCCTGCCCAACGTGTGTCCTCAGATGACCTCCTTCGGGCTCCACCCGGTCCTCCTTCTTTCTGAATCTCCAACATCGAGCGAACAAAACAAGAACAGCCGTTACACATTCGCCTTTAGCAAAGCCCCCTTACAGGCAGCGTCGATTTTGTAGAATTGTTGAACCTGGTGTGGAAGAGACCTCAGAAATTGTTTAGACCAGTGTTTTCCTTAAAGTCCACAGAAGGGGAGTCGGTATTTCCAGAAACCAGTGGAAATTGTACGGTACCCAGGATACGGTGGCACTGGCTGCCTAAAAATATCATGGGGCGGTGGGGGGGAGGGGTTGTTTTGGTTTTGCTCTGGGCTGGACTGGGATAACAATGGTCACCTTGTTTTGATCGGAAACTCCAACAGTTTTACAAACGCTTCCTTATTTTGTTAATGGAGAAACTAATTAATGTATGAGAGACAGAATCTTTTAAAATCTGGCATGTGGAGACCGTGGACATTGATGGGACTGCTAAGCGGGGCCAGGCTGTGAGGTGGAGAGGACAGAAGTATTCTGGCGGGCTTGACGGGTGAGAAAATGGACTCCAGCGCAGCTGCCTGCTCCCAGCTGAGGCGGCTGGTGCCCGGGGCACTGGACTAGAATCCAGTTGTCCAGCTTCAAGGCTGGGCTGTCTCCAGGGCACCTAATCTACCTCTCTGTTTCAACCAAGCTCCTGGGATGTGTCCTGAGAATAATTTAGCAGACTTTGAATTTGTGCATCCTCCAACTGTGGTCTTTCCAGACTGAGTCCTCAGTCTAGAAAAATGATTGATTATTTTCGTTACCGTTCTAGATCCTTCCATCTTTCCTAACTATGGAAACACAGACTTCCAGGTTCAGTAGAGTTTAGTAGGAAAGCAGGTGGACTCTGGATCCTGACAGCCTGGGTTCAGATCCTGGCTCCCCTACTCACCCGTCTACCATCCCAGGTAGATCGATTTCTCTGTGGGCATCAATTTTCCCAACTGCAAAATGGGAATAATGACAGAATCTGCCTTAAAGAGCCCTTGTGAGGACTGAACAACAGAATGAATGAAAAGTGTTTTTCGGGGGCCTGGTGCCTAGTACATCTTCAATAAAGATGAGTTGTCGCCGCCAATGGCGTTGTTATTGTTGGTTTTCCATGGAAGGACCACGGCTGGAACACAGTGCCGGCTGTGAACCCATTGTGCTTTCCTGCACCCATGGCAGTTACCCCGTTGGCTGAGTTGTTTGCCTCATCCTTTAGGGGAAAGCAATCCAATAGCTCCTCATTCACCAGGTACCCATTTTAAAGGGAGCAAAGCAAGGTCCTGAGGACTGACGTGACTTGCTCAAGGTCGCACAGCTCGTTGGGTCAGAGTTTGAGAAAAACCCTAAATCTAGAGCCCTTCACCCTGCAGCACCCTGTTCCCCCTGCCCGCCTCTCATCCCCCAGACCAGGAAAACAGGGAGAAGCAGATGTGCGGATCACGGAGCATTTCCTACGTGTCTGCCGCTTGGTTAGTCTCTTTTATTCAGTGGCTTTAGGTGCCGCTGTGGGTGGAGCACTGATGGGTCCTGTTTTGCTTTCCTCTCTTCCCACCTTGCCCTGGCTGTGCTCTGCAGGAGCCGCCAACCCCACCTGGGGACCTTGGATGGTGCGGTGGATGATGGAGACATAGGGGCCTGTGGAGGAGTGGGGAGTTGGCTCGTGGCTTCTTGGCTGCTTTGCAGCCCTTGTCGCTCCAGTGGGGCGTTCCAGGAATTCTCCGAGGCACCTGCCCCACTGAAAAGCTGCTTCCAGGTCTTTAAGGTCCCTCTACCCAGAAACCTCCCTACCTGCCTCAACCACCTGCTGAGCATCCCTTTGAGAGGTCAGACGTTGGGGGACTATGAAACTGAACGCGCCTCACTTCCTGCCTTCAAGGGGCTCAGGGTGGGAAAGGCAGGCGCAGACTGTGGATGGAATCACGGGGATTCTTGCACATACAGTGTACTGGGGGGCAGCATTCCAGGCAGAGAGCAGCCTAGCGAGGGCACCAAGGTGTCAGCTTGCACTTAACATGGAGTTGAGCACTTAATTGTTCTCCTGCTGATTTGAGTGTTTCTTCTCCCCCAGCTAGACTGTGAGTGCTTCTAGGCAGGAGAACAAAATGAATCCTGCTCTTTCTTGAACCCCTGCATTGGGCCGGGGGTGGGGGGTGGGGAGGGAGTGAGTGCTTGGAAAGCACCTTCAAATGTGTGACTTTATCGGACCTGCTCAGCAGCTTTGTGAAGTCAGACTTTACCCCCATTTTACAGATGAGGAAACTGAGGCCGTGAGAGGGTGACCTCGTGGCTCAGCTGAGCCTCCACTTGCACTCAGCTCTGAGGTCTGACTCCAGCTGCACGCTAGACCTCACCCTTATGATCAGTGCTGGGGAAATGGGCGTGGATTCAGTGCTGGACTGCACAGCCTGTTCTTAAAGACACAGAGGGAGCGAACATGTGAGCGTGGGCTCTTGGGGCTCAGTGGAAAGGGCACTGGCTTTGGAAGCGAGACCCCTGGGTCAAGTTCCAGCACAGCCTGAGTTGCATGGATGTGGAATAATCACTTCTCTTTGGGACTCAGTTTCCCTGGTAGGAAAATGAGAAGGTTGTAGGAGATTCCATTTCATAAATCTATAGCACTGGGATTGAGAACATGGGTCTTCAGCACTTCCTTATCTCTCGGCACCCCCAGCCCCTCCCCGCCCCCTCCATCCCTGGGTCTTTTCCTGTCCGCTTGCTTTTGTCTCCCCACCAAACCCAACCTGGAGCTCAGTGGAATCACCCGGGGAGCTTGTTAAAATGCAGACTCCCCAGCTCCCGCCCAGAACCTGATGACTCTGAATCCCTCTGAGATGGGGCCCAGGAAACTGCATTTCTCCGCTAAGTACTCCCAGGAAATTCTGATCATCAGCCAGACTTGGCAATTATTGCCGAAGCCCAGCAGTGCTCAAACTTGAATGGGCGTCAGAATCACTTGCAGGGGCTTATAAAACAGCCAGGCCCCACTGCCAGAATTTCTGACTCCATAGTTTGGGGTTGGCCCCCCAATTTGTGTTTCAAACAAGTCCCTAGGTGACATGGGGCACACACTTTGAGAACCACTGCCCTAGCTCCTTCCCTAGGTGGGGCGGAGCAGCCTCATCAGCGTATGAACCTTTTAACAGCGACCTTCGAAATTGTTGGGACCATGATAATAACAGCTCCTGTTTACTCTGCCACACACTGGAGGCCAGGCCCCATGCTAGATGTCTACAATCAGCGTTTCCCATTATTACAGATTGGAAAATTGAGGATGGATGAGATTAAGCAATCATCCGAGACTGCACTTCCTGCAAGTAGAACCAGGACGTTCTGGACAAAGTTCGGGCTATTTCCTTTACCCCATGAGGCCTCTCTTTGCTGTCTCAGCCCTCAGTGGCTCTATGATGGGAATTTCGAGCCTGGTTCAGTGAAGGGTCACCACGCAGGTGAGGGGGGTGGTATTTTTGGCTGGAGGAGGCTTTCATTAGTTCCCCACAAATTGTACCCTGCTGGTAATGGCCCGTGGCCCACACCCTTGGGACAGCACTTGCTTGCTGCTCGTCTCACCGTCTAGCCCACTTTATTAAGGGGACCCCTCCTGTAAATGGGGCATGTTACATCTCTAGCGCTCTGAGCTCCTTGGGTAAAAATGGTGGTCTGCTGCCGAGTCTTGGAAGACCCCCAGCCTGGGGGAGCTCCGCCTGGGTTCTGGCCTGGCTGACGTTCTGTTTGCCTGGAAGGGCCTTGGAAAAGAAATGTTGGTACTGGGTCCCAGGGAACACTCACCAGCTAGAAGTGGAGGAGGTTATGTCATGACTTAAATTCTTCCAGCTGGTGAGTCTTCATGGGGGACCTCCTTCCCCCGACTTGTCTGTTATTTCATAGGAAGCTCATTGATTTATGAAGAAATATAAAACACGGAGTAATTAGGAAGTACAGGTGGCTGTAAGGGCTTTTTCCACACTTAGCTCTTTCTTCTCACCATTCACCAACACACACACACACAGACATCACACTTGGGTTTTGTTTCAGTTATTTTTACTTCTGGCAGGGACCTCAGGAAGTCATCTAAGCCACCATACCTTTCCTGCAGCATCTCCTACTTCCTCTACCTGTTCTCTTCCCTCTGCAGAGAAAAGGAAGAAGGGAAGGAAAGAAGGAACCGCCCTCAAACATTGAGGGCTCAGGGTGGCCGGAGGCCTCCACGCAGTGGCGTTGGAGTGCTAACATTTCTGTTTTAAGAGGATAAACATGCGTGGGTCCTGGACAAGCTCTGTCCACACCGTTGAGGGCAGCTTGGTGGAGTCGGCTGACATTGGAGTTGGCACTGAAAGTCAACAGCTCTGGTCCAGGATCTGCCCCTGAACCGTGCCACCTTGTCCAAGCTTCACGTGGCCAGTCTGACCTGCCCATCTCCTCAGGGAGGTTGTGAGAGCCAAAGAGATCATGGATGTAAAAGCTGGAGGGATTCCAGGACTCTAGATGTTTTCCTTTACTAATGAGAATACCGAGGCCCAGAGAGAGGAGGCAAATTGTCTGAGGTTGCACAGCAAGTTCCAGGCAAGAGAGAAAGACTGGAAGTAATAGTATTGTCACGGTTGGTTGTCCTTGTTGCTGTTTCCTTCTGTGTGATTGTTTTTGCAAATGCAGAGTGAATTGACTAGAGAAGTGGAAGGGAAACGCTGAGAATCTCTAGCCAGAGCACCTTCATAAGCTCTTGAAACGGATCCCTTAGTGACTGAATACTCTTGTTTCTCTCTGTGTCTGTCTCTCTGTCTGTCTGTCAGTCACACACACACACACAAGCATGTGTGCACCCACACACATTTCTTGGTTTCAATAGCAAAAAGCCGATGGCTGCTCTTTATAGGAGAGAATTACACCCTTTCTCACTGATTATGGGGAAACCTATGGGGCATTATCTAACTTAACAGTTTAGAACATAAGACGTGAAGGAGCAAGACTTAAAGTTGAAAAGATTCTATGCCCAAACTGCCTTGCATTTTTGGGGCTTGGTGGCCTTGTACTAGCCTAAGACCCCATTCCCTATTTTCCACATTCTCCTCCCACAAATATACACATTCCTGGTCCCCGTGCCCCCAAACACACATAGGGCGGCACCAAAGAACATGGACTATTAAAACCGACAGAGGGGGGCTGGACCCGTGGCCGAGTGGTTGGGTTCGCGCGCTCCGCTGCAGGCGGCCCAGTGTTTCGTTGGTTCGGGTCCTGGGCGTGGACATGGCACTGCTCATCGGACCACGCTGAGGCAGCGTCCCACGTGCCACAACTAGGGGAACCCACAACGAAGAATGCGCAGCTATGTACCGGGGGGCTTTGGGGAGAAAAAGGAAGGGATAAAATCTTTAAAAAAAAAAAAAAAAACCGACAGAGGATCGGAACTCTATTTCTCACCAGCTGTGTGATCTTGGGCATGTTACTTAACCGCTCTGAGCTTCAGCTTCCTCATCTGGACAATAGTAATACCTCTTTATACTGTTGTGAAGATTGACAAAGGTAAAGCATAAAAAGTGCTTAATACAGGGACTGGCACCAAGGAGGAGCTTAAAAAACGTTATCTGCTGCTATTGAAAGTGTTGGAGAGATGTTGATGATCACCTTCTTGTTCTATCATTTTCATAAGGGAACTAACTGATTTTGCATTCAAATGAGATCTCACTATGGCTGCATAGTTCAAACTCTGATTTTCTACCCAGGGAAGAACAAATATGGTCCAGGTTTTCAGCACACCATAGCTGGGCTCTTATCTTTGGAATCCTGAGATTCTGTCTTGGTAGTTTTCAATACTACCTGTGTGTGTAAATATCCTTATATCTTAAAAGGATATAAAATTGCAAACAAAACATACAGATACAGTGGAATTGGAAACCAGGAAAACACAAAAGCCCAATTATAAATGGGGTAGAGGTGATGTTATGTTGCCCTTTCTAGTCTACAAAGCACTTTGAAACATTCCCGGCTCCTGGGGGCCTCACCACCCCCAGGAAGCTAGCTATAATTCTGCCCATTCCACAGGCCAGGAAATGGAGTTGCATTTGGCAGGTGGCACAGCCAGGACTCCAGTGGGAGAGAGGCTGATGCTGGGTGGGAAAGACAGGCAGCCACACCACGCTGGGCCTGGTAGGACGCGGTAAAGGAATTTGGGTTGTTCCAAGTGCAGGGGGAAGCCTTCTAAGGTTTAAGCAGGACAGAGTTGCAATCTCGTCTGTGTTTTTTGGAAGATTCCTGAGTAGAGGAGGAAAAAGCAAAAGTGGAACCAAGGAGGCCACCTGGGAGGTGGCTGTGGAAGTTTAGGCAGGAGATGACACAGTGCTCAAAGATGGGTTTGAAGATGTGTCGGTCACCAGATGGCCTTCCGGTGGATTGGCTGGGAATGTTGGTGGAGAGGGGAGAACCAAGGATGGCTCCCAGCTTCCCAGTGGGTTGCTGGGTGGTTGATGGTGGGCAGGTCTGCCGAGGAGCAGGTTTTGGAGCGGGGAGGGAGGATCAGGAGATTTATTTGCATTTATTTTTAGAAGAAGGATATAATTCTCCAAACGCTCTGCCTTCTGATGGCAAAGAGCAGGTCGTATTCCCTTGCTCCTGGGCGTTGAATAAATGCTTTCAGTGAGCTGGGTGAGCTCCGGCCCGTGGGGAGGCAGCCTGTCTGTAAAAGAATGCCGCTGCTGGCAAGGCCCTGTGTTCTGCTGCTGCCAGGGGAACCAGGGAGCCATTAATGACCCTTCCCAGAACGTTGGGCCCGGTACAAGAAACAAACAAAAACCCCCGATGTCCTACCTTCTAATGTTTCAGCCTCTGGGTAACTTTTTCTCTTGCCAATCTCCACGGGATCTTTCCTCCACTAACATTTGAAAGTGATTCTTTTTTTTTTTTAATGTTGTACTCAGGCCTTAAATAACCTTTAGCCTGTGGTAGCTTCTGAATAGATGAAACTTAGTAAAATTATAATAACATCAACAACAATAATAAGCTTTTGTAGAGTGCCATTTAATTCAAAGACCTCTTTTTATATACCTTATTTGATCTTAGCCTCGAGAAATCTCTGAGGTAAGATAAGTGGCAAGTTTAGTTCTGTTTGAGAGGCCAAGGAATGTAGTAGCCAAGAGCATGTAGAATTCTGATAACGATAGCATTATTCGATTAAAAGAGGTGAGGTACTCAGAACAGGACTGAGCACAGGAATGCTAGCTGTGGTTTTTATGATTAGTTTCTAGATGGGGAAACTGAGGCACAGTGAGGCTGTGATGTGTACACCCAGTAGTAGAGTCAACTCCAGGTTGGGTACACTCTGCAGTGTTCCTGGACGCCACTCTCAAAAGGAATCGATGTTCTAAAGGCATGTTTGGTTGGCCAGGAAGGCTGCTGCCAGGGCTGGGTCCCTGAGAAATTCTCCTTTCCCCATTCGAGCTTCCCCGCCTCTCCCTCACGGGTCTGCCTTCCACCTGAGGTGGGTGGAGCGCAGCATCCGGGATGGCTGTGACCTGTCCTCTCCCCCCTGCCCCCACCTCAGGAGCCCTGCCCTCTGCCCCTCAGCATCTGGTGGCCCCATTCTTTGAAGCAGGGTTCAGGCCCGCCTCCACCACCTTCTCCCCTGACCCCCACCCTCATGGCATCCTTCTCCTGTGGGTTTCTGCAGCAGAGCCACCCTGGGCCCCACGGACAGGCACATGACCTCCTCGGTCCCAGGCAACTCCTCATGTGTGAGTCTCGGCTTCACTGTCGGGTAGACGGGGACAGAGGCTTTGTCTTATGCCTTGTGCCGAGCCCAGAACAGACACCATGACATTATACAACTAACTTCTAAAGAATAAGAATCACTTCCAGACCCCATCTCTGCAGATGGCTGGGGTGCTCATCCCAGTGGTCCCCTGGGGAGCTCACCATTTATTCCGAAGGTGGCACCATGGCTCAGAACATCTGAGAACATCTCCGCCGTACCACATTCTCATCCTTGGCGTTGGCAAATCTCTGTCCTTTGAAGGTGGTTCCACCTGTCACATCTGTGGAACCAGGAGTGTGACTTCCCTCGGAGATGCAGTTGTGGGAAGACAGGTGGTCAGAATAAGGGGCAATTATACCATAATGTGCCCAGTGCAACTCTCTGCCTTATAACCTGACTCTGAAGACAGCTCTGAAGGACGCCTTCCAAACGTGTCTTCCACAGGGCCCGCGTCACTGAGATAAATGTGAAAGGTCTGTCTTGGGGACCTCGTTGAAACAATGGCTTGCTTTTGGCTGGGTCACTTCTGTGCGTTTATAATTTGCCCTCAAGACGTATTTTAAGGAAGAAGGAGTGAATGTCTGAGGACAGCCTCATTACCTCATAGCCCAAGTGTGTTTCTGAGAGACAAAGTGTGTGTCATCATATTTGTATATGTGAGTGCCTGTAAGAGATGGGGGTGGGGGGGCTGTTGAACGAGCCCAGACCCCCAGAGGCCGGCCGGCCCCCCGAGAGACAATCCAGCTTTAGATGCAGCCACAGTGCTCCCTCCTTTGCCCCTTGCCTTCCCTCAACGGTCCCCAAATTTGTTTCAGCCGAATGGCTCCCTCCACTGACCTGAATTTAATTATTTTATTCTTCGTAAATAGAACACCTCCCACTGTCCCCTGATTCCCACCCCCACCCCCAAAATTAACTGCCCTCTCCTCATTAAACGTTCTAAGCACACCGTTTCGTGTGGGGAGAGGCGTGGGCTCGCTTCACAGGCCCGTTTGTTCGCAGGTCCCACTGTCCATCTCTGTTAAAATGATGAAGATTTGACAAGGCGGGGGGCGGGAACAGGATGTTTTCTCCGGATTCCCAATATTTGTTTTTTGTGCAGTAAAATATTTTCCTGGGCATCAAAGGGAGAGGAAATGGACAATCTGTGTTTCTTCAGAGACCAATTTTAGCCGGCTGGAGGAGGTTCAGGAGCGGCCCACACTCCCTGCCCCCAGCGCTGCTCCCTCCCCGGTCCCCATGGCCAGGGTGCGATGGGAGCCAAGAGCTTTTCAGCGTGGGGATCACAAAACGAGGAGGTGGTCTTGAAATCCAGACCGTACGCAGTTCCTGAGTGATTGTTCTGAATCCTTAGGTGCCACTGAAATCTGTTTACCGAGGCCACTTCCCCACCACGGTCTCTTTGTGGCCATTTGCCTGTGGACCCAGCAGCCGTAAACTGAAATCACCAGATTGCATGGAATTGCCAGCAAAGCCGTGGATCCGTGTAGTGGCTGCCAAGAAGCATTGGATTGGATGGACAAGGGCCTGTCTGGGCTTTTCAAAGTGGAGAGGTGAGGGTTGAGAATGGGGAAGGAGTCCAGCATACCAGCTAGAGACTGTCATTCACCGGCTCTGTTCCTTGGTGTGGCCTTGTGGCTTTGATCTCCATTTCCTCCTTGGAGACCCAGGGTGAACTTACCTACCTACCGAGTGAGCAGCTCTGGAGACAGACATTCCTAGCTCTGCTCCTTGCTTGCTGTGTGACTTGGGCCAATTACTTCACTTCTCTGTGCCCGGTTTTCCTTGTTGTATTTATTAGTTTCTTGTGGTTGCTCTACAAATGACCACAAACTCGCTGGCTTAAAATAACAGAAATCTAATCTCTCACAGTTCTAGAGGCCGGAAGTCCAAAACCAAGTGTCAGCGGGGGCCCTGCTCCCTCTGGAGGCCCCTTCCTTGCTTCTTCCAGCTTCTAGAGGCTGTTGGCATTCCTTGGGGCTGCATCACTCCAGTCTCTGCCTCCATCTTCACGTCGCCTTCTCCTCTGTGTGTTTCTCCTCCAGGTGTCTTTTATGAGGACACTTGACATTGGAGTTAGGGCCCATCGGGATAATCCAGGATAATCTCAAGATCCTGGACTTAATTACACCTGCAAAGACTCTTTGCAAATAAGGTCATGTTCACAGGTTCTGGGGACTAGGACATGGACGTATCATTTGGGGAGGGGGCGGTCCATAATTCAACCCACCACGCTCATCTATCACGTCAAGATGATAATGGTGCCCACCACATCTTGGAGATTATATGAGTTCGTATGTCTCAAGTCCTTCGAGCAGTGCCTGGCACACAGCACACACACAGCGTTGGCTCTTGTCATAATCCTTGCTGAGCCATTGTTTCATCATCATCATCATCATCATCATCATCATCATCATCGTTGTCATCATCATTATCGTAACTTTCCTGAAGAAGCTTCCCAAACTTGACACATCCAAAATTAATGCTTGACTCCGAATCTTCAACATCTCAGTAAATAGTTACCTCTGTTTACCCCGTCCTTGAAATAACCCTGGTTTCTTTTTATCTCACACGCCATTCTATCTATAAGTCCTGTCTGTTCGGCCTTCAAAATATATCCCCAATCTGCGCGCTGCTTTCCAGGACCACCATGTCACACCCCTCCAGGGGGCGCCCCTCCCATTGTGGTGGATGCGAATAGCGCCTCCGGAGTTATATACACAGCCTGTGCTACAGCAGCCACTTGGGTGGTGCTCTTTGCCACCTCTGCCACCATCCTCCACTTCCTGCTGCCATCATCACTCACGTGGGTCCCAGATCCTTGCATTGGCTGTCGGCCGTCCTCTCAGCTTCATCACTCACCCGCTGCCCCCTCCTCCACTTCACGCACACACCCCATGACTGTACTCCCCTCACAGCTACTTTTTTAATAAAACATAGGTCAGATTCTGTCACTCCTCCGCCCCAAGCCCTCTGCTGGTTCCCCCGTCTCTCTCAGAGCAAAAGCCAAAGTCTGACAGTAACCCACAGGCCCCCCACGCTTCCCCTCTGCCACCTGGCCTGTGGCTCAGCCTCGAGCTCGGCACACACCCCCACTTGCATCTGGACTTGTCATCTTCTCAGTCCGGAACACTGTTTCCCAGCTATCTTTGTGGTTTTCTCCCTTGTTCCATTCAGGTTCAGCACCCCTATAAATCTCCATCCTGTTTTCTCTTCAAAGCACATATTGCGACTTGACGTGGGATGTT
The DNA here is from genome assembly GCF_021613505.1 of Equus quagga. Classification (NCBI taxonomy): domain Eukaryota; kingdom Metazoa; phylum Chordata; class Mammalia; order Perissodactyla; family Equidae; genus Equus; species Equus quagga. The sequence goes on along the minus strand of NC_060282.1, from coordinate 18,230,814 downwards.
TATTTGCTTGTCAGATTGTCTGCTTTCCCCATCACTCTCGGCTCCGTGAAGGGAGGGACTTTGTTTTCATGGCTGCTGCTGAATCCCCAGCACCTGGAATGTGTTCGGCACTTGAGCAGCCTTTCCTGGACGAGGGAATTCTTGTGGGTCACGCTCTGGCTTCGTATGCATCACCTCACATCTCCCATCAACCAGTGAGGTCTGTGTTGTTACATCTTCATTGGTCGGGGGCGCCAAGAGAGTAAATAAATGTCACTGGGCAACCTAAACGGTGAGCGGGAGCAGCAGGATTGAACCGACTAGTCTTACTCCAGAACACACTTTCTGAGTCACCATCTGTCACGAGGCAGAAATGAGAGACTGGGGGTGAGAGACCTTTGGAAATGGGAATGCGGTGCACGAAAGTACCTGAACGACAGTAGCCGTGCCCGTGACATCTAAGCAGATTGCTCCAAGTTGATCTGGGTCTCCCTCCTGTTTAATTTTTAAAATTGAGAACTATTTTTGCTGCCTCCCTGGATGATGCAATGTGAGGTGGTAAGAAAGGTGCTTATGAAGCATCCTTGCTCTATTCAGTTACTGTCAGATTTTGGTGGCCCAGAATGTTCCAGAAATGGGGCGTGGAAGCTGCATGAATGTGTCCTTTATTCAAAAACAGGTCAGTCACTTCTGCCTTTAGTAAACATGGCGTATCAGTTAGAATCAAATATTTCAGTGTGGGGCTGTGCAAAGAGCACTAGAGGGGTCAAAAGACGCATTCCCAACTCTGCCGCTAAATACCCCGTGGACTTAATAAGAGTAACTCTTATTCTCTGAGTCCTCCAGGTGCTGGCATGTTCCAAGTACTTTATACTTATTAACTCATTTAATTCCTAAACCACTGTTGGGAATAAGTATTCTTATTAACTCCAGTTCATCTGAGCTATAGACACACAGAGATGTTAAGTAACTTGGCCAAAGTCACACAGCTACTAACCAGCAGAGCCAGGACGTGAACTCAGGCCATCTGTCTCCTGAGGACAAGTTTTAACCAATTCTCTTTTGTGACTCTCAGCTTCATCTGTAAATTGTGGGGAAGGCATCCAGTCATATTTTCCAGCTTGAAAAATCTGTGCTTTTGAGGCTGAGAATCTGGTAGCAGTTTTGAGTCATTAGTGTGAATGCAAAAAGAGTGGGAGTCTGGGATTGTCCGGAAGCAGGACTGAGCTGAGCATGTCACAAGGAAAGGTCCAAGATACAGCTTCCTTTCTATCGATTTCTTGCTGGCTTCTTGCTGTCCTGCCATTTGCTACTTTTCTTGCCATGACAGTTTATTTAAATAAGAGCCCGCAGGTGCATCTCTGCCCCCGGATATCTTTCCCCCTCTGTGTGGGAAAAGGAAAATGAAACCCTTATGGTTGCCTGGTGTTTCTTAACTCCAAAGCACCCTCACTTCTCTTTTCTCATTTAATTCACACAGAAACCTTGTGTGGACAGGAAGGGGGAGTCCCATTTTACAGACGAGGAAACAGAGGTTGAGAAAGCTGGTCTTCAGGTCACAGCTACCTCCTCCTGCCTCCTACGAGCATTTCCTGGTCCCTCCTCAGGGTTTTTCTTACTTTGCTGTAATAATCTTAGCACACACCGCCTTCGATTGCTCCCACACTGTTGCCACCCTTAGATGAGTAAGAAATGCCCATTGTAAGGATAGCTGTCCTTCATGGAGTGCCTGTATGTGCCTGGAACTGTGGTGTCGTGGCTTTTCACGTTCTATTTCCTTCTAATCCCTACCATGCCCCTTTCAGATATGTAGCGTTATGGTGCCCATTTTACAGATGAAGGGCCTGAGGCCACACAGCCCCAAGCTGACGCTTGCCTACAGTCACATAGCTCTAGGAAGTGGTAAACTCAGCATCCACATGCATTAACACAGATCGCCTGGTTAGAGGACTCCTAGTCGTGACTCCTGGATGGGACAATGTCCAAACTCCTTGGCGTGGTGTTCAGGCCCCTGTGCCCCCTGCATCTGCCCCTCCAGCACATGTACTAGCTCCACCAACCGCTACCTACTGCTCAGGCCAGGCCTTTTCTGTGGACCTCGCCCCCGTGCTCCCCTCCTTGGAATGCACATCCCCACCCCACTTCTAACTGGTGACTTTCCATCCATCCTTCGTGGACCAGGCCAGAGCCACCTCTCCATGCAGCCTTCTCTGACTCCCCATCTCCCACACCCTTCTCCTCGCCCCAGTGTCACTCTGCCCCGCTCTTCATGAGAGCATGGCTCACACGGTGTCACTGGCACCTAACACAGCCTGTGGATCCGAGGGACATAGGGCAGCAGGGAATGGTGTGGCTTGTGGAAGGACCAGAGAATGTGTGCCCCCCCCAAGGGCATTCTGATTTCTCATATTTTAAAACACCATGCCAGCCCAGCAAGACAACTTTGTGGCCAGTATTTGAACCATGAGCCACCAGGTGGAGACTCCTAGGAGCTCCTCAGGATTCTTGTGCTTCTCTACATTGTCAGTGCTTAAATGAGGGAGGGAGGGAAGAATTTACCTTCCTAGTCTTGGCAAATTTAGCTTCCATAAAACACAGTGTATCAGTCTTCTCAGGCCACCATAACAAAATACCATGGAATGGGCAGCTTACACAAGAGGAATTTAGTTTCTCACAGTTCTGGAGGCTGGAAGTCCAAGATCAAGGTTCCAGCCCATTCTGTTTCTGGTGAGGATTCTCTTCCTCGCTTGCATGTGACCAGCGTCTTGCTGTGTCCTCACACGGCCCTTCCTCAGTGCATGCACACACACAGAGAAAGTTCTCTGGCATCTCTTCTTATAAGGACGCTAATCCTGTGGGGCAGGGCCCCAGCATTATGACCTCATTTAACCTTAACTGCTCCCATAGAGGTCTCCTCTCTGAATACAGCCACACTGGGGGTGAGGGCTTCACCATGTGCGTTTCCAGTGGAGGCACATTCAGTCTGTAATATGTGGCATTCCAGATCATTCAGTCCACAAGTATTTCCTGTGTCCTCACTATGGGGCTTCCAGAAACATTGAAGGCAAGCAGCAGAGTCCACTGGTCAAAAGCGAGGGCTTTCCTATCAGCCAAATTCAAATCTGACACCTGACTCCTCCTCTTACTCACCAAGTGACCTTACACAACCTGCTCAACTTCTCTGAGCCTCCGATTTCTCACTGTGAAATGGGGACGGTGACACCAACCGCACCGGGATTGTGTGAGGATTAGGTGAGACGAATGCACATCCACGGTGCCTGGTAGCTCTCATCGCTGCAGCTGGGGAACATTTATTGAGCACCTACTCTGTGTTGGGCACTCCACTGGGTGCTGGGAATCCAGTGGTGATCAGGGTGGAGCGGATCCCTTGTTCTCATTCTTACTGGAAGAGCCAGATCATAAACAAGTAAATATGTGATCGGATAACAAACAAGTCAATAATTCAAGAATGGGACAAGGGCTATAAGGAAATAAAACAGGTGGTAAAATAAGGGCAGCAGGGGAGGAGGCCTCCCTGGGGGAGGTGACTTTGACAGGAAGCTGACAGCCACACAAAGACTCAGGGCAGAGTATTCCGGGTGGGGGAACAGCAAGCATGAAGGCCTGAGGGTAGGCACACGCAGCGTCTGAGGGAGCTGTTAATGTTTGTTGTGACTGTTGTGGTTGTCATTGCCTGTGGCCCTTGTGGGGACGCATGACCTCTGCCCAGCCCTCCGGGGTGTAGTGGCCAGGAAACTGGGCTTTCAGAGGAGAGCAGCTCCCTGAGGACATGAGAGGTCGGGAAGGCCCGTTGGAGCAGGGACCAGGGCAGAGGAGGATGTGTGGGGAGGGAGGCGAGCATTCCAGGGGCAATTTGGTTGAAGAGCCTGGTATCTGGGGGACCCTGGAAGACTATCCAGGCCCAGGCCGGTTCTGAGAGAAATGCCAGGCCGGGAGACCCGAGGTGCCATTCAAATGACCTCAGCATCAGCTGACAAGGGCGGCGGCAGCCTCCGCTGTCACGGCAGGCTAGCCAGGTTGTCAGTTCGAGAGAATGTGCTCTCCACTCACGATGTAAGGCCCTGGGCGGAAATCCAGTGGTGTGAGTCACAACCAGATGTCCATCTTGTCAGGGAAAACCATGGCCACGGAGAACTGGTCATGGTTTCCTGGAAACTTCCGGAGCCAAGGGCGAGCAGGATCCCTGAGGATAGGAGGCAGCCACAGCTGAGAGAGCGGGGCGTGCTGGGAGGGCTGGGTGCAGGTGGGCAGCCCGGGGCTCCACTCTCAGGCTCTCTGGTTTCGCCTTCCCGGACCCCTTGGGACATCAGAGCCTGATGCCAGTGGGCTAGCAGAGGCATGTTTGGGTCCTCTGTGTCCCCTTCCAAGCTTGCCTGGAGCTTGCTGGCCTTCTCACAGAGGTCGGCATGCCCCTTGAGGAGCGGATGTTGGGAGAACAGCTAGAGTGGGAGATGGGACTCCTGCTTCCCCATCCCGCAAACTTGGGTTCGAATCCAAGGTCTCCCAAGGCTGCAGCTTCCCTGGCCCTTGTTCTCTCATCTACAAATCTATGGGATGAATTGGGAGCTCTCCAAGGTTCCGCCTCGCTGGAACATGCAGGAACTTCCTTCATTTTCCTTCTTACAGATAGGAGAAACGGAGGCCCATGAGCCAAGGGGCTTGCTCAGAGCAACCTCACTGGAGATGTTCCCACTGAGGGAATCAGAACCAGAACCGAATCAGAACCAGGATGGGAACTCCCAGGGCCATTGGCTTCCTGTGTGTACTCAGTGTATTAAGCAGGCAGGACCTCCTTTAGGCACCTCCAGTCTGAATCCTACCCATCCTTCAATTCAGCTTAAATGGTACTTCTACCAGGGATCTCTTCCTGATCACCCCGGCCAGAGTCATCCCCTGACCCAGCCTTCCTCATCCATGCCACTTTATAATCCTGCCATTGGCATTTTCACTTACTTTTATTGTAAGCGTTTGTGCCTATATCATAGCTCCTCTGTACAGTTCCAAACTCACGGAAGACCGTAACCAAATTGCCCCATTCTGCCCATGCCTACCGCCAGCCTCCCCTTTGACGTCTGGTGCAATGTTTGTATTCTGAGTGTTGGAGGGCAATTTGTAGAATAAATGGAGTTTTCTTTTCTCTATGCAAAAGGATTCTTTCCTTTCCGAATGAATGGTCGGGTGTGTAAGAGCAGCTGTTCCAGAGCTACACATGGTTGAATCTTAGCTCCACCCTCTGCACACTGTGGGACCTTGGGCAAGTTACTAACACTTCTGTGCCTCAGTTTCCTCCCTTGTAAAATGAGGATTGTCATTCCTACCTAACAGCATGGCTGTGAAGATTAACGAGTCATGCATCTGGAATGCTTGATACAATGCCCAGCATCGACTCGAGTCAATAAGTTGTTAAATTCCAGTGATCCCGTATGCAAATTTTTATTTGATTTTTTTTTTTAAATATATTACACTGCCTTATAGAATTCGAGTTTGGCCTTAGGCAGTTGCCAAATCCTTCCAATCCTTGCATTCATTGAACCTGCATCAGGTATCCACTGCCCATTGCAGAGCCTCCCCAGCTACACTGGCTCAGAGCAGGGAGCGGGAGGGGAGCGATGGGCCCCGTTGCTGGCGTAACTGCTCGCCAGCTTGGGGCCAGCAGCCACATTAAGCGCTCTTACTCAACTCATGTGACTGGACAAATTTGGAATGTGTGAGGGAGAGTTTTTCCAGCTATGAGTCAGTACATTTATGCTCTCACACACACACATAAAAGAATTTAAAAAGAAAAAGAGTTTAGCGAGAATCATTTATGAGTGCAAAGTGGAAATCTGTGGAAATTTTATTTTGACCCTGAAGGCAAGTAATAGTTAAGACGTTTAATAAAGGGTTCAAACAGGATGCAGTGGAGAGAAAACACAGCTAGCTGCCGTTTCCTTCTGTATTCTCAGCTGCTATGTTGCCCACAGGAGGGTCCAGCTTCCGTGGGTTTATTAAGCACCTCCTGGATACCCAGCTTTGTGCTAAATGTAGTAGGGAAATAAGAGATGTGTGAAAGAAGAGAAGCAGAGCCGGCATTTATTAAGCACTATTTTATGCCAGATAATTGTGGGGAACGGGTGGGGCATATGTCCCAAGTTCAAGTGGCAGGGTGGGGAAAATGGAACAATTGTATTCAGACACACTTGGGTACAAACCCCAGCACCCTACTTTCATAATATTATCTAATGCCCATCATCTCCCATCTTGTGGATGACAAATCTAAAGCACAGAGGAGATAAAATATTCTGTCGATGGACACAAAACTCTTAAAAGGTAGAAAATATATTCTAAACTGGGTCAGTCTCCCTATGGTAAAGAAATGAGAGTTAAATTAATGTACCCAGGAGCTGAGGTTCCCACCCAAGAGAGAGTCAGACACACTCGTCCCCAGACATGGTGTCTGCATATCCTAACCAGGTCCAACTTTCTCACAGACGAGTCCCTTCCACCACCTTCTGCCACTTGCTTTTGAGTCCTGCCCTTTCGGGATTATGAAGAACTGCGTCTCCTCCAGGTTTATTCTCTCTTTGCGATTGTTGTTTATTTTAAGGAAAGAAACCACTGCCAGCCCAGAGGGCTTGTGTTTCCAGCTCACTCACATCTCTTTTGCAAGGGCTCATTTTCATAGATTCCTGATCTCCAGGGAGCTGTGTCTTTCCTTCGAAACATGAGCTGTAATCAAAGGTGCATTCATCCCCACACATCTGCCAGCAGCCGCGCGGAGCCAGGGTTCGCCAAGGCCTGACAGGAGGAGGCTCCAGCCAGGTGCCTGGGGAGGATTTTTCCTACACAAATCAGATTGCCCTGTGGTTGCCCTTTGTAAAGGTGACAGACTCCCAGGCCAGTGCTTCTCAGATTGTTGGGGCAATGGGAGGGGGCCCAGGGGCCAACGGGATTCTACGTCCATTCAGCAAATACTTTTGAGGGCCACCGTGTGCCAGGATCTGCAGACCCTAAGACTGTAACTCTTTGGTGAGTTCTCATCACTTGCAACTTCTTGAAAGTCCCTAGAAGATCTGGCCCTCACTGTTTCTCTGGCCTGCTCAGCTATGGCCACTTCCTGTGTCTGGTGTCTACCGTGCTCCTTCCCGCCACAACCCCACGCACACCTTCTCCAGCTTTATCAACTCTTCCTTCCGCTCTTTGCCTGGTTCGCTGCTGCTTGCCTTTCAGGTCTCCCCCACATCTGCGGTATCCTCCTGTGCCTCTCCAGGCCATCTTGCCGCCATTGATCTGCTTCAATTAGCACAACAATGTCATTGAAGTCTTAGTCTCCAACCCAACTGCCAGGGCAGGGCTCACCTTGTCTCCCTAGCGCACGGCCCGTAGTCAGCGCCCCATAAGGAGTTGTTGGAAGAATGAAGAGACAGCAGTGAGCAAAACAGACACTGCTCTGCCCATCGCTGGGCACATCCTGCTGGAGTGTCGATTGTGCTTGACAATTTTGAGGGGGAAACGTTTGGAAACAAATACAGATCAATTCTAGAGCAGAATTCAGTGATCTTGTTCATGACATTGAGCTGCGCCCACACGCCAGGGGGAGGTTGTGAACTCAGCCTTGTCTGTACTCTTGAGGGGTCTTAGTGGAAGAGTAGGTTGGGGTTGGTAGGAAAGGTGGCCCCATTTACTGGCAACTCCAGTCATGGAGTCAAGTTTAAGAGGCAGTGTGGGAAAAAATGGAAAGACTGTATTCAATCAGGCTTGAGTTCAAACCTCAGGGCTGGACATTCTGCTCTTGTGACTCTAGGCAATGTGTTGGATCACTGTAAGATTCAGGGTTGCCCTCTGTGAAATGGGTATGTGAATTCCTGCTCCTCAGAGATACTGTGGGAAAGAAACTTAAGACGTGAGGACTCAGCCCAGTGCCTGGCAGAGCGAGCGCTCAGGAGGTGGTGGCCATTGCGTTAGTTGTTCGCCAGTGATGCTCCTTGAGTTAAAGCCTGCTGTTGCTGACCAAGGTGGGACATCTTCTGGAGCAAAGACAGGCAACTTCAGACTGCACTTCCTCTTCCGGCTTGCAGAGTGATGGCTGCACAGAAGTGGCTCGTAACTTTCCATCTTCTTTGAACTTGGCCTTCCTCTTGTGTCCGTCTGGAGTGGCCCCAGCCGAGCCCATCACCCCTTCCCCTGTATTCCACGGTTTCCTCCGCCTCTTCTCAATATGAGGCTATCACCTCAGGACATAATGACCTGTTTACTAGACCCAGAGTTTCTTACTCGTCTGCCAAAAGTTTGCTGATTGAAAAGTGGAATGGAATAAACTATGTTGGAGGACTTACCCTAAGGGGGGCTGTTTGCAGGTGTCTCCAATCTGATGGGCGTAAATTAGGCCAAAGGGACTCTGAGGGGACCTGTAGGGAAAATCCACTGGGGAGATTTCTCCTTATTGGGATTTTGCTCCATATGACCAGAATTTTCTGGCAAAGGGAGTCCTGAGCCAGGAAGACTGGATATGTGTGTGCATTTTGAGCTTGAAGGACACTCTAAGTCCCTTTCATTCATTTATAATGCTCCTGGTGAGAGCTGCCATTTTCTTTTCTTTTTTTTGAGTTTTGGTAAATTTATTCAGTTGTGTAAGCATCACAATATTCCAGTTTTGGAACACTTCCACCATCCCCCCAAATTTCCCTTGTGTCCAGTTGCAGTCTATCCTTGTTCTTACCCCTAACCCCAAGCAAATACCGATCTTTCTGTCTCTATAGTTTTGTCTTTTCTAGAAATTTCATATAAACGTAATCATACAAGATGTCGTCTTTTTTTGTCCAATTTCTTTCACTTATCACAGTGTTTCTGAGGTTCATCCATGTTGTACGGATCTCTCCAGCCTGACCGGCCAAAACTCAAACAGCTCCCAACCGTGTGTGAGCACTGGGGTTTGTTCTCTGAGAGGACTGCCATTTTCCACGTGTGGGGCCTGTGTTGGGACCACGGCTTGGATCCCCCATGCAGCCCAAGGCGGCAGGTTCTGTCTAGAGCCCCACTCGCGGACGAGGAAACCGAGGTCCCCAGGAGGCAAGGGATGGGTGTGAGGGCAGAGAACAAGCGTGGGAGAGAACCAGGACCAGGCCTCCTGTCCCCAAGGCCTGGACTCTTTCCCCCACACTGGTTAGGATCAAGTCTCTAACAGGTGATGGTGCAGTGCTGGGTTCGAGGATAAACGAGGAAATCAGAACCGATTCCATGAGACTCCCCAGCTCCGAGAACAATTCAACTGTGCAACCCTACCCAAGTCACTCTACTTCTCTGTGCCCAAGAAGAAGCACCTACTCAGTTAAGAAAAATAATAAGTATTATCAATAATAGTAGTAGCTAACATACCTGTTTACATGATTCTAAGCACTTCCTATGTGTTACCTCCCTCAGTCCTGCGGGGTAAGTCAGGGTTAGTTAGGGGAAGAGCGAGGACAGAGCATTGAAGACAGTGGAGCCATACGGCTGCACAGAGCACAGTGGGTTCAGGAAGCTGAGAAGGAAGTCTGCGAGCCCAGAACACGGCAGGGTGGGGTGAGGTGGGGAGAGATGCGCAGGGGCCAGACCTCGGAGGCCCTGCGCTAAGGAGTGTGGCTTTCATCCTGAGATCAAGGAGGCGTCTGTTACCCGCTGCCACCTGCGCCACCTCCGTATACATTGTCCTTTCTCACATTCGGTCTATTATCTGTCTTTCTCCTTTTTTGTACCATGAATTTCGTAAGGGTAAGAACTGGGTCTTATTTATTTTTGCCTGTCTGGTGCCTAGCACAGAATCAAGTGTATATGGGCACTCAATAAATGATTGTTAATTGAATATTTCATATGTTCAGTACTCAGCAATACTAAAGGGTTTAATATTTAATAACTATCCATATTATACATTTATTATATCAGTATCTATAATATAACTTCCATTATGCAGGCATTTCTGCTGTAAAATGACAAATGCATTCCTAGGAAACCTTACATTCTGAAAAATCCAAAAATCACTGGGGCACAGTTGGGCTGCAGCAGAGCGCTCACAATTCACGCAACTCTGAAACAAAGCACAGTCCTCGTGATGATGCTGGCACCGTTCAAAGGGCAGGCTAAATGCTGAAATGAAAAAAAAAAAAAATGACTTTAGGACCTGAGTAACCTTAGGGCTATATTTTCAAAACCAAAACAGGGACTTGGATGGAAGGGGCGAGAGCAGGGTTGAAGCTGTTGGGTTATAGAGGCAGAAGAAGACAGATCGCTCTATCAGAAGTTCCAGGCGGAAGAGCACTTGCAGACTTTGCCAGAATGTTGCAGGGATGGACGGGCTGGCCCACGGCCTTTGCACAAGTGTCAGGGAGAAGTGAGCCACAAGAGGATCTAAGACTGAGCAGGTGGGCACGCCGAGCCGAGAGGTGGAGCGAGTGGGCATCCGGACAGTGAGGAGCCCTCCGGGGCTTCCCACACTCAGCCGTGTCAGGGTGCTTTGCTACCATCACTTGGTGGTGAAACATTAGTGCTGGGAACATCTGCCTATGAACCAGTGCGACCCCCACATTTTATTGCCATTGTTCCCCTATGTACATTATCTGCACTGATCTGCCTCATAGAAGCAGTGCAGCAGAATGAACAATATATAACACATGACTAACTGACAAACCAAGAACGCCAGCCGGCCAGTTTACATCGAGAAAGGTACCCGTCACGCCCCCTATGGGGGTTGTAACCCATCTTCCTCTTGGTCCACGAGTCGATTCAGGAAACCCATTCTGCGAGCAGAGTGTAGAGCAAGACCATACGCAGTTGGGTGACACAGCGAGAGCGTCATAAACCTGTGATGTGATCTCTTTCCCCATCAGGAGCAGCTGAGCTCTTACCTCTGGACTGGAATCAGAGGACCTCAATCCCAGCCTGCCTGAAAGCTGGGTGACCTCAGGAAAGCCACTTAACTTCTCTGTGCCTCAATTTCCTCAATTGCAAAAGCACTAGTGATACTTTCCAAGTTCTTTTAAGGAGGAGATTAGCTAGTGGATGGAAAGCTCTTTCTAACTGTAAGGGATTTACAGAGTGTCGTCATTCCTGCAAGTCATTGCCTGGAATACTCAGGTTAGCTTGCCTCCCGTCTCCCACAGGATGGTTAGTTCTAAGGGCAGTGGGCAGGACAGCAAACCTCCCTGGAATCAAAATAAATTAATCTCTGGGATTAAATACAGAAGCTTGAATTCCCCTGCAGGAAGAAGGCCCAGAACTTCTAGACAGGGACACTGTACCGGCCTTTGATAAAAGTGCGGAGGAGGGGAACCCCGCCTCCGTTGTCCAACGCCTCCCTCTCTGAGCGCTCTCCAGTCCCGCCTGGGACCCTCCCTCTCCGGGGCCTGGGGCCTCTCCAGCCCTTCCCTCCTCCGCTCCCACCAAGCAGGGCCTGCCTGCCCCTTCAGCCTCTCATTTTGCTTCCCAAAATAGTGTGCAGTCGAAGGGCACACCAGCCTGGGAATCACAGGCATGTGGGTGTGGATCCGCTGCACCACTTACCAGTTCTAAAACCATAAGTGCCAAGTGGGGGCTTCTTGAGCCTATTTCCCCACCTGGAGAATGAGCTTCGACTTCCAGGCTGACTTATAAATGCGCACGTTGCAGACTTTGGTGTGCCCAGGCATCACCTGAGGAGCTTGTTCGGCTTCCAGAAGACTGGGTGGGGCCCAAGAATCAGCCTTTCCAACCAGCTCCCAGGTGATGCAAGTTCCTCTTGGAATAGCAAGGAAATGGACCAAGTGTCGAGGGCCCGGGGCCTGGTAAGCAGTCAGCAGAAACTATTGCCATCAAGATGATTTTTCCCCCACTCAGAGGCTTCTCCTCTGAGAACAGGGATAGACGAATAGAGAAACGTCCGCTGGCCTCTGAGTTCTTAGGGAAACAAGAAAAAACAAGTTTTGCTTGAAAGGCGGGCTGGGCGTGGGGCGTGAGGAGCAGAGCGGCCTCCACGCGGCTCAGCACGCTGCTATACACACACACACACACACACACACACACGCACACACGTGCGCTGCAGGTGGGCCTCTGCCGGCTGCAGAAACCTCTGGAGCTCAGGCCTCGACTTGCCATGCTGGGAATGCATCCTCGGAGCCGGGGCACACGCCTTGTTCCTCCGGCTACAGCTCTCCTGAAGAATTTTCAGAGCATCCAGGGCTCGCTTGGCAGGAGTCTCCCAGGATAAAAATACGCTTTTGGGGCTTTTGTTTTCCAAACTGCAGTATCTTTTTGACTTGAGGCCTGTGCATGGGGCTGTCCCCCTCGCCGTCATCAAAATGGAACCAGAGACGGCCCGCCACTGCTAGGAACAGACTGCAAAGACTCCAGGAGACCCAGAGTGAGGCTCAAGAGGCCTCCCCCACCATCAGCTCTTGCTTTTAGTTTCGCTCTTCTCACAGGCCTGCTTCTCAAGCTGCTGACTCACCCAGGGTGAGGGTCTTTTGTTTTTCCTTTCGGAATCGCCACAAAGCCCAGAGATTTTGAGGTTGGTTTAATGAGCAGCTCAACTCGGTCCTGGACCATCTCCTTTTCCTTTCTCCTCCCCATCTCCAGCCCGGTCTCCCAGTGCCTCAGTCCTGCCAGAAAAGGGAGTTGGACACCCACTTGCTCTGCCTGGCTTTTAATATTGGGTTTCTCTTCTTTGTAGGTCTCGACGCACTGGCTGCTCTCGGAATCAAAGTGTAGAAAGATTCCCAGGATGTAAGCAATACGGGATTGGTGAGTGACGGTGTGTTTGATGGAGGTTGGGGTCTTGGTCTTAAAGGAGACCAATGGGAGGGGCAGGGGGAGCTGGGTTTTGCAGCTCTGAAGCTGTTCCCTCCAGATGCACCCGGAGACGCCACAGTGCAGGCAATCAAGGTGTGAGTCCCTTGGAATTCACTGGGTCCCTGCCAGTCCCTCCCCAGAAGCAACCTGAGCTGGCAGGTGGCTGGACCATCCCCTCTCTCTGATCAGATGAGGGCAGCTCAGACTCCCCATCCAGCGGGCATGTGCTAGGCATCGTTTTCAGGGGACCTCTAACCAGGGTTAGGGACACGCTCTGAGAACAGAGAGGGAACTACTTGGCTCACACTAGTTTGTAAACCACAGCCCTGAGGAGACATGTCTAAAGAGAGGCAAGAAAGCCACCGTTGCACATTGAAAGGACTGTCGCTGACGAGAGGAAGGGGCGCAGCCATTGACTCAGCCTAAGGACAAATTCCTAACTAAAGAGGTACGCAAAGGTGAAATAGGCGTCCGTTAGAAGTAGTGAGTTTCCTGTCACTGGCAGAATTCAAGAGCAGGTTGGAGAAACGTTGAAGTGGGGAGTGGTTTTGACTGGGGCAGTGCTTTATGGTCTGTTCTGTGATGACCCAGAACCCCCGAGAGGCTGTAGGTAAAGGAGAGGCTGAGAGGGACTGAGGGGAGCATGGCACTCACGCACACACTATCAGCATGGCCTGTGTTCTGTGTCAGGGTTCTGCTGTTAAACTGTTTAGAAGCTTCTGGATGAGGTGACCCTCAAGTCTCTAAGACCTGTGGACCGTTGGCCAGCCTTACCCGAGCTAACGCCAGACAGCCTCACCTATCACAGGTGTGACCCCGAACACCTGCTGTATGTGAGGGGGTGGGCAACTCTCCAAACACCAGAGGCTCTGGGGAGCTCCCCCACCAGGACCACCCGAAGAGTTACCAGCTTGTCACCCTGGCCATCGAGGGATCTGGCCCAGGATCCGGACCACACAGACTAGGAGAAAAGGGATGGGAACGCTGTGACAGGACCTCCAGACCCCTGGCTGTGGGAGGACAGTGAGCATCACTTCCCCAAGGGAGTCAGGACCCTTGGATGGGGCAGGCCCACAAACTCGAGTGACCAAGACCTGGTTCACTGAGCGTGAGAAGAATGGCACCCAGACCTGGCTGGGGCAGTTGTGCAGAAGGGACACGACTGCAAATGGGAGGGTCTGAATGACAAGTGCCGGCTTCCTCTGTGCTCTGTGACTGGGTCTGCTTGCCCTGAGCCTGGGTGGGTGGCAGCAGGGATATTTACAAGGGCCCCTGAGGGCAGGGCGCCATCGGAGGCCAGAGATGGTCTTTAAGAAACTGACAACCTGGATGAGAAGCGAGTTTAACAGTCCTGGGCATAGGCTGGATGTTCAGCCGAGTCTGGAGCGCGGTGTGGGGGCGGGGAAGGAGGCAGAGGGGAGGACTGACTGGTGCGTTTGAGCCCTGACTTGGTGCTTCCTTGGCAAGTCTTCAGGCACAAGTTAGGTTTGAGGACGGGACTATGTCCTCGATTCACCGCACCTGACACAAAGTAGGTGCTCAGTAAGTGACTGTCGAATGACTGAAAGGGAAAGCAGCCTGGGAAGGTGATGTCTGTGGTTAAGAGCAGACTGCCCGGGTTCAAATCCTGCCTCTCCCGCTAGCTGCAGGGCCTTGGGCACGATGCCACCCTCTCTCTGCTTCCATCTCCCTGTCTGTAACACGGATATAGTGACACTATGTACTGCATAGCGTGGCTGCGAGGATTCAGTGAATTAATTCGTGTCAAGCTGCTTGGCCCTGTGCCAGCACATAGTGAGTAGTCAGTAAATATTAGCCCTTATTCTTGCTCTAGATGTGGGACATGACCCCAGGTGAAGGTTCAGTTTGGGGCAGGAAATAGCAGTGTGGGTCAGAGGACAGAGCACTAGGCTGGGAATCAGAAGCCCAGACTTAGCTGTGGGGAGGGGCTGGAGGAAGCAGTGCCCCCCCCCAACACTGTCTAAAACAGAGATGCTGGTGGTCAAGGGTGGCTCCCTTTTTCCTGCTCTCCCTCTCATGGTCCGTGGTGGTCCTGGCACTCGTAGAAAGGCAGGGGCTGCGCAGACATTTATTACCAGCTGGGGTGCCTCATGGAGAGTGGTTTGACTTCTCAGGACCTCCTTTTCCCCAGTGAATGAAAAGCCAGTGAGGGCCTCCCTCCCTGGCAGAAGCGGTCTTGAAAACTGAAAAGCCTGGTATGAGAGAAAGATCCTGTCGGTACAGAGAGAAAATCACATAGGGCTCGAGCGTGGCCAGCACAGTCTCCAGCCTCATGGTCCATGTCGGTTCCCCATCCCTTCCCCGGTGAGGGCTGGCTCCCTCCTCGGCCAGAAGTCAGATTCTCAGAACGATGCCTCACTTTGCAAAAGCCACCACCCCAGGACTTGGAGCATATTTCAGATAAAAATTGCATTTGCCTGAAAAATTGGTCAGGGTCACTTTTCTTGCGTTAGTAGAGACCTGAGTCCATAGAAGGACCTTGCTCTGGCCTGCCTTCTCCTCCTCTGCTCCTCACAGCGTGACCCCCGCTGGACAGTAAGATTGACATATAAGCCAGAATCGTTGATGGCATAAGCACAGCCCCTGTGCTTATGGGGTCTTAAAAAATATCACTCATACCAGTCTCCTTTGCCCAAGGAACCCCCTAACATCTACCAAGTCACCCCACTTTTACTTCTGCCTTTTGTGGGAAGGGGACGGGTGTGAGGTGACATTTCCTGGGGCAGCTTTGAAGGCAAAGCAGTCAGAGGAAAGAGGTCACAATTCCTGGCCCCGTCAGTCATGCAGGATCCCTCAGGTTCTGTTCCACCTCTATTCAGATGAGACGACTGGGCAAGGTCAGGGGTGGCAAATAAATTTCTTCTGCCAATTGGCCATGGCTGCCAGAAGCACTGTCTTGAGAAGGGTTCTGAGGCCTGTGCAGGAAAGAGTATGCTACAATGGATTAGTGATGTCTGCTGAGAGGGCAAGAAGGAGGACTGTAGCACATGTGCCACTTTTTGGCATCCCTGGACAAGGCAATTTCGAAAGCCCCTTTCTGCTCTCATACTTTGTGGGTTGGTTTATTTGTTTTTGCTGAGGAATATTGGCCCTGAGCTAACATCTGTGCCAGTCTTCCTCCACTTTATTTGTGGGTCACTGCCACAGCAAGGGTGACGGAGGGGTGTCGGTCCACACCAGGGATCCAAACCCATGAACACCAGCCGCTGAAGCAGGGCACACTGAACTTAATCACCACACCATGGGGCCGGTCCCTCACACTTTGTGGTTTTTGCATCAGCAGCCTTGTTTCACATCAACAAGGCAAAGCACAGCAAAACCTCATTAATCTGGGCTACTTGAGGACCAAACCAAGTGAGAAGTCGTAATCTGAGGAGGCCTCCAGCATGCCGATGAGCTTTATTACCTTTCAGCGCACGAAGTCAGCTCAGCCCGGCCAGCTGACTGGGGTGATGCAGAGCCACACAGATCTGTGCTCAGCAGCTCTGACCACATCGCTGGGTGCGCCTGACCTGTACTTCTAGGGTACTAACTCTGTATTTCTGCTGAGGATGGATACCACCGAAACTCCAACAAAAGCAGGGCATTTTTTGAAGTAGAAAATTATTCAATGGGCAACTTTGCTTCTATTTCAAATTGCTAGGGAATTTGAATTAAAGAGACTTGGCTGTGCTAGCTGAGAATAAGCTGTTTTCACAGAGTTATAGGCAGAAGATGAGACAAAATAGTCCAGAACTGGATTTCCCCTGGGTTCCCGATCTGTAAAATGGGGAAATAATACCCCTTCCAGGCTCTTCGGGAGAGTAAATGGGATAAGATGTGGAAGAGACCTAACAGGCGGTCTTGCTCCCAAAAGATGGTCAAAAAAAATGCTATTTCTTCTCCCATCTAAATTCACCCTGAAAGCACAGCTTTCTTCTTGCAATATGTTCAAGAAAAATGATGTTGCAGATAGATTTTTGAAAATAGTATCTTTCTTTTCAAATGACTCCTGTTAGTTTTTCAGAGGCTCTTCATTTTTGCTCTTGATAATTCTTCAGTGGGAAAGGTCCACTTAAACCTTCAACTCTCAGTTTTATGAGTGGAGGTGCCAATGCTCCCAGGTCCCTGACACGCATGTGCGCGAATGCTCCAGTAAGGGTTTCTCTGAGGGGACCGAACCGCATGGTGACTAGGCCACCACCACATCTTCCCTTGAACTCAGCAAGCGTCAACATTCCAATTCCACTCCCACTCTAGGGAGAGTCCAGACAGCGAAGGTGATTGAACACCAGAATGATACCAACTGAATTTGAGTGGGAGCTTGCCCAAAGGATGGGACTTGACTTGTTAAAAATGGGTAAGAAGTTTGAACTGTGCCCTACTCCCCCGCCTGAGGAACCACCAGCCTCCATTCGCCCCCACCCCAGGAGAGGGCATGGCCAGCAGCCATTCCACTATCCCACAGGCAAGGGAAAGAGGAAGGAGACCCCCGTCCTGCCCTTCCCTTCTTCCCACTGAAGCTCCACCCCCTGGTGTGATGACTCTGTTACAGGTCCCTCCCTTTATCCCTGTCCAGCCTCTGACTGTTAGCTCCTGAGGGTGGAGCTGAGGGCACCCTGGGGCAAGGGGCAGGCCTCAGGTTGGAGGGCATGGCCAATGTAGGTTCCTCCCTGGGAGCTGTCACCTGGAGGCCTGGGCAGGCAGGGGTGTCACATCACTCCAAGCTCAGAGCACGTCCAACAGCTTCCTCTGCAGCCCTCGTGCCCTCTCTGGGCTCCCACAGACCTTACCGTCCACACCACCCGGTGTGAGGCAGTCCTGCAGAGTGGTTAAGATGCACGCGGGAGCTGGACTGGCTCGGCTGGACTCCCAGCTCTACCTCTGCTAGCCCTGTGATCTTGACCAAGTTATTTAACTTCTCTGTGCCTCAGTGTCCTCATCTGTAAAATGGGCCACCTCATAGGGTAGTTGTGATGACTCCTGAGTTTATGGCATGTGCTTAGAACAGTGCCTGGCACAGAATAAAATTGTTAGTAAAACAAAATCAGTAAGTAAATAAACACAGAAGTCGGGGTGTCGTGTGATGGCCTGGTTGACAGCCAGACTGTGAGTTTCCCACCCATGGAAACAAAGTCCTTCATCCTGCCTGCAGGTTCAGGCAGGCTTCAGCTAGGCCCTGAGGGAGGGAGAGAATTTCTGCAGACTGGGAGGAAGGGGAAGCGTGGGCAGAGGTGCAGAGAGAGAGGAAGCCCGGGACGTTTGGAGGATGTCAGAAGTCTGGTGTTGCTGGGGCAGGTAGAGCCCGGTGGGGAGCACATGGCAGTTGAGATGGGCAGGGTCAGATGAGTGAGACCAGACAGGTCCTCAAGTGCCATACTCAGGATCGGACTCTGCAGAAAGCAATGAGCGGCTTTCAGAAGTTTTGAACCAAGTGAGTGATGTGATGCAACCTTGGGTTTAGACACATGACGTGGTCACAGTGCAGAGAGTAGGGTGCAGGTAAGAGAGGGATCAAAGATGAGGCAGCTGTGGAGAGAGGGCGTGGCATGGCCATCACGGCCGGGGTGGAGCAAGGGGATCGCTCCAGAGTACCAATTCAGAGAAAGCATTGAGAAGCCTTGAACATGAAAGTGAGGAAGGACGGGTCAAGAGTGAGCCCCAGGCTCCTGGCTTGAGAATCTAAGAGAGAGCGATCCTGTGAGCCACAGCGGGGAACAGGTGGAGAAAAAAATGGTGCAGAGGTGCTGGGAACGTAGCAGTGAAACACCTGTGGGGCATCCAGGGCCCCAGAGGCAACGTAGAGCAGTGGTGAAGGAGGTGGCCTCCAGAGTCCAAATGGCTTGAATTTAAATCCTTCTTACTAGCTGTGTGACCTTGGAGGGGTCATCTAACTTTCCTGAGCCTCAGTTTCTTCATCTGCATAGTGGGGATTACACAGTTATTAGCTGCCCGAGAGGGTTGTTCGGATCAGTACGTGTAAAGTGTTAAGAACAATGCCTGGCACAGAGGGGATGCTCAATAAGTATGACCTTGCATTACATTAGTATTCGTATTGATATTAATTTTAGGATTAGTGTGTGTTTCATCATCCTACTAGAAACGTCCAGCATGAGCCTGGAGCACAGAAGCAAGCTCAGAACAGGATGGATGAATTCAGGAGGCCTCCATATGGGAGTCGGTGATTATCAGCCTGGTGGGTGTGTTCCTGGGGGAAGAGGAGATGAGCATCACCTGGGTTTTTTTCAAATTGTGTTGCCCTCCCCAACTGTGAAAGAGCCCCCACCCCACACTCACTGTCCTATGAAAAATCAACGTGGGCAGCCATCACCGTTAGCAAAGGGCACGTGCCACATCCTTCAGGCCTATTCAGAAAGGGTGAAGAAGGACAGACAGCTGATGGAGGAGACAGGCAAGGCTATGGAGTGACTGTGCTTTCTGGAAGACAGCTCAGAGCCAGAGGACAGAACCCTGGGACGCCATCAACATTTAAGAGGCAGGACCAGAAGAAACAGCTCATTCAGGAAACTGAGCTCCAACCATCCCACGTGCTACTAGTGTGAGATTCACTCAGCCCTAGTGGACTAGATGTGAAAATCCCACTATGAGCATTTGGTTCTTCCCCAGATCCAGGTGTGAGTTCAAACCACACTCCCGTTCAGCAGCATGTAAGGGGTTCTTGGCTACTTCCTCCAGGAGCAGGAGTGGACTCAACGTCTCTGAGCTAAAGAGAAGGAATGGAGACAGAAGCGAGATATGGCATCCGGCCCTTCCCGGACTGTCAGTCTAAAACCGTGGCCTGAGTGCCCTGCCCTACCCCCCATCCTGTGTTATTTCAGAGCCCAAAGTTTATTGGCCATGGAAATCACACGTGAAACTAGTCGGTAACAATGCTTAACTGCATGTTTGATTCTATTAGTCAGACTTTCGGCTACTAGATAGAGATCTAATTCAAATTGACGTAAGTGTAAAACAAAAAAGCGGTTCGTGTCATTGAAAAGTCTGAGCTGGTCTGGCTTGGAGCCCAGCTGGAGCTAAACAATGTCAGCAGGCATCGCTTCTCTCCATCGCTCGACTCAGCTTTCTTCTGTGTGGGCTTCACATTTCCCCACTGATCCAGCGAGAACTCAGCAACCCCCACAGAAAGAGGGCTTTGCTTCCCTAGTCATCTTAGCAAACGCCCTGGAATGGAGAGGATCAGGCACACGTCCATCGCTAAGCCCGGGGTGGCTGGTTGAGCAGCATCGGTGGGCAGGTGGGGAAGGCCCCTCATCCTCCAGCCTGCGCAGGAGGCCGTCTTTGCTTCAGGTGGCACTCCCAACACTGCTGAGGCCTCTCGTTTGCATTGAAAACAGTATATCGGTTTCCTACTACTGTTGTAACAGATTGCTTAGTGGCTCAAACCACGCAAATCTATTGTCGTCCAGTTCTGGGGGTCAGAGGTCTGAGATGGGTCTCACTGAGCTAAAATCAAGGTGTCGACAAGATGCATTCCTTCCTAGAGGCTCTAGCGGATAGTCCATTTCCTTGTCATTTTCAGCTTCTAGAGGCCTCCCGGATTCCTTAGCTCCTGGCCCCTTCCCTCTGCAAAGGCAGCAATGGCCAGTTGAGTTTCCCTGTGCTGTGTGCCTCTGACTGCCTCTCCCTCCTATCTTTAACAGACTCTTGTGATTACATTGTGCCCACCCAGATAATCCAGGATAATCTCTTTCCATGAAGGTCAGTGGATTAGCATCCTTAATTCCGTCTGCAACCTTTATTCCTCTTTGCCATTGAAAGTAACATGTTCACAGGTCCTGGGGATCAGGGCACGGGCATCTTTGGGGCTATTATTCTGCCTGCCACAGTGACTGTTATAATCACCAGTTCTAACACTGATCCCGCACTCAGCACGTCCAAGGCCATTTGCTGAATCCTTTCTATGTCTAACTCATTTCATCCACGTAACCACCCAGAGAGCAGGATAGCAAATATTCTCATTTTGCCATTGAGGGAACGGAGGCACCAAACAAGTTCATCATTTGCAAGGTCACGGGTGCAGTAACAGTAGAGGTGGGGCCAGATCACAGGTCTGCCAGGCCCGAAAGTCTGGCTCTTCCCCAGGAGGTCAGCCGATGGAAGATGTCAGGAGTCTCAGAATGAGAGAAACTAGAGATTCTTTCCGACAGTAGTGGAGGTGGATGGAGGGTTGGTGGAGTTCTCCGGTGCCAGACCACCTGGGCTTATGTCCCAGCTCTGTTGCTTACTAACAGCGTGACGTTGGCCAGGTCACCCCACTCCTCGACGCCTCCCTTTTCTCGATGACAAGATGAGCAGTACAAGGCTACAGTGAATCACCGACGCTGGTGTTATTTTGCTTTTTAAAGTAAAACAAATTCCTGGACCCAAGTTTTTCTTTATGTGTGGCTTCACCCCACTTTTCGTGGGAGGAAAACCCATTTATCCATCTTCTTTTATTGGGCTTCCCTTTTCCTCTATTTCCTCATAAGGCGGCACGGCAGGCACCAGTCAACTATGCCTATCTCTGAGCAGCCTGTGAGCTAAGCACGGTTTTAGGTTTTTAAAGGGTTGTTTCAAAACAAGAAAAATAATATGTGGCAGAGACTGCATGTGGGCCATCAAGCTGAAAATATTTCCTATCTGGCCCTTGACAGAAAGAGTTTGCTGACCTCAGAAAGAACATGGCAGTAGAGTCAACCAGGCCTGGGTTTGGGTCTTACACTGGCTGGTCAAGGATCCAAGGAGCCCGAGTAGACCTTTAGACCCCGAAAGCATCATGAGGCCTTCCCTCAGTGGTGGCTTTCATAACAGTTGTGGCTGCAACAGCAGCAGAGCCGGTTGTAGTCACAGGTGCCGGAAGTAGCAGAGATGGTGGTCACAACTTTCTGAGCTGTTACTCTGGGCAAACCCTTCATCTCCTTTAATCCCCTTCACAGCCCTCTGAGGTGCACACAGTTATGAGCCCCTTGGGCGTGCGGGGAAGCAGAAGCTGGTTAGGGGAGCAGGTCGCTGGCTGGTGATTACACAGTGAGAAGAGGAGGGGCTGGGGTTTGAACCCAGGCTGTCTGCCGCCACCCTCTTCTCCTTTGCCTCCCTGTTGTTGCCATTAGCTCTTCTTTCAGACGAAGAAATCTGTGGCCGTGTCTTCCCCATTTATCTTCCTGACCTCTTTCCCCCAATTCTCAGGCAAGATTTCTTTCCACTGTAAAAGGAAAACTGTAAAATGGAAGAGCTGTCAGAAACAGCTGTGACACGAAGATCTAAAATTTTGGTTCCAGCATCCATCCACCCATCCACCCATCCATCCACCCATCCATCCATCCATCCATCCATCCATCATCCATCCATCCATCCATCCATCCGTCCATCTATCCATCTATCCATCCATTATCCATCCATCCATCCATCCATCCATCATCCATCTGTCCATCCATCCGTCCATCCATCCATCTATCAATCTATCTATCTATTCATCCATTATCCATCCCTCCATCCCTCCATCCATCATCCATCAGTCCGTCTATCAACTATCCATCCAGAACACAGAGCACAGCACCAGGAACTCATGAGTGCCTACATCTTTGACAGTGACAACCAGAACAAACCCCAGGCCCCTGGGTCCTCCTCATTCCTGGTTAAGGGGAGGCACAGTCACTTTCCTAATGCAGTCACTTCTTTAGGACAGCTTGTTAAATAGCACCAAGCACTTGATTAATATGCCACAATTCGGGCAGCACCAGACTATTCAGCACCCCTCCCCCCACCCAGTTACCATGACAACATTATTTTAACAAACAGCTCCTTAATATTTAATGAAAATTATTCTCCTGACAGGCGAGCAGAAGAGTGTCGACACTACAAAGGGCTCAGAGGGGTCTACGAGGACATTTTTGCATGAAGCCATCAGTTTCCCCTGATCCCTAAATGCCATCCATTGCCAGAAAATGCAAGTGTTCTGGGGGCTGGGAGCCAATGTGATGCCAGGCCACGGTTCCGCACGACAATTGAGGGTTTTCACTTCTTTAATGCAGACTGTCACAAGGGCTCCGTGAGGACAGGGTAGCGTGATAGCGTTATTAAACGGCCTTTGTACACCAATCTACTAATTTCAGTGCTGCTCGCTCAAGGCTGCTGGAAGCCCTGTTGGCTTCCTGTGTCTTGAATCAAGCTGGATGGTGAGCTGGCGTGTGGAGAACTCAGAGCCTGTGTGCGCCGGGGTGAGAAGGAGCTCGTGTCCTCTGCCAGGCGACATCTGGTCCCACCAGGTTGGTCGGTTCAGTAACAAGCAGGTGCGAGTACCGGTGGACCCAGTCCTCTGCCCTTGAAGAGGTCAGTGCCAAGAGAAAAGACCAGGGACAGAACACTCTGTGGCAGTGTCTACCACCGTGATGGTCAACTATGTACTAAGTACTGGAAAGGCATAAGTTAATTACACATTCCAGCTCCCCAATGGGAAAGATGGGTGAATAAACTATAATAAAGTAGAGCGATCATGGTGATCTATTAGCTGTGTGCCCTTGAGTAAATTACCCTCTCTGTGCCTTCATTTTCTCATCCATAAATTGCAGATAATTATACTACCTATATGACAACCTAACTGTTATGAAGTTTAAAAGATGAAATAAACATATAAAAAGCACTAGAACAGTTCTTAAAATACTCGAAACAGTGGGCACATGGTAAGTATTAAATCACTGCGCGCTGGGGTATCGGGTTCCCATGGTACCACGCGCACAATTATAATAATAGCTGACATCTATTTGGGGCTGACTATCCCTCAGGCGCTATGCTAAGCGTTGGAGTCATGCTATCTCATTTATTCTGCACAGGCAACCCTGCGAGATGCTGTCATTATTATTAGCCTCACCTTGCAGATGAGGAGACCGAGGCTCAGCGAGAGTGGGGAACTTGCCTGAAGTCGTGAGGCTAGTAAGAGGGCATCTGAATCCAGTTTGTCTGCATTTGCCACCAAACAAAATGCAAAGTTCAGGGAACATGCAAACAATGCTATAGGGGCCAAGGCACCCCTCTGGCAGGCTGTGGGGAGGGCTCTCTAAGGAAGTGGCTGGAGATGCCTTGAAAGCTCGGAGTCCTCATGGGTGGAGGATGGGATGTGAAGGTGGAGGAGCAGTTCTAAGGAGGAGGACTCTGAGACGCTGCATTTGGAGGGGAACCGCAGTCTGCTTGACTACTCAAAAGGCAGATTCTTGGCATTGAGTGGGAGCTCATCTTAAGCAGATATGACCTGTTTATTTAAAATATGCATTCGATTTTTATTTAAAATAAACAGATTAAAAGAGGAAGCATGAGACATAAGAAAGCAAAGCTTTTAGCATTTTCCATGTGCCTGTATCAAGATTTAATTGGAGTAAAATAATAACATCTGTATTAAGTGTGTACATATATGGAAACTGAAAACATTTGTGCCAGTAGCTCCGAAAGCAAAGAAAGAAGCAGAGAAAGGACGGTTTAGATTGTGTAGCAAATTATAATCAAAGCCAGAGTGTACTACATTTTTAAAAATATAAATGTGTATCGGTCGTTTCTTGTCACAATAGTGCTTCATAACAAACCACGACCAACCTCACTGGTGAACAACCAGACGTTGATTTTGCTCACAGTCTACGGGGTCCAGCGTGTCTGGGTTGGCTTCACTCATGAACCTGAGATCAGCTAAGTCAGTTAAGTGGCTCTGTGATCTTGGCCAGGCTCACTCATATCTTTGGGGTTGGCTGGACGCTCACTGATCTAAGGTGGCCTCAGTTGGGATGACAGGGGTGAGCTGGCAAAGCTCCACCGTCATTACCCCTCCAGGAGCCTTGCCCCAGCGTGTTCTCATGGTAGTGGGAGATGAGCAAGAGCGTAAGCAGAACCTTGCTTTTCAAGCCTCAGCTTGCATCCCACCTGCTGATGGACATCCAGAGGGCCAAAGCAAGTCACACGGCCAGACTCATGGTGGGAGGGCTCTGCAAGGTTGCGTGTCAAAGAGCATGGAGACAGGGAGGGGTACAGAGTCAGGACTGTTACTGCAATCAATAATGCGTTTCCCAAAATCCATCTGTTAAAACCATCAAGCCATCTGGGAGGGAAGTCTTCAAAGACAAACTTGGAATAGTTGCATACCTTCCTCTGGTCCAGGAGCCACGAGGTGAACTTGACCTCAGAGTGGAGTCCTCAATGCATGGCATTTTAGTCAGCATCTGTATCTTCAACATCACACCCAATCCCAGACCCAAGGGGTCTGCAGTGACAAGGAGAAGCCATCGCCAGAGGGATGGGGACCTGGTGGAATCCCAGGAGCACTAGGTTTGATGCATTGCTCTTCCCCGCAGAGCAAAGACAGCGCGGCCCTGGGAACTCAGGGTTAGCCACGCGCTTCCCTGCAGAACCTGGTACCCGAGGTTTGCCCTAAAGGCAGCCTGCCTGGAAATGTAGGTCAACTGAAAGAAAGGCCTGTCTAAGAATTTTTTTTCATTCCACATTTTTTTTTCACAGTAGCCCAATACCTTGAGTTTCTTTTGTACTTGGTATTTCCCATAGCAATAAGGACAGGCGTTATTCCCAATTCACAGATGAGGAAACTGAGGCCCAGAGAGCTTAAGTGACTTTCTCAATGGCAGGTGTGTGACCCAACCCTGGTTCTCTCTCCACCACCATCGATCTCCAACTCAGCCCTGGGGTCACCTTCCTGCTCATTCTGAAGACTGTGTTCAAATCCTGATTCTGCCCCCTGCACACACGTGGCCTTGGATGGGTCCCTTGTTCTCTCTGAGTCTCTGGCAAGAATCCTGTCTCCCTGATAGTGTTGTTAGGAGAAGTAAATGAGTTTAAGATGAACAGCGAGATTCGTGAGCGCTGTCCTGCAGTTGGAAATGTTGTGAACACTCTCATTTACCCCTCCAAACCGCACGGAGAGAAGGGCTGTTGTTAGCCCACTTTTACAGATGAGACATGAGGGACCTGCCAGAGGTCCCACCATGGTGGAGCTGGGGCTGTCTGCAGAGCCTGCTTCCCATATGGAGGTTCAGCAAGGACACCATAAATACCAGCTGTCACTGTCCCTCTGGAACCTTGAGATGGAGAAGCGTATGGGGAGGACATGCCACCCCTCTAAAAAGCATTTAGAAGAGAGGCTGCCCAAGCATCAGTCGAGAACCCCTGTGTTCACGCCCCAAGAAACAAAATCCTATCTCATCCAAAGCTTGGGTCCCCTGAACCCAATGACTCAGAAGGCAGTGGCATTGGCGCTCTAAATTCTAACACTCGATTAATACCGAATTACCTATGTGACCGAATTCTCTGATTCAGATGCGATGTCGCCACCAGTTCATTTGCTGGGCACGTGAGGTTGCTGAAAGGATCGGTGCTTGAGCCCTCAGGCCCCTCTGCCCTCATCCTAATGCACCACTTATCTGTAAAGCTTTCGAAACACCTTGACACGGAGCCTTTTAGTTCCTGGAGGGAGTTTAGAGCAGGGATGTGTGTCTGTTTTACAGATAAGAAAATGAAGGCTGAAGCAGTTAACTTTTGGCTGCCAGCCCCTATGAGAGGCAAGAGAGGTCAAGGCTGACACTGACTAAAACTCTGTTTCCCTGCATTCCATCACAATCTTGGGTCCAGATTTCTGTTGCCCCATTTACTATCTGTGTGACCTTGGGAAAGTTACTTAACTTCTCTGTGCCTCCTCCACTTTCTCCGCTGTAAAATGGGGATAATAGTGTTTACCTCTTAGAGTTGTTTTGAGGATTAAATAGTTAATCTACGTCATGTGCTTAGAACAGTACCTGGAACAAACATAGGAAGCACGTGGTAAATATTACCTGTTGTCATTACTATGTGCATTTTGGTTAACCATAAACAGAAATGAAGTAGAGTTTGATTAAATGTAGTTGGTGGACAAAATCTTTATGGGGCGTGGGAGTGCAATCACAAAAGGCGTCTCGTGTGATAAAACATTTAGGAGTCCATTGGGATGAGGGACTTGCCCAAGGTCACCCTGTTGGTAAGAGGCCACGTGGAGACTGAAGCCAGCTTCTCCGGAGATCTAGACAGTCAGTCACTGCTTTTCCAGGCTGCCTGACTCCTGAGAAGGGGCTTCTGTCCCCTCCCTGAGTCCCCCATTCTACACTCCACGATTCTCACCCCTAGAAAAGTGCCTGGGTTCATCTCTCTAACGGGACCCGCCCCCCATCTTCTTAAAACTTCCAGCCAGCAAACTTAATGGAGCTGGGAACCCAGATTTACATTAACCATGCAGAAGGGAGATCGTTCATATCTGAGAACACTTGATTAAGCACTGGGTTTAATTAACTTAAATCTATCACCCTCCCTGCTCCCACCCACCTCCCCCCCAACCCCCCGAAAAAGAGGGCTGTTTAAAGTGTAATCGCTAACTGGAAGTTCTGATTTTAGCAGTTTCTAATCAGACTCAAAATTGCTAGCTTGTTGTCTTAATCTGCCCCGAGATGGCACGTATGATTAATCTCTCCTTCCTTTGGCCACGTTTCAGACACCGACAAGCACTGCCTTGTGGCTTATCACGTCGTGGTCGTTGTTCCCTGAAAGGAGTGAATGGAAGCAAGAGCTTTTCCTTGCATAATTCTTCAAACACCCACACCCACCCCCACTGTTTATTTTTATCCAAAGCAGGTGGATGAGCTTTGCACTTTTCCAACCACTGTGGTTATGGTCCTTTTCCTCCACCCTCAAGAATCTTCATTAATTTTTTAAACATTCTTTCTTCCTTTCTTTAAAGACTGTAGTGACCTGCCCCAAATTGCAAAATAATGAAAAGCCCAAAACTGGACCTTAGGTCTGCTAGAATTTCTCCCTGCCTGCCCAAACCCACAGAGACTACTGCTAACCCCTGGGGCCTGCTTCCTCCGCCACCCTGGTCCAGACCCTGTCATCTTTCACCAGACCTGAGTGGTCTCCCCCTTACAGGCTCGCTGCTTGCAATCCATCCTTCACGCCTCAGCTAGAGTTATCAAAATGCAAAGCAAACCACCTCACTCCCAGAGATGATAACCATCTCGTAGCTTCTCGTTGCACTTGAGCTGACGTCCCAACTCCTTCCCCTGGCTTATCAAGCCCTAAAAGACCCCACCCTTCTCTGCCTCTCCAACCTGTACCTCCTGCTCCTCCAGGAAGCTTCAGCCTCGCTAACTTTCTTCCTGATTCTCAGATACACCAAGCTTTCTTCTACTATTTGCTTTCTCTGTTCCCTCCATGTGGAATGTTCAGTCTTAGCCCGGTTCCCTCCAAAAGCAGAGGCTAAGGCAAAACTCCCGACTCTTTATGAGGGAACAGGACAGAAGCACAAGCCCAGGCAGCTGCAAGAGGGAGGGGAAGGGGAGTAAGAAAGAGACAACAGTGCTGTGCATGCACTGTTCAGGTGACCGGCCACTTCCTGAAACTCCAGCCAGTGGCTCTGAAACCTGGGATGTCTTCAGAACGGCAATATGGAATACCGTCAGCTCTACTATATTGCAACATATGTGTTCCCCCAAATCCACGCTACTGTGCAGAACTACACAATAAAAATCGCAGGGCTTTTGGGAAAATGAGGTTTGGATACGAGACTCAAAAACTTTGTCATAAAGCATTTTTAAAAAGATAACCTAAGAAAAGCAATAGCACGGTTTTACCCACGTTACACATGGTTTAGAAATATACAAATACTGCAGTGAATATGGCACTTTCCTTGCAAAAAAACCTGTTTGCTTGAGGAACTGGGTGTCGGAAGGGTTGTAGTTATGGGTTACTGTGAAGTGGGGAACGGAGAGTGAAGTTGGACGAAAGTTGTAACATTAGGTGCGGAGGGGTATGGCTCATAACACACGAGGTAAACTGAGGTAGCTGGCAGGTGTTGGAGGTGTATGCATTTTGTGTATTTCTGTGCGGCTCGGTTCAGCTGGATAAAGTTGTCTGTGTTCGCCGACTGTTTCTCACGTACAAAATCAGGCACAAGGAAACACAAAACCCATGGTGTAGTCAACTTGTTCTCTAAGATGTCAATTGCATGGGAACAAATTTGCTTTTTCAAATCAAACATTACAGCAGACCTGGCAGCACTGCGTCTCGGAAGACCTCATCAAGGGTAGAAAGAGCGCAGAATTTCTTTGTCAGCTGCTTCCCATCTCCTGGCCCCCCTGGATCAGAGCTCCCCCATTGGCGCTGACTCTCCTCTGTATTCAGGGTGCTGACCTGGCCCCCCTGGGCAGCCGCTGGAGAAGCCACACTCCTTAGGACTATTCAGGTGGGACCTGAGGGCAGAAGCTGAAGGAACTCCCATCAGGAGGGTGCGATGTTGGCCACGTTGAAGCCGGGCCCTCACGGGAGGGGAAGGCGGACTGAGAAAATTAGTGGAGTCAGGAGCAAGCGGTGGAACCCAGGGCACAGGTGGGCCCAGTAAAGCTAGCAGATCTAGGGGGCACCCACACCGGGCCAGCACCTGCGCTTTCCTGTTCCTTACATGTCCAGCCTCTGGTTCTTCATATTTCCACTTAAAGATGCCTCTTAGGGATGGAGGCAAGGACCACAGACAAGGTGGTAACAACAGTGTCAAACTCAAAATGGGAAGCCACTAGAGCTGGAAGTGACACGATCAAATTTATATTTTTCAGACGTCGCCCTGAAGCAATGTACAACTGGGTTGTTGGGGAACAGATGGCAAAGCAGGAGAGCAGGCGCGGGGCGATGGCAGCTTGGAGCAGGGTTAGAAAAGGGGTGGGAAGCGGTCAGATTCTGGGTGTATTTTGGAGGAAGAGCCAACAGGAGTTGGAGATAGATAAATTGGGGTGAGCGGAAGAGCGGATGGTTGCCTGTCATAACTCTACTGGCAAAAGCTTTCTGGTTCATGGAAAAGTCACTGGACTACAGTCAGGGGACAGGCCTGGCCCCCATTAGCAGTGGGGTACCTGGCAAGTCAGCGAAAGCTTCAGTCGTCGAGATGTTGAATCTGTTATCTCTAGAGGAACCATCCCAAGGCCAGCCTGCATAGTGACAGCATTTGGCTGTGATTAATGCAAACTCTCCCAACAAGAGTGAAATGCAGGGAGACATAGGGAGAGCAGGGACACCCCCTTACTGCCTAGTAAAGGAAAGCCCCCTTCTAAGGGGTGGGATCTTGTGTTGGAGGTTTGGGGCGGCATCGAAAGTTCTCATCATATCAGCGCTGATAATAACGAAATATTTAAAACAGTGGGTCTCAGCAGTGGGAGGGAGAGGGGGCAGTTTTGCCCCCCAGGGGGCAGTTGGCAATGTCTAGGGACATTTTTGGTTATCACAATTTGAGGCGGGGTTGCTACTGGCACATAGTGGGTGAAGCATTTTAGGATGCTGCTAAATATCCTGCAACACACACGACAGCCCCCCACAACAAAGAGCTAGCTGGCCCCAAGTGTCCCTTGTGCCAAGGCTGAGAAAAACCCTGATCATGTCATAAACATGCAACCTTGGGAGAAGTGGTTAACCCTTTTCAGGCCTGTTGTAAAACCCCATGGCCTGGAGCATTGCCATGTGGCCTGGGGGGCTCTGCTGGTGTCCACACCTGGACAGGAGTTTCTGCTCTCTGTATTTGGGAAGCACTGAGGAAGAGTTGAGCACGCGTACATTTAGTTCAGCATTTCTAAAAGGCTGGCAATTCAGGGGAAAAAATTTAATTAAAAACACACAAAAATAGCATGAAAAGTTAAGCAATATGAGCCAAAAATTGGAAACAACCAAGATGCCCTTCCATAGGAAGATGGCTAAACAAACTGTGGTACATCCACACGATGGAGTGTTATTCAGCCATAAGAAGAAATGAGCTGTCAGGCCAAGAAAAAGACTTGGAGAAACCTTAAATGCATATTGGTAAGTGGAAGAAGCCAGT
This sequence comes from Equus quagga, assembly GCF_021613505.1. Taxonomy (NCBI): domain Eukaryota; kingdom Metazoa; phylum Chordata; class Mammalia; order Perissodactyla; family Equidae; genus Equus; species Equus quagga. The sequence continues at coordinate 18,200,162 of NC_060282.1, read as the reverse complement.
CGCATACAGGTAAATGCTATGTGGTTCCAACGCTACCACATTCTAGTAAAAGCAAAACTATGGAGACAGTAAGAAAATCAGTGGTTGCTAGGGGTGAGCGGGGAGGTGGGGGCAGGAGTAGGTGGAGCGTGGGATTTTTATGGCAGTGGAAGTATTCTGTGGGATACTGTAGTGGTGGACACAGGTCATTATACATTTGTCAAGACCTGTACGACACAGAGCGAACCCTCATGTAAACTATGGCCTTTGGTTAATGATGGACTTGGTTTTACCAATCTTGGTTCATCAGTTGTAACAAATGTACATCCCCAATGCAAGACGTTAATAATAGGGGAACCTGGGGGAGAAGGGAAGAGGAGTGATGTGGGAAGTCTACGGTCTGTGTGTTTTTTCCGTAAACCTAAATCTGTTCTAAAAATTAGTCTATCAATTTTTTTAAAGTTAATCAATAGGATATAATAGAATTAAGAAAATTATTGTAATTATCATAATAACTAACACTTACTGAGTGCTTCCAAAGAGGCAAAGACATAATAAAAAGTTGTTACTGTCATCACTGTTGGCAAGGATGTAACAGAAGAACTGGGAAGAAAAAACAGTTTGCATTCATTTAAAGAGCGTTTACTCAGGTCCAAGCAGATAAAACGTTGAGCCTTATATATTTAGTCCCTACCTCCACCCTAGGAAGAAGGTCCTATTATCATCTTCATTTTATAAGACAAGGAAATGGAGACTCAGAGAGGTTAAGTCACATGCCCAGGGTCACAGAGCATAATAGCCGGGATTTGAACCAGGTCTAATTGACTGCTGGATGTGTACCTGACACTGTGCTCTGGCAGCTTTTGCATGTATGCACACGTGTGTGTGTGTGTGTGTGTGTATGCATGAGAGAGAGATGTGATTGGTGAGTGTGAGTGGATAGAAGGAAAGAGGAGGAAAGAAAAGCATCAAAGAATGAAAATATACACACAAACGAAGGAGAAAGAGATAAGAATGAAGAAGATGGAAAAAAGGAAGTGGCAGGAGATGGAGGAGGAGGGTAAGGAGCCACGTCCCCCAGAGCTGCCTGGAGCTGGTGGCCTGGGCCAAAGAGGGTTTCCCCGGGGCCCCCTTGCCGCTCCCCTTGCCCTGCGTCTGGGTCTCTTCCTGTGGGTGTTGCCACCCTCCGCCTGCGTGCCCACCAGGGCGCATCCCAGGAGAGTGTGCGGCAGTGACCCGGGCTGACGGTGTTTCCCTTGAGCCCTGGCCAGCCCTGAGAGCTGCATTTGACTCTGGCCTCCTGCCTGGGTGGTCCTGGATGGCTTCTCTTGCCTGCAGTTGTCCAGAAGGCTCCAAGCCATCAGCAGGAGCCCTGCCCTCTTCTCCATGGGTGTCCTCTTTTCAAAAGGGAATATGAGGACCAGGCAGCAGCCATCCCATCCTTAAATGGGGACGAGCAACCCGTAATCCCATAATGCTGCCTCTAGTCCTGCAGATAGTGCTTGCTGAGTTCAGAGTCCAAAATAGGGAAACAGCCGCTTATCTCCTTCGGAAGGTGCTAGAATGAATTGTCTTGTGCCACCCAGTTTCCTGAGGCTGTCCGATCAGGTCACTCTGGACCAAACCATGAAATGAAGATCCAGCTGCCACGACTGGCATTTTCACATCCTTTATAAGATGATGTCACACATGGGAGGGAAGGTGGCATTCCTCTCTCTTTAGCTACTTTTCTAGTTCTGATTGTCAGCTTTGTAGCCATGGTACTATCTTGACCCCCAGCCTCCACCACTCACAGAGAAATCCACATGAGGACCTGGGTTTTGTCCTGCTCGTCTCTGTCTCCCTCCATCTCTCCGCGGTGCCTCACAGAGAGCGTGTCCTCAGGAAATGTCTGAACGGCACTGTGTGGAATGAGTAAGTCTCGACTGAGCCGCAGACAGGAAATTCAGAGAGGCATTTTTTCTGTCTATTCCGGAAGATTTCCACACGGCCTCTTAATTCTCATATTGTTTTTCAATCACCAGAATTGATTTCCCTCGTCCCTCTCCCCAGGGTCATCGCCAATGAACTGTAGTAAATTACAATTAAGGCTGACATTTGTCTCCCTCTCGCTGTCTCCTTTCTTTAAAAGGGGCGCGCAGGTGGTGGCAAATTGAAGAGCCAATAGTAATCGCATCATAGGGGAGGTGTGAGCGTTGTCGAGGGCCGTTGCAATTAAATTAGGTGGAGAGATTTGGGGAAGGGACACCAAGAGGGTGACACCGGCTGCAGGGGAGCTGGCTTCTCTTTAGAGGCACCGCGGGAGAGGCTGCTGCGTAGCACAGGAAGAGGGTGTGGCCGCTGGGATTATTTCCAGCATAATTGGCTTTGCACAGCTCAAGCTTTAGCAATCAATTTCTATAAGCCCTTTTACTGTTGGAATTCATAAACAAATCTGGGTGCTCTCATCTTGTAGCGTTTTTTTCTGTACTTTCTGTTGTTTCGTTGTTCTTCTCACTAGTACCCAGACTCCTTATGTCACGGATATGGCCCAGACATTGTCACCCCTGCTGTGTGCAGGATGCTGTATTGAGCTACAAGAGAATGAGGTGGGCGTTAGCCCTGCCCCTGAGGCAGCCAGTCTGGGAACCAGGCAATTTTGATATTGTGTGGAAAATGCTCTGGCCGATAGAAGCATAGAGAAGAAGAGTATTCTGCAGTTTGACCATCAGAACCATCTTTAAAAATCTCCCATCGGATCCCAGGAAGATCCCCAGCCCTCCCACCTGCCAAGCCATACCCTTCCCAAAGAATAAGCTTTATTAAGAGTTTCAATCAGCTCGCTCTTAATTTTTTTCTCTCCTGCAATCAGCAATTCCTCAGCCTGCAATTCGTTAGGATTACTATGATTGTCGGTAGGAGCCCAGCTGGGCACTTGGTGTCTGGCCGGAGCTCTCTGCAGACAGGAGGGGCCGAGGGTAAACGCAGGGGTAGGGACTCCATCCTGTGGGTCCTGGGATGCCCCTCGGAGGCGGAGGACTGGGGAGGGAGGCAGAAGCACTCACCAGTCCAGATACAAAGCCCAAGCCCCACAGCCTTTCTCTTCTCCCTGGACTGACTCGAGAACCTTCCTCCAGCCCCCACTGTGACTCTTGCTTAAAGGTTTGGTTTTCGTTATAAGGGATGAGCTTTCCTCTAAGAATTCTTTGACTCCCTGGCCTCTTCTCTGGTTGCCTCTTGCATAAAATGGGCATAGCCAGACCTATTTCATGGACTTCCTGGGAGGACACGATAAGATAATATAAATGCCTGTGACACAACAATGAAAGGGACTGGCATTTTTGAGCACCAGTTCTACGTTTTATGCACTATGCAAACAGTGTCTCATTTAATCCCTACAGAAGCACAATGAAGTGATTTTTTTGTTCATTTATTCCTTCTAAAAAAGACATTTATTGACTATCTATGTGCCAAATATTATGATTCAGCCATGAACAGGAGAGTGCCCTGCTGACAAGGAACTTATGTTCTGGTAGCTACTGTTATACCGTTTTATAGACCAAGACGCCAAGGTTCAGAGACATTAAGTGACTTGGCCGAGGTCACATAGCCACCTGTCTGGCTCTGAAGCCAGTCCCTGCTCTGCTGCCCTCGCTGGCTCCCTGGGTCTGAGCACAGTGCTAGGTGCAGAGTGAACTTTGTCCATGTCTGAAGCTGCCCCCTGGCCTCACCCGGTTTTATTTAGACTTGATTACATGTCATCGAGGAGCGAACAGCACCTGGGAATTAGGAGATAATGGATGTGACTTCAGAGACATTGTGTAAAACATCTGAGCCTCAGTTTCCGTGGCTGTGAAATGGGGGTAGATATAACACCTTCCAAACAAACAGCCAGGATGTGGGAACACACTTTAAAAACCGTGATGTCCTGAGCTAGTATTCGTTATTCCTTGGCACCCTGATAGGCCCTGGGTGTCTTAGGAACCTGTTGAATAGAAGCCTGGGCTCCTCCTGGTACTGAGCACTGGAGTCTCTTCTAGGTCACGAGGGGCAGTGCATCCTAGTGGTTATGACCCTGGTTAAAATTCCAGCTCCCCCTTTCCTAGTCATATCACCCTCAGCAAGTTACTAACCTCAGTTTTGTCAGCTATTAAATGGGCATAATAATAATACCTACCTCCAAGTGTTGTCATGAGAATTAAGTGATCTTGTTCTGATAGCAGTGACCACCATTACTCAGTGCTTTTCTAGAACCACAGTTTTGCTCTTTTCTTACAAAGTGCAACAAAACCCTGAGATTCTGAGACATCACTGATGATTGCATTTCTTGGGCTGAGAACCAAGTCTAATTATTTCTGGGAAACAGTGTGTCCCTCTATTTGGTTTTGGATTTATCCCCTTCAGACGGGGAGTTTTTTGTTGGTCTGTTTTAGTTTTTAACACGCTGTTTAGAAGTTTATTGGAGCCATTTCGTTTCCATTTGGTGAAGTAGATTGTTAAAGGAACAGGAAAGCTAAAGACCGGGTTTGCATCCTGGGATGTCGCCTTGCACGTGGAGGGATTTCCGTGTTTCTCTGACCAAGAACCAAGAGTTTGTTTTTCCTTTAAGCTGGTCAGTGGGGAAGCCTCGTCTCTCAAACCCTGGTCAACTCTGTGTAACCAAACAGCCGGAAGCATGGGCCGAGAGAGTGTAGACGCAGGGACAAGGCCCTGCCCAGCGTGTCCAGGACAGCTGTGTTCTTCTTGCCAGACGTGGTGGCCCAGGACACTGGAAGGGCACACTTTGGCTTAGTGGAGGCTTCAAGCCATCTTGCTCAACATGGAAACCCAAATTCACGAGGAGAAATCATGGCCATCAGTCGTCTTCAAATGAATAACACGTTTGAGGACCTTAAAAGGGAGATCTTGTCCTTAGAGGTTCCCTAACCAGTGTTAAAACTGGAACCTAATCCTCAGGAGCATTTGGGCCACTCTCAAGTGGTGCCCCCTGGTTTGCTCACACTCTGAACATAGTCCACCATTTATTCAGCACCTCCATGTGTGGGGCAAACCTCTCCTGGGCTCTTTGTATACATTATCACTAGTTTGTATCAGAAACCCGTCTTACAGATGAGGAAACTGAAGCTCAGAGAGGTGGAGTGACTTGCCCAAAGTTACACAGCAATGAAGATATTAGATAGGGTCTTTTTTATTCCAAAACTCTTACCATTCCTATAAACCACCAGAAAAAAAATAGGGGATGAGAAAACAATAGAAGAAGCCTCAGAGACCGTTGGTGATGGTAGTATTAACCATCAATGGAAATGGTTTCTGTTCATCGTGATAGGAGTGATGTTATTAACTATTCACTTTCAGAAAAGGATCTGAAAACCGCTCAACAGAGACATAGTCAACTCTGTTTTTTAAAAACTGGAAAAAAGGAATCAAGCGTGCAGGCATGAATTCCCAGTGTCCAAGGCAGAACCAAGTCCAGTCGACCTGCTTCTGAATTTTTTCCTCCCTGCCCTCATGCATCACAGGCTTCACATTTTAGGATTTCTTTGCTTCTAGTCCAGATAGGACTATATGATCCCAATCTGTCCTGCCCACAGGAAAATAATAGCAGCTCACATTTATTCAGCAGTCTCTGTGTGCCAAGCACTGGCCAACGTGTTTATGTGTGTGAACTTGTTAGATCTTCCCAAGAATCCTCTGAGACGCATACCGTTATCATAACCATTTCTCAGACAAGGAAACTGAGGCACAGAGAAGCTAAGAGTCTCGCCGAGGTCACTCAGCTGGAAAGTGGCCTCCCCGGGATGCACGTCCGGGCGAGTCTGCTCCTCCCCTCCCCACCTTCGGGCTCCTGCCCCAGCTCAGCAGAAGCTGCTTCCAGCCTTGCTCTTCCAGTCGCAGCGGTGGCTGTGCACGGACTTGTCCAACACTCTCTCTCTCGATCAACTCACAATTTTACAAAAGTCCTGGGTGTCCAGGGTTAGGGGTTCAGTCAACAGCCACAGAACATCCATCCATTCGGCAAATGTGTGCTGAATCCCTCCTGAGTCCCAAGCACCAAACTGGGCACTGTGGGTCCAGGTGCTCAGCCATATATTTGTGGAATTCCAAGTTTCCCGAGCCCTGGAGAGGATCTTGGGTTTTTTTCCTCCCTCTCCAGAGCCACAGCCCTCTGTGACTCCAACATAGACCCTGTCACCATGCTCTTGCCCCTCTCCCACAGCAGTGAGAACATTTCCTCCCCCTGCCGTGTATGCTTTTCTTCCCGATCCTGCTGGATGAGAGGAGGAATTTTCTCCTCAATGCACGGAAATCTCTTGGCTCATAGTAGATGCTCAGTAAATGCTTATTAATGGTTGAAGTTCATACCCTTATCATCTTTCCAGTTAGAGCCAAACAGGGATGGTTTACAATTGTGCAAAGAGAGAAGCTTCTTAAGTAACAAGCCCTGGGAGGCTGTAGGAAGGGCTCGCTCAGGAACAGCCCCTTGAGTCTCAGATCTTTATCCCACAGAGAAACGCTTCACGGGCTTTTGTGGACTTTTCGTCGATGTGGTTGGCTGCGTTTGTCTTGCTTGAGTCTGCGAATGTTACGTCCTAACCCAATTCCACAGTCACACCTCCCACCCCACTTCCCAATCTCCTGACTTACATGGAAAATCAATGTATTTCAAGTAGGAAACAACTGCTACAGAGAGGTTTCACCTGAGGTGGGAATTATGCAGGCAGCCTCATGCAAATTGGAGCGAAGGACAAAAATAAAGTGGTGTTTGCCAATCCCGGCACACACCTGGTTCCCACTGCTGCCCTGTTCGCTGCATTTGTATTAACGGGGCCATGTGCAATTGAACTTTAGGTCAAGTTTAGGTTTTTGGAAAAGGATGTAAATGGGGAAACAAGCTGCAGGTGTTTGCTCTGATTTCTAGCAGACATGAAACTTTTTGTAGCCTTCAATGTGTCATGCTTCTCCGCCTACTGCCCACCTAAAAGGGGAGGAGGGGGTAGCGCTCTGGGAGCAGGGAGATGATCATGGAAAGCAGTTTATGGTTGAGGTGACTTCTGCCCCTCTCTCATGTGGGTTCTGGTTTCCGAGACTCAGCGACATTCGAAATGCGTCAGTCCTTCGTTTGGTCCTAGTGCTGGATTTAAGATGGAGGTTTTCAGAGGCTCATAAATGGGAGTTGGCAGCTGTCAATAAGGCCACAGTGTCATGGTCGTGTGTGGGAACCTTTGCCTACTCTATTCCTCCTCCTCCAGGAAGCAGCGAGGATTGTCATCCATGCTTGTCAAGTAGGCTCTGTGATTCCAAGTGAGGAACCAAGCATGTCTGCCCTACAGAGCAGGCAGGTGCTGCTATGCGCATCCTCCTGGCAGACTCTAATTGCTTTGTGTGACACACGGCCTCCTGCACATCCTGCATGCCGATTTTAAGTGGCGTAGGCAAATATTGTTTATTTTCATGGTTATGTATTTATTCTCAGGGGTATTAGGAAAAAAAATATAACTAACTGATCAAACCTGTGATTTCATGGGGATTATTGCTTAGAAGGATGCTAGAATTTACAAAACAATGTTTTTTAATTGTTAAGAAAAGGATAGTATGGATAGTATTTACCTAGGATGTAACTCACAACATGTGATAGAGATGACTGAAGTTGAATGAACCATGCTAGACTGTGGGCATTTTTAGTTAACTTTTTAAAAACTACCATGCTTATGTTCTGTCCACCTGTACTCCACGCCCCAACCCCATGTAGTTTATCTCCCCTACTTCTGGAAGAGTGGAAGAAAATTGTCAGTGTGCCTCTGAACCACTTGGGGGATCCTAAAAATGCAGATCCCTCCTACTCTGACCAAGAGAACCTAATTCAGTGGGTTTGAGGTGAGGCCCTGGAATCTGCATTTTAATCAGCTTCCCAAGTGGGTTTGTGGTAGGAGGCCCTAAGACCTCACTTCTCAAGGCAGCGCCTCAGGATGTCCTCCCAAACAAAGCCGGCTCTACTCTGGCACAGAATGCTCGCTTTCATTTCCCCCCGGTGATCTATGCCTGCTCTCTGGGAATAAAATCTCATAAAACCTAATTTGATGGTTGAACAACGCTCCCTCTTTAAAAGCACTTGGACGTGCAGATTTGGGGGCTACTGGGCTCCCCAGCATTTCTCAGCCTCAGCACTGCTGACGTTTTGGGCTGGCTGGTCTTTGTTATGATGGATGATCCTTGCGGTGTAGGATGCTTAGCAGCATCCCTGGCCTCTACCCACTAGATACCAGCTGCACACCCCACACTCCTACTGTTGTGACAACCAAAAATGTCTTCAGACATTGCCAGATGTCCCCAGTGAGGACAAAACCATCCACCGTTGAGAACCATTGAGCCAAATGGGTAACTTTATTCCACTTTGATAAACCTTTCCAGTCGCAGCTGGACTCAGAAGATGGTGGTGAGAAAGGATTTGCTAGCTTGCCACTACTAGGACTGAGTTACGGGAAAACTCAGGTCCTCAGATGTGAAAAATATGCTCCAGTAGAATTTGCGTTTGTATCGTGCCCTTTTTTCAGGAGCCCCCAGGCCCATGCTATGTGGAAAAAGAATGTTTTATGAAGTGCATGAAGCAGAGTAAGTAGCCTGAAGCTTGCCATACACCACTTTAGATCAGCTGCAAATTCAAGGGACTTCAAGGAATCGAAGGTAGCTGGGACAAGTGGGGAACCTGAACCCCTGTTCCTCTATTCCGGCTAAAACGGAAGGTTTAAAGAATATAAACTCTCATCACATAATACACAAAAGTCCAGGTTTCAGTTTAAAAATCACTTATACCAAGAGCCAGGAGGATCTGAAACTCAATAAAAAAAGACAATCCATAGATGCCAACACCAGGATGACAAAAATGTAGAATTATCTGACAAAGATTTCAAAGCAGCCAGCATAAAAATGCTTCAATAAGCAATTATGAACATGCTTGAAACAGATGGAAAAAAATAGAGGTTCTCAACAAAGAAATAGAAGACAAAAAGAACCACGTGGAAATTTTAGAACTGGAAAAATACAATAACTGAAATTAAAAACTCTCTGGATGAGCTCAACAACAGAATGGAGGGGACACAGGAATGAATCAATGAACTTGACAGTACAACAATAGAAATGACCCAATCTGAACAATAAGAAGAAAGTAGACTGGGGAAAAAATGAACAGAACCTCCGGGGTCTGTAGGACTCTAACAAAAGATTTAATGTTCATGTCATCAGAGTCCTGGAAAGAGAGGAGAAAGAGATTGGGGCTGAAAAACTACTCAAATAGTGGCTGGGAACTTCCCAAATTTGGCAAAAGACAAACACCTACAGATTCAAGAAGCTGAGCAAATCCCAAATAGGATAAACTTACAGAAATCCACACCAAGACACAGCATACTGAAACATCGGAAAACTAAAGACCAAGAAGAACTCTTGAAATCACTGAGAGAGAAATGACGCTTTACTTATAGGGGGGAAATAATACGAATGGCAGCAGATTTCTCATCAGAAGCCATGGAGGCCAGAAGGAAGTGGCTCATTTTTTAAATAACTGTCAACCCAGCATCCTATATCCAGCAAAAAAAAACAAATCCTTCAGGAATGAAAGGGAAATCAAGACATTCTCAGATGAAGGAGAACTAAAGGAATTTGTTGTCAGCAGACCTACCCAAAAAAGAATGGCTAAAGGAAGTTCTCTACACGGAAAGAAAATGATAAAAGAAGGCATCTTAGAACTTCAGGAAGGAAGAAAGAACACAAGACTATTTTCTATTTTTCTGCGCATCTTGAAGGAAAGGGACCACCGAAAGCAAAGAAGGATCTGAGAGTTTTGAAAAAGGAAGACAGTCTGACTCTCAAGGATCCTGTGAGACAGAAGGGAGGGATGACTTGGGTTTCTGCCCAGGACAGAGAAGTGGTCTGGGGACCAAATGAGGGGACACAATCTGCAGGTGACATACTCAGCTTTTAATTAGTAGAATAAAATGATTTGAGCTAGAACAGAAACCTAAGACATAACTTTAATTACTTTCTACCACCATGTAGTTTCCTAAAAGAACTGAGCTGAAGTTAGAGAATGAGTCAGAAAGTTCGGAAAAGTAGTATCAGTTCAAAGCTTATCCATCTACACCCAATTTCAGTGTTGGATTAGGTAACCGTAACGCCTGGCCGTGAAAATAACGCATTTTCACCATAGGAGGCTGAGGCATCGTTAACTCCAACTCTTTGAAATGAGCACTTGGAATAGGAATTGAATGGAGGCCACCAGTTAAATAAAGCTACATAGGAAGGCTAAGATTGGCTAATGCTTACTGAGAACTTACATCTCAAGGATCTGTTACATTTACAAGTATGTTTGGTGCAGAATTACTGAGAAATTGGAGACAACCAAGAGTCCACCAACAGGGGGCTGTTTATGCTACATTCAGACAACGAAACCTGTCCAAGGGGGTGAGGATTACTCCTCGTGTGTGAATGGGAATGATAACTGGGATGCATGGTTGAGTGAGTAACGCGAGTCGCTGAATAATGCATCCAGTGCAATCCTTTTTGTGAAAAATAATCTCCATGCGTGGGTGTGTTTGTGCATGGGAAAAGAATATACATCAGACTGTTAAAAGCAGTTACTTCTGGGGAGTGAAACAGAGAAGCAAAGGTGGGGGGACTTTTACTTTAAACATTCCTGTATCATTTCAACTTTCGTAAATACCATATGTTGCTTGTGAAATTAAAAAATTAAAATGGTTTCGGGGCCGGCCTGGTGGCATAGCGCTTAAGTTTGCGTGCTCTGCTTGGGAAGCCCAGGGTTTGCAGGTTCAGATCCCAGGCATGGACCTACACACAACTCATCAAGCCATGCTGTGGCAGCATCCCATGTACAAAGCAGAGGAAGACCGGCACAGATGTTAGCTCAGGGCCAATCTTCCTCACCAAAAAAATAAAAGAAAATGCGCTCTTCTGAAAAAAAAAACTTTTAATGGTTTCAGATTAGAGGGGACAGAGAGCATGAGCCTATGCCGTTCCAGTGGGTAATCATCAACTTGCTTAAACCCCTCCGAGCCTTAGTTTTCTCAAAATGGGAAACTTCCAAGGAGTGTTGGAAAATGGAACAAGTAAAGCTACGTGGAAGTGCCCAGGTAGCATGAAGTCAGTCCTGCCCCAGTCTCTCTGGATGTCCAGAGCCAGGTCAGAGGATGATGTTTCCTCCTAATGACACCCACCTCGTGAGGGAGCTGTGATGATTAAATGAGATCAAAGATGTAGAAAGTGCCTGGATCTTCAGTCCTCAGCCCCAGCATAGACCCCAGCAAAAGATGCATGATAAGCACGACAGAACTGTGGGGGTTTTTATCTGAACCAAACTAATTCTAATGCCTATTGCTGCATTTCACAGATTGCCATCTCCAGAAGGGTAGGGGGTTCACCTTAGATCACATAGTACGATGGGAGGAGAGCGGGCAAAGGACAGAAGACTCACTTGCCCCGTGACCCTATAATTCAGTTCACAGAAGGCCACAGGGTCTGCGCGGGTGATACTGGGATGACAGTCCTCACCCCTCTGTCCCACAGGGCTATTGTGAACACAGATGAGGGGGAGTGTGGGAGCATTATACAAACTGTAGAGCCCTGTCCACATGGAAAACCCTTGTTACCATCATCGGCCCTTCAATTTGACCTAAAACCGTGAGAAGTATCTGTTTCCCGTGTCCACCCAGCATTCAGGCATCAGAGACTTCGGCTCCAAAATTAGTTTTTCAGAATGCTTAAAAACCGCTCGCAGTAAGAGGCTGTGGCTAGGGTAGTGATTGCGAAGTGAGAACGCAGAGGGAAAAGTTGTACCTTCCAAAAAAAGAAGGCGGTTCTGGGTTTTGCTTTCCAAAGCAGAGCTGGCTCCTGGTCTGCTCTGCACGCGCTTCCAGGCCACCTGAACCCTTGGCACCTGGAAGCTTGCCCCGCCCGGGGGCAAGTGGGTTAATCGCCGTTTCAAGTTTGCTCTGTGATTTCCTCCCTTCCTTAGAAGTCCCTGAGTTCTAACTTGTTCTGTAACTTACCATTTCTTCCACCTTGTTCCAGAAGTCTGTGGAATTGAGCCAATGGAAGTTTGAACTCACCTGCACTGGGGCTTAAATAAAGTTTATCTGACTTGGGCGTGGTAGCCAGAAGAAGTTAGATTTAGTTAAAAATGGGGCAACTTTGTGAATACTCATTGCTCTTAGGCTAATTGATAGACTTTGCACCCCAGAGGTTTCTAAAAATAGACTAAACACCCATCATTCTTATTCCCTCGCCCGGGACCCAGGCCAGATAATCCTCCGCCGGCCTCCTGCAGACCTGTGCTTCCTCTAACTTCCACTCGGGGCAGAAACCTGGGAGGTGCCCAGGGTGTGACAATCACCCTCACCTCCCTCATTCACTCCAGCCTCCTGGGAGATCCGTCAACTCCAGCCTTCCGTCCCCACTGTGACCCTCTCGCCTTGGGCCTCGTATCCCGTACCTGGCCTCTCCCAGAAGGCTTGTGTTTCACCCTCTGCCATCCATCTTCTACCCCACAGCCAAGATGATCTTTGGAAGCACAGGCCTGATCATGCTTCTCGCCTGCTTAAAACCCTCCCTGTTTTCACTGGCTACCAGGTGAGTCTAGATTGCCCAGGCTGCCCCTCGCCCCCAACCTCAGTCCCCCTGCCTCCCAGCCGCTCACCTCCTGCCCTCGGAAGTGCACACTCTCAAAACTGGTCTGTTCCCACTGCCCTTAAATACACCACACCTCTGAGCCTCTGCTCTGTGCCTGTCTGCCCAGACATCCTCCTTCCCTGTCTTGTTCACCTGGTGAACTCCTCCTTGGTCCTCAAAACCCAGCTCAGAAATCCCCTCCTCAGAGAAGTAAATCAAAGTGGGCACATCAGAGCCAAAGCCTAGAGGGATCTAGTAATAGTCATAACTGCTTTCTTTCTTAAATTCAGGGCACTGCCCTTGCACACTGCCTTTTCCTAGTCGCCACCCCAACTCCTAAGGCAGGTCCTATCGTTATCCTAGTTTTGCATATCAGGACACAGGAGTTGAGTTCAGTGACCTGCCTGAAGTCACACAGCCGATTTGTTGCAGAATTGGGATGTCAGCTTCAGTCTGTCTGATGAAAGCTTACGTTGGGGTCAGCTGCAACATTCTGCTGTCTGGCACAGTGTATTTCAAACCAACAGTAACGATTCACTGGGGAGTTGCGAAATCGTCCAGTTGGCAGGGCCGGCTACATAAAATGAAAATGCAGGGCTCTTGTTCATAAAGCAGGAAAAACCTTTTTCCTTTCTCCGACGGTCTCTCAACCTTTCACGATGTTTTTTATTGGTCATTTAATGTCACTCCCCCTCAGGCACAGGGTGACCCTCATGGGCATCGCTGGGTGGGGGCGGGAAGTGGGTGGCCCTGTGTCCCATCAGACTTGGCTTACAAAACACAAATTCAAAGATAAAATGATAAGAATCTCAAGATGGTGACCACAGAGCATGAAAGCCGGAGCACGGGGTCCCTCTGAGCACGGCCCTGTCCACTGTATTGGGTGCATGTCCTGCTTAATAAGTCATGACAGGATTTTTTTTTTGAAATGAAATAGTAAACAATAGAAGGTATTAGAATACACCGTACATAGTGAGAGTGAGTATTCTTTTGTCCACTTCGTTTTTATGCGTAGGTCTACCCACAGAGACACACGCATGCAGGATCGCCACAGAAAATGTATTTCTCACTGTGAGTCTCTGTCCAAAACGTCTGAAAACCAGTAGGGCGGCCCCTTACAGTCAACTGCCACTTGCTTGGTTGGGTCTGTGCCTGCTGTAAACTGTTCCCCTTCCTTGATGGTACCCGGAGGAGGAAAGGGGCTTCACCAGGATGAGGAGTGGGGGGTGGGAGGTAGAGGTGTGGATGAACGGAATTCGAGGGGCCCGCAGGCCAGCCGTGCCATCTTCTCAGCCCCTCCTGTCCCGCACAGTCACACACACTCCACCTCACCTCCACCCCTCACCCCCCACCCCTCCTCCCTCCTTCCTCCTCCCTCCCCCCCTGCTCTCCCCACACAGGAGACTTCTCCATGAGGAGACTGAAGCCTCTTCTCCAGCGCTCGTCCTCTGGCTTCATGGGGTACAAGGACCAGGAAGGGACCAGGCCACCACCCAGCCAGAGAGGGAAGCAGTGGCAAGAAACGAGAATATCAGAGGGACTGTTTCACTGCATAAATATTTACTGAGCGTCTGCTATGTGCCAGGCCCCATGCTAAGCCCTGGGGAGTCTGCAGTGATCAAGACGGACACAGGTTCCCCCCTCACGGAGCTCCCAGGATGGTGGAGGGACAGACCTTCGACAGATAATCATAAACGTAACTTCGCAAACTGAGGGAGAAACGGAGCTCCGAGCCCATATGATGGAGACTTCACCTTGTCTTAAACGGCCTGGGGTGGACCTGGGGGGGTACCTTCAGCTGATTCCAGAAATTCGGGAGGAGGTACAGGTGAAGTTTGGGGGTGGGCGGAAGGTGGCAGTGAGCTGCCTTCCAGGAGTGGGGACCGGCTCCACTGTGGGCTCGGAGGACTGAAAAGGACAGAGGCGTCTGAGGAACTGCCCATCAGGACCCCTGGCTCAGGTTCTTGGGGCCCCGGTCTGAAGGAGAGAACCAGGCAGACTCAGAGTTCTAAATGTCTGGTGGCCTGGAAGTTCCTTTTCACGTTTATGCAAGATGGGTTCGTAGATAGTGGCGTGGCTTCCAGCCATCGTGATCTTGACCCTCGCGCAGCTGACTGTTTTGAAAATACTGTGCCTTTTGAGTGTGTGCTGCTAGCCCGCAGCGTGGCCTCAGAGCTGGCGTCAGCCCTGACCGGCAGTGACAGACACAGTCTGGGAGAGGCTGTCAGAGGCATCTCCAGACAGAAACAGAAAATACAGTCTGACGTGTCCACCAGCCCCCTGCTGGTCTGGGCTCTCGGCGGCGCTGAGCAGCACGTGAGCCTGTCCTTGCAGAGCAGCCTCTAGCAGCCTGACTCATGACATCCTGCAGCCCAGTCTGTGTGACAGCAGGGCACTGGACTCTAAGAATGATGTGTGATGGGAGGTGGGGTGGGCGGCTAGGAAACAGCATTCCCAGGGGTAGGGATCCCCTTCAGGAGCCTAGTCAATGGCACTGACCCACAAATCCAGGACTGGAATAGGCCCTGCCATGTGCCCAGACTACCAAGGGCCTCCACTGCCTTGTCTCCTGGTCAGCAGCCCTTTGCAAAAGACATTCTTATCTGCATTTCGCAGATGCAGAAACTGAGGCTTAAAGAGCCTAAGGGGCTCCCCCCAGGCCACATAGTCATTCATCAGCAATTATGTACGAACCTCCCATGTGCCAGGTCTCAGAACACGATGGAGGGCAAAACAAAGGGGTCTTTGCCCTTGTGAACAGTCAAGCAGGAATCAGGAAAAGGTCAGAACTCAGATTTTTAAAAATGTAACGGCTTCATTAAGATATAATTAACATACTGTATAATTCATCCATTGACGTGTACCGTTCGGTGGTTTTTAGTATATTCACAGAGTTGTGCAACCATCACCACAATGTTAGAACATTTCTCAACCCCAACAAACCCCATATCCATTTCCAGGCACTTCCCGATTCCTTCCAGCCCCCGTCCCTCCCTCTGCCCCAGCCCTTGGCGACCGCTAGTCTACTTTCTGCCTCTATAGGTCTACCTATTCTGAACAGTTCGTACAAATGGAATCATACAATACGTACTCTTTGGTGACTGGTTGATTTCACTTGGCCTCGTGTTTTCAAGGCCCGTACGTGTTGTAACATGTGTCAAGCCCTTCTTTCCCTTTTTGCCAGAGAAGACTCCACTGCATGGATAGACCATGTTGCGTTTATCCATGCGTCAGCTGATGAACACTTCCACATTTGGCTTGCATGAACAGTGCTGCTATGAACACTCGTGTACAGGTGTTTGCACGGCAGGAACCCAGATTTGAACCCAGTTCTGCCCATCTCGGAAGCTTAACCACCGTTCCCCCCAGCAGCTCCCATGCCCCAAAAGATCATGCCTTTATGAGCCTGCCTGCCTCGGAGCTGGGCGTGTGTTGAGGGAAAGTATTCATCATCACGTACCGCAGCCTGGTAGACTTGGCAGATATGAGACTTTCTCTGAGTTCCTGGGAATCGGGCAGTTGGGAAAGTTCTGTGGCAATTGTGTTGTTCCTCATCCTGCACCTCATCACTGGAACAGGCAGAGAGCGAAGGCTGAGGCGCGCCATCCTGGGCAACCCTAAACTCGGGATTCAGGGGACAAATTCAGAAGCTTGGGCGACATCAGCACTGGAGCCTGAAGGTGGTGCCCTTCTGGTTTGGACTTGCTCACCGACCACAGAGCATGTGCTCCAAGTCACTCATGGCTCTTTCCTGAGCCAATCACATCCTCACCTGGTTCTCTCTTGTGATCAAAAAAAGGGTTGTGACACTATCAATTATTCATAGGAAGGAAGGACATGAGCATAGAGCCCAAGAAGCTCTACCAAGTCTGTGGGTGAATCCATCCTATAACTATGGCCTTAATGAGTTCAGCTGGCTCCTGGGACAAGCTTTTCCTGATCTCCAACCCACAGATCCCACACACTCTATTGTCTGGTCATCTATAGTACTTTTGCTTCCTTCATTCACAGAACTTAATCCATTGTCTCATCTCTGCCTGTATTCTTATCTGCCTCCTCTTTGAATCTAGGGAGAAAAGATTGCTTGTTGTCATATTCTAAGCACCTAGCACAGTCCTTGGCACCTTGGAGGTGCTCAGGGAAGGCTATGGAGGGAAGCAGAGAAGCCAGCAAATAGCACTGGGGACACTGACACTCTCATCTTGCCCCCTGATCCTGACAGCCAGTTCTCTGCCAGGCTGCCTGGACCAAGACGGCAGCATGTCCTACGTCAGAAGGAACTAACAAGCCAGGGTCACCATAACCGCAAATGGCAAAGTGAGGAGAGAACAGGGCAGAGTGGGCAGCAGCCGGAGCAGACGGCATTTGCCTGAGTGATGGTTATTTCTCAGCCACACCTGCAGGCCCCACTTCAGCCATGGCCTAATTTCCAGCTCATTATATGCTGCTGCTGGAGAGAAATGCTCACCCTGTCCCTGGTTCCTGAGACCTGCCCTTTCAGGCCCATCATGTGGCATTTTACCACCTCCAAGAGTCGCCACTTATCAAAACCCAACGAAGTAAAACTTGCACACGATTTCCTTTCTTAAAACAATGGCCCTCTGCTCGTTAGTAAATCTTACAGGTTAATTCAGATACTTCAGTCAGCCCTGGAAAAGTGGTTTTCTCCCTATCACTTTGTTATCCAAGCTTTTTCATCTCTCTCTTGGATTTTCCTGATGTTCAGAGTCTGTAATTGAGTTATTCCCAAAGAAACTGCTTTAGGATGGCCCGCCTCTCTCAGATTCTTCCTGCTGCGATGAGCATTTTCATGTGATTCCCAAAGGGGAGCATCTGGCTTTCTTCTTTGCCTTTCTAAAACCTAACTCCAGGCTGGGTCTGTCAGGTTTGCTTCCTTGCAGCCATGCCTGGGCATCTTCTGCCCACTCGCTCCTCCTGACTCTCCAAGATGCTGCTGCTCTGCCTTTCTCAGATCAGCTCTTAGCGTCTCAGAGCCCTGGAGGGCTGCAGCTGGACGCTGAGAGCACATCTCTTCCAGTCCCCGTGCCTGACAGATAATGCAACGACACCTGACAGATAATGCAATGACAGGACCAGAAGTAGCATTCAGGGCTCCCAGCTGCCCTTTGCGGGCTCTCTCCACGTGGCTGCCTTTCCAGAGTTACAGCAGATAACTGAGAGCCTGCTGTCCTGCAAGCATGGCTGAGGAATGCCGTGAGGGCGAATGCCCTTAAACGTATCCTGCAGCTTTTCTTCCGCTTAACTCTGCTTCCCATGGCCTCTCCCACCATCTTGGTGTTGCCCAACCCGAAAGGACAGCATGTTCTCTTCAGACTTAGAGATTTCCCAGAGTACTCCTCCTAGATCACGGAAAAGAGAAAATAAATTTGTAGAAGATATGTTAGAGGTCCTGGACCGATCGTTTGGGGATTGCCTTTGGAAAATCGGTCATCTCTTTCTGCTTTTGCTCTCTTGGCTTTAAGCTGCCAGAAAACATTTCCTCTCCCAGTTACGGGAGAGTAATAGGAGGCTATCCAGACCTTGGGTTCTAGCAGGGTTGCAGAATTTCTCAGGAGAGCAGATAAAAGCGGGAAAAGCTCCATTAGTGTCTCAGTTCTAGTGGAATCTCACCTTGTGATGGCATTGGGAAAAGGTTCGTTTGTGGTTGTACTTTGCCTCCATGGCACAGTGGTCTGAAGACCAAAGAAAGTGACAAATAAATACTGTGTCAGGCAATGAATGGGGGTGATGGATTTTTAAGTCTCCAGCTCATAAATGTGGACTTCCAGCCTGGGGTCTTGGTGGCTCGCCATCCTCCCCTCCGCTTCCTCCTGCAGCCCATGGGATGCACAACCCACCGACCAGCACGCTCTGGTCTCTGGGGCTGTGGCTCGCCCGCCAGCCAGCTGGGCGCTAATGGGGAAGGGCAGACAGGCCTCTTGCCTTGGTGGTTTTCAAACGGCCTGCCTTGAAGTGCAAATGGCAGGTGTTGGCTGCTCTGAGCCTTTCAGAGCATCCGCCTGGCTCTTTTATGAGATTACAGGCGCTTTCATCTCGGCTCTGGCCCCGTTTTCCTCCTTCTCAGCAAGGCTCCAAAGACAGGCTTCGAGGCGAGAACAAGGAGAGGAGGCTCAGCCGAGGCCACGGCCCCGCTGGGCAGGGCGACCTGGCCTGCGCATCTTCCCGCCGAGGCCCTTTGAGCCGCAGAGGCTGGGAAGGGGGCAGAGCAGCGGGTTAAGAGGGGTCCCCCGCTTGGTGCCCGCAGGAAGTTGCATTGCATCCTGGGAAGGCTCTAATCAGCCCCTTGTTTTGTGCCCTCCACTTCAACCCAGTGGAGGGGGCTTCGGCACCTTGCTTTTTCTTTTTCTTTTCTTTTCAACCTAGAGGGACTTTTTAGAGGCTTGGAGGCTGAGAACGTAATGCGTCTCTTGGCTTTTGCTTTATGTGTGTGCGTTCACACTTGCCCTTCGTTCTTTGCTCTATTTGCTCATCATCTTGCTTGTCAGGTTTCCTTTCCTTTAAAAGCCCAAGTGGGGTTTCCTTCCCATATTGCTTTCAATGAAAGAAAGGGGAGCTTCTACCCTTTCCTGAATCCTTCTTCCTCCCTTCCTATCGTTTAACCATTTCTTAGGGAGCATCCCTGTGTGCTGGCTGCTGTCCCAGGAACCGGGAATGCAACAGAGAACAAAGCAGAGTCCTTGCCCCTCAGGGTCAGGCTCCTTCTGATCTGCCTTGCCCACTCCCCGCCCCTCTAGCTTCATCTCCCGGCACTTGTCTCCTGACCTCCATCCACCCCAGCACCCCTTCATCCCTGACCCGGCATTTCCTTTCATGCCTCTGTACATTTGCTGGAGCATCTCCCCCGGTCCAGGAGGCCCTTCCTTTCCCAGATCCCTATCCACAGCTTCACCCAGCTCAACTCTTATCTCTGTGAAGCCTTCCAGCACCTCTGCCCCCCCATGCCAGGCAGCCAGCTCCCTCCTCCTCTGCGCACTTGGAGTGCTCATCCCACACAGTGTTGTAACTATGACCTGGGGCTCTCAGGGCTCCCAGCCTTGGGCACACGTTTGGGTGGCTATGCGAAAGTCTTTGCCCTGCCCACCATGGCGGCCTCCAGGCCCTGATCATCTCCAGCCCCTGACTCTTTCTGGGAGTCCTCAGGGAACACTGTACGTGATCCTCGCTCTAAGGAGCCACTGTGAAGCCACCTCCTGCCCCTGCCAGAGTTGGGCCTCCTGTTCTTGCCCCTCTGAGGCCACACAGCCTCTGACAGAGCACCCAAACTACCACAGGGTCCCCCACCCACACTGTACCCAAGCCCACAGTGGACTCTGCTGTGACAAGATGCATCCTCCCCCCAACCCCATGTGTGACATCCCACCACGGGGCCCTCGCACTGCTGCTTCAGGTGGAGATTTTTGTGGAGACAACTCCGTCAGTTTTTACTTGTCGCCTCCTCTTGGACTCAGGCTTGGTTGCTTGGGCTCTGGGCCAAAGGATGATCTGATGAAGACAAGGCACCGGGCTACAGTCAAGACTGCATTTCCTTCTGATAACGATGGCGGTGTTCTTGAGTCAGGGTATGGGCCTTCCCTAACGATACATCACTTCCCAAACAACCCACAGGCCTTAGAATTCAAAAAATTATTGGCAGATAATTGTGCCCTGACATGTCTGAATCCTAAAACAAACACATAGGCCGAGGAGGCACATACACCACCATTCCTCTTTCCTTGCCCAGAGCAGACATCAGTAATCAATCACAGTCCGGTTTCTGCCTAGTGAAGCCATTAAGATTCCTCTCGATGCGCCGCTCTTCAGACACCACAGATCAGATCTCTACTCTGAAGACTTTCTGGGTCCCCTCTTTGGAAATGATTTCACCCTTCTTTTACCTTTCATAGCCCTCAGGGCTCTGCTGCTCTTGTCTGGACTCATCCACACTGTAATAATAAAACTAATGACTAACGTCTGCTAAGCTCGTACCTTGACTCAGGCACTGTTCTAAGTGCCTCTTGTCAAACTCATTTGATCCTCACAGTCATATGAAATAAGTGCCAATATTGTCCCCATTTTACAGATGAGGAAGCTGAGACACAGGACTGACTCACTTCCCAAGTCAGAAACTGTGCCCTACCCACCTTTGTCATTTCGCTTGTTCAGCCAACCTTTTTATTAGGTGCCCATGTGTGCCAGGCACTGCAATAAGGCCCTGAGGACAAAAGTGGAACCTAGCATGCTGCTTGGGTGTAGCCCTTAGGAAATCACTTATTTTGAGCACAGTTTTCTCGGAGAGCTAAGAGGATGGAAGCTAAATTCAAGAATGGGGGAGCTGAATTGGAGGCTGAGGGAGTGAGCTCATTCAGGGAGTTTAAAATGAATGGGAGAGGAAAGAATAAAGCTGGAGTCTGACTAATGTCTTTTGTTCCCTGACAGCCCTCGCTGTTCTTGGAGAAGCCAGCTCCTCTCTCTTCAACACCCCCAAGCTGAGCTGATGGCATCAGAATTTGTGAAACAGCCAAAGCCACCAGGGGTGTGGGTGGGTGCTCGTAGGGGAGGGCCCTCACCTTCACATCCCCCTTGGCCTCACTGTTCCGACAGAGACAGCTCTTCCTGCCCTGTGCAGGGTGTTGGAGCCATGGCAGGCAACTCTGTCTTGGGGTCCTAGCAAGTAGGGCCATCACCACCAGGCCCCTCTAGGACTGGCTGCTGGCTGGTCCAGACCTACAGAACCTCTCCTCTCCAGCAAATTCAGCAACGCCATTTTGCTTCCCTGAAAACAAAAACTTCAATCCTGGCTGCCAGGGCCCTAGGTATCTACCTCCTCACCATCACCACCACCCCGTCCCCAGCACCCTACCTGTCCTGTCCTGTCCTTTCCTCGCCTCCCACCCCACTTCCTCTGCTACACCCAGGCCGCTTCTCACCTGGTTCCCAGCCGACACCACAGTTTGTTCAGACCTCTGAGTCTTGGCCTCAGCCAACCTTTTCTGTAAAGGGCCCGATAGTAAATATTCTAGGGTGTGCGGACCAGGTGTCCATCGCAGCTACTCAACTCTGCCCTGGAGGTGTGAATGCAGACATGGGCGTGGCTGTCCGTCCCAATAAAACTTAATTTACAAAAGCAGGAGGCAGTCCAGAGTTTGCCAAACCCTGGCCCAAACATTTTTCTCATCTAGAACATCCTTCTGCCTCATTTTGTAACATCTGTTCCTTCGGATCCCTGGAGGCTCAGCTGTGGTCCCACCCAGACAGGAAAGGCCCCCGCCCCCGCACCACCACCACAGCATTATATACCAACCTCGCTTTCACGGAGTTCCCCTTTTCCTGATCATTTTGCATCTATTACATATCCTTCCCTACTTCAATCGCTGGCTTCTCTAGGTGTACATCTTAAATGTCCCCAAATGTGCCATTAGATGTAGCAAAATGCTGGGTTCATAGTCACTGCACAGAATATCATCAGTGGTTTTGAAGATTCGCTTCGTTGCAGTATATCAGTAAGGCAGTGGTTCTCCAGCTGTGTTATCTGGTACAACACATGGGGGGCAGCATGGCGTTTATCCATTCCACGTGTTTATTGAGAACTCACTGCAGACTAGGTGCTCTTTTTTCTTTTTTTTTTTTTTTAAAGAAACCTTGCGCTAGCTTCAATCTGTTACAGGCGTGAATGTGTAATGCCACCATGCTTGAAAACCCCTGAATTAAGAAATGAAAGAAATTCTCAAAGATGAGGGGATGGTAGCAATTACTAGTTGAGCTGCAGCTTCCAGTTTGTAAAGTACTGGCTACATCCACTATGTCATTTAATCACAGCGCCAACCCTCAGAGGTGAATGTTATGATCCCATTTTACAGATGAAAAGACTGGGCTCAGGTTTCTGGCCTGCTTGAAGGCACGCAGCTGCTAAGAAATGGAGCTTGACTCTGAAACTGTTTCAACCATGTTTTATCTCCTAAAACAAAGTAAAACCACTTTTCTGATTCTAAGGGTAGTAATCCAGGTTATTATAGAAATTGTTGAAAATGCATAAAGCTGAAAATAAAAATCATGAATAATCCATACGCCCACAGATAGCCAATGTTAACATCATCTGCATGTTTTTACAAATGTTTGTGTGTGTGTTTACACAAAATTGGAATTATATTGTATATACCTGTTTGTAGGTACAATTTTTTTGGTCTTTTTAAAAATTGAGGTACAATTTGTATACAGTGAAATTCACCCTTTTTAATGTACAGTTCTGTGAGTTTTGGTGAACCCGTGTTTATCCAAACATGGTAGTTTTTGGTGGTTGAATAAGTACCACCAAAATCAAGATATGGAACAATTCTATCGTCCCGAAAAGTTCTCTTGCGCCGCTTGTAGTCAATCCTTTACCCCAGCCCCTGGAAACCACTGGTTTTTGTCTCTATAATTTTGGCTTTTCCAAACGTCAGATAAGTGGAATCTTATAGTGTGTTGTAACTTCATTTTTTACCAACATTGTGTGAGTATGCTCCCACATCATTGTAGATTCTTCAAAAGTATTATTTTTTAATGACTGCCTGGCGCTCTCCAGTTCACTGCAGCAGCTTCTCAGAGAATAGAAATGAGAGGTAGAAGGTCATGTTGGAAAGAACAAGGGCAGGATGGATCTGCTTAACCCTTGTCACCCTTGATAAGAGGTGCTGGCTTTTCTGCCTTCAGGCTCAGGTAGCCCAGCTCCATGGGGCAGACCAGACAAGACCAAACCACAGTATATGACACCAACAGTGGCATCCAGCTCCGTCCCGTTAGAGCCCTCGCTTAGATATGGTAACTTCTGGATTCTTGGCTTCAGATCCAGAGTTTCCTCAAGGAAATGGAGATAAGAATGTTCACCCCACAGGGCCATTGTGAGGCTGAAAGATGGTGTGTGTGGAAGTGGGGACGCTGGGGCCAGGCACTTGGGCTTATTTTCCTTCTTTCACATTCCTTCCTTCTCCACCCCAAAAGTTTGGATCCACCTTCTTTTAAAAAAGAGATGCGTTGATGTTAATAAAAAGTGTTGAAGACGGATTGTCACCTAGTTGAAGCTGTCTTCCTACCATCATCAGAAAAATCAAGAGAATTGAAGAAAGGGAGTGCTTCAGAAAGGACCCAGCTGTCAGTCGTGATCTGTTGGGAACAGATACACCAGGACCTCCAGCACCTGCCCCCTACGTGCAGAAGGCATGCCTCATATATAGGATAGGAGCGAGAGCTGGGAGGACACTTGTAGCTCTTAGTACCAGAAGAGTTCAAGGTCTTTTCTGCCTTCATTTTGGATGTTGAAAGTTTAGCCATCTCTTCCCCACCCTACTCAGCATTTTCTTCTCCCTCCTCCCGGGTCCTGCTTAGACTTCTCCCAGCAAAGTAGAGACAGTATCCTAGTGTGTTGCTATGGAAAGAATGGCAACATCACTTGTGAGTTCTTGAAAAAAAAAAAGAAAAGGAAAAAAGAAAAAAATAGGACAGGCAAGATTTTTTGTAAGTGTTATGAAACTAGAAGAAAAACTGTTCCACCACTAAATATATCCACTGACAAAATCAGCAGCTGTTAAGGCTTACACGGCGTCAGGCTCTCAGTCCTGCA
Organism: Equus quagga; assembly: GCF_021613505.1. Lineage (NCBI taxonomy): Eukaryota > Metazoa > Chordata > Mammalia > Perissodactyla > Equidae > Equus > Equus quagga. Next base: position 18,175,933 of record NC_060282.1, on the reverse strand, counting down.
GAAGACGCTTCGCGGAGTGTTTTCATAGCCATTGCTCCCACGGAACTCTGAGAGGCTGCTTGAGATTTCTAGGTTGATGGCTAGAACCTTCCATGTTGGCCAAATGGATGACGTGGCAGCTGTTTCAAGGTCTGCCTTTGAACAACTGGACTCCAGAGAGCCATGCTCCCTCTGAAGGCGCTAGAAGGATCTGTTCCAGACCTCTCTCCTAGCTTCTGGTGGCCTCAGAAGTACTTGGCTTGTCGTCAGCCGTCTTTTCCCTGTGTCTCTTCACATCGTCTTCCCTCGGCGAGTCTGTCTCTGCATCCAAATTTCCCCTTTTCATAAGGACACCCATGCTATTGAAGAAAGGCCCACCATAATAACCTCATTTTAACCAGATTACCTCTATAAGACCCTATTTCCAAATACGCTCACATTCCGAGGTCTGGTGGTTAGGACTTCAACATATATTTTTTGGGGGGGGGGACAAAATTCAACCCATAATAGGTGGGAAACGGATGGACTGGGGCCAAAGCCTGGCCTCCTGCCATCTCTCTCCCAGTCTCTCTGTTTGTCTGTAGGGTCATCACCCAGGCCTCCAACATATAAGCTCCAGAGGACAGTCTTCTCAGAGCCCCGAACAGCGCTGGCATATATTAGGCTCTCAATACGTATTTTATTGAATGAATGAATGAATGCATGCATGAACCAGTCAACCAGTCAACGAATAGCCAGCGGCCCAGACAGAGAGAGCAGGAGATCCAACACATCCCATACCCTGTGGGTCCAGATCCTAAGTGGCCGGGTAGTTCAGATCTCGTCTCTGTGTTGTTACTGCTACAATTACTTCTGCTGCTAACAATGCGGGAGTATTAACAGACCTCTCATCCGCTGTTGAAGTTGAGTCAGCGACACCCTACTGTTAAGAAAAATATAGGGGAGACTATATAACTTACTCTGCTGTCAGCTGTTGCGAGAACTCCTGGAGAGGACAAGGGGGACCCGTTGAAAAGCTTGCGGAAGATCTTGGCTTCTGCTTGACCTCTCGGCATCGGAGATTTGGGTCTTTGGAGTAAGTTATACTGATTCGGATGGAATTTGGTACACGGTGGTAGTGTGGAGTACTAATTTGTTGTCCTCCTTGAAATCAGATGGCCAAATGAGGTTCCTAGTGGGCCTGTCTTGTGCAAATTGCATTAGGCATCGAGGAAGCAGGCGGAGAGAGGAGAAAGTCATGGTGTGCGATCAGTGCCCAGTAAATGTCGATTGAGCACCACCGAGCAGGCCCTGTGCTCACAGCTCTGGAAGACACCGTGCTGAAGAGGACAAGGTCCTTGCCCCAAGTGAACTCTTGACCCACTGGGGAAAAGAGACACCTAGACTAATAGGGAGGTAATAGATCCCTGTGGAAAGTTCAGATTGTATTCTTTGCGAGAAGGGGAGAGAGCAAACCATCTGACAGAGACAATCTGGACAGATTCTCCTGGGAGAAGGGATTCGAGCTTGACTTTGAAGACAGGCTCAGTTGGCTTTCGATAGGAAGAGTTTGGAGAGAGGGCCATTCCAGGCAGAGAGAACAGCGTGAGCCAGGCCTGGCAGCGGGTGATAGCAGGCAGGATCGAAACAGCGACCGCACGTTAGGGTGGATCAGAAGCCCAGGCAGTACCAACAGGGCTTTGAAGATGAGACTGAGGAATTTGGACAATATTTGGAGAGCAGTAGGGAGCCAGAGAAGGGTTTAGAGGAGGGAGGGCCATGATCTGTTTTTAGGCAGATCACAGGGGTAGCGATTTGGACAGTGCCCTGGGACAGCCCAGTGACAGAGTGTAGAAGATTACAGAGAGGCCTTTGTAACAAAACAGGTGAGACTGGAGGAAGGCCTGACCTGGGAAAATGGACGTGGGATGGAGGGGAGGACACAAACAGAGGGGACAGTACTTTCTGATGACTGCTCAAGTGGGATAACAGCCCAGATTGATGACCCCATCTAACAGGGGCATGGAGTGGGAATAACGCCCCCTCTCAGGGTGTCCTCCATAGATGCAACACCCATGCTCCCCGACTCAGCAATCCTGGAAAGCCACTGGCCTGGTACCAGTGCTTCTCAATCTAGAATCATCTGGGGGGCTTTAAAAAATATGGACGCCTGGACCCCACCCACAGGGAGTCTGGCTTAATTGGTATGGGGTGCAGCCTGATCGTTGGAGTATTTAAGAGCTCCCCCACTGATGCCAGTGAGGAGCCAAGGCTGGGACCCCGCTGTCCTGGACAAGTGTCTTCCCTTCCACGGGCAGGCTGTCCAGCTGCTGTCAGTTTGTCGTTCACTGCATCTGTGTGATTTCTTAATTGAAGGCTGTGTCCTGTACTAGATAGTGAACTCCATAAGAATGAGAATTGTATTAGTTTCCAATGGCTGCTGCAACTGAGCCTTCAAAAGGTCATTCTGCTGTTCCATCAGTCCAGCTGCTTCAGCATCATAGGGAACACAGGAAGACCAGAAAATTCCATGGCCCATTGCCGCACTTTATTAGCTGTTGCTCACTTTCGGGTGGCTTGGGCATCTAATTGTGCAGATCCATCTGTAAACCAGGCCCACGTGTGTTCTCTTCCTCCTTCAGCTGGTCATAGGGAACTCCCTACGAGGCCATAGATGTGGGCGGGGGCGCACTCTCTGGGGAAGCTGTGGGGGAGAATCCAATTCCTTGCCTTTTCCAGCTTCTAGAGCTGCGTTCCCTGCCTTCTTTGGCTCCTGGCCCCTTCCCCCATCTTCACAGCCAGCATCTTCTTTCTTGACTCTGCTTCCCTCTGCTTCTGTTGCATGGCCTTCCTCTCTTCTGACTCACATCTCCCTCCACCTCCCTCATATAAAGACACTGATGATTGTGTTTAGGGCCCACGCAGATAATCCAGGACCATCTCCCCACCTCAAGATCCTTAGTTTAGTCATGTCTGTAAAATCCTTTTTTCCGTATAAGATAACATTCACAGGTCCCAGGGATGGGGACCCAGCTATCTTATGGAGGTCCCTGATTCAGCCCACCACAGGGAGGATGTTATTTTTGTTCACCTTTGTAGCCTCACAACCTCATTCATTCCCCAGTGTCCACGCTGGAGGCCTGGCTGGCGTGTCATCAAAAGATATTTGGCAAGGGTGTGATGCAAAGAGCCTGCTAGGGGCAGAAGTTTCAGGGAGAAGAGTGTGTGAGTTTTGGTAAGAGCCTTGGAACTGTGTCATGGGAGACCCTGAAAGCTCACCAGATGAGTTGAAATGGGATTCAGTGGACACTGGGGAGCCACGACTGGTCATTACTGAAATAAGAGATGGAGTAAAATCAGAGACTGGGCGAGATTTGCCTGGCAGCAGGCACAAGGCGAATTGGAATGGGGGAGACCATGGAAGGAAGGAGAGTCATTCCATTTCAGTAATCCAGACAAGGTGTGATGATACCTTGGACTAGTGTGGAATCATCTAGAATGTTACAAACAAATGACAGAGTTTAGATTCAGATTGAGGGAGAGAGAGAAACTCATAAGCTAAGGTACCACACTCTGGGCACACGCATGAAGAATGGCAGAGGAGAGACTATCCAAGAAGACTTTGTGTTTGCCAGCTCGGTGACAACTTGGTGCCCCCACCGGTGTGAGAGGAGAAGTGACGAAGCTAGATGATCGTCTTGGCTTGGGACAAGTTGCGTTTTGCAATAACGATAGGATGTCCTTCTATTATTCTTGTTGTACTTGTTACTACTTTTATTCTCTTAGTGGTTAACACATATTGACTACTTTCTGTATACCAAATTGTACTATGTACTTTCCTTCAATTGGTCATATTATTTGATTCTCACAGCAGTCTTGTGAGAAATATTTCAGTTATTATCCTCATGCTAGAGATGAGAAAACTGAGGTATCCTTTTACCTCTGACATGCTCTCGCCCTCAAACAAGATGGTGTTGTAGTTTTTGTAAGTTTTGTTCAATTTTTCCAACACCACTCATGTGACACTGGCCACACTAACTTTTTCCTTTCTTCCCCTGTGAGCCTGCTGCTATTTCATCAACCACTGCTCACTGACCATTCTGGCCCATTCGGTCAGTCAAGAAGTAGCCCCATTTCTCATTTGCGTGTAGGGTTTTGCTTCTCTGTATCCATCGGCATGCATTTCTTTATATTTTGACCAAGCTCCTATACCCAGGGTGATAGCACGTTCCTCTGGAAAATTCCTCTGGAAAAGGACAAAGCAGTCACAAAGACAGGCCCCTCATGTCTGAAAAGAAAATCCACTAAGTATTTATTTTGTTTCCTGTCCTTCTATACCCGTGACTCACTCTTTCTCACACTGGTCTATAAGTACAACAATTGCCAATGTAGAACTAAGTGTATAGGAAGCCATGGATGCCACGTGGTTGCCATGGACGCCATGCTATTTGGACGACATGCTATATGGATGCCGTATAGTTAACTAATATGTATTCCACCAAAAAGGGAAGCCACAGACGCAAAAGAAGGATCCGGCTTGGGTGCCTACTTCAATTCTGCAGGCAGCTCAGCGCTGTATCTCCTGTTTGTACAACAGGAAGGTAACAGCAGAGAGCTGATGAGAGGAAGGTGCCAAGACGGATGGCTGAAGAAAACCTCTTCTCAGCCTCAGTGGCCTCACGGGAAAATAGAGGATGTAATATTTCCTGCTCTGCCTCCTCGGGATTAGGAGCTCCTACAGGATGATGTACGTAAAAATATTTTGCAGCCTGTAATGCGCAATCAAGACCTGAGGGATGCTTATTACCATCAGCATCATTACTGTTATTATTATTGGTGCGGAGGAGGTGGGGAGGACTGTTGGCAAAAAGCAACAAGCAGACTGGTGATTTTCTACCAAAGAACAGTAGTTTGCAAAATTGCTTAGAAATGTGAGAGAGGAATTCGGGAAGAGTGAGCAATGCTTACAGGTTCTTTCCCAAGCTGAAATGGTGAAAAATCATACTTTTCTAGAGGCCCTCCACTCTGGACTGACTTGGTAAGAATTTTGCCCCCATGGCGAAGGTGATCCCAAAAGAGACGTCCTCCTCCCACTGTCCCTCTGCGTCCCATATGGGCTGGAGGTGGGGAGAGTGGGCACGCTGCCAGGCACTGTGCTGGGAGAGGGTGTCAGGGTGGGTGGTCAGCATGCCTGCACCCCCAGTCCTTGCTCCATCCACCAAGACATCACGTTGGCAAGGTCAACCAGAACCTTCACCCTTTCAGCAGAGATGGTCCTCGGTGTTATCATGGGAGCCCTCCCTTGTCTGAGGGCTATTCCACGTCTGGTACAGCATGCCTTGCCAGTGGACTGCCAAAGGCCCCTTATCAAAAGTCCCCTGGCCCATGAAGCTTTGCATGGGTCATGACACCTCTCTAAGCCTCAGTTTCCTCACTTGTAAAATCAGTGGGATTGGACAAGACCACATTCAAGTTTGTAGTCTGTGGCCCATAACTGTCCAGGAATGCTGGCTTCACTCAGCCTGACCGAAGCTTGTGAGGGCACAGCCGTGCAAGGGACTCTGTGCCTGCACCCCTGGAGCCAAGAGTATCTATGCAGGGGTTGTGCGCTGCTGGCTGCCTGCGAGGGGCTGAAGTTTGTGCCTGGGGCCCATGCTTCCCTCCACTACCTTTGGGCCCCAAGAGGAATGGACTACAGTTTAGTGACCTACCACAGGACATTCATCCCTTATATGACCTTTAAATGCAGGAAGGAAGAGGGAGAGGGATGGGAAGGGAATGGGAAAGGGAAGGGAGGGACAAGGGGAGAAGGCAGTAGGCACCTTTGCATCCATCATCTTGTTTGATCTTCCCCACAGCACTGGGGAATGAGAAGGAAAATATTTATTAGGCCATCTTAAAGACAGTTGAGTTCTATCAGGCTCAAAGTAAGGTCCTTCACCTCCCAGAGCAGGTGTTCTAAACATGGGTGCACCAGGGCGTTACTTGCCGCGGCGTGGGAATCTTCCAGCAGCTCTGCTGGCGCAACCTGAGGAATTTTAAAACATACCGATGGCTGGTTCCCACCCCAAGATTCTGACAACATCCACTGGGGTTGTAGTCTGAACATCAGGATATTGAAGCACATATGATTTACAAGTTTAAGAGATCTCTCTGTAGGATTAATGAGTTGAAGGAGAGGGGGCACGAACTGGAAGCTGAGAGACCAGACAGGAGCCAGGAGGCGATTGCAGGGGCCCAGGTGAGAGATGACAGTGACCTGGATCAGGTGGTAGCAGTGGGAGAGGAGGGAAGTCGGTGAGTCACCTGATTTCAGAGGTAGAGTGAACATGCCGTCCTTGTTGTGTCTGTGCACGCTCACGGATGTCTCTCTGAAGACTGTCACTTCAGAGTGTGGAGCAGAAGTAATCATCCCAACTGTGGCACTTTATGGAAATGGAAGACCACAGATCCTGCCGTGGTGGGTCACAGCCCAGCAGGGCTAGGGGGTCCAGCTCATTGCTCGTTTCCAAGAGACGGCAGCCCGGCTTCTCCAGGGCTGCTGGGAGCTGGGCCTCCAGCTTCTGCCTGGAGAGAGGGAGGAGCTCACCTGAGAGGTGGTATGGAGTGACAGGAAGGTCACAGCCTGCAACCCTAGCTCAGCTTGCCCACTGCATTAGTGTCCTATGGCCACTGTAATAAATTACCACCAACTTATTGGCTCAAGACAACACAGACTGACTCTCTTACAGTTCTGGAGTTCAGAGGTTGAAAATCAGATTCCCCGGGCTAAAGTCAGGCTGTCGGCAGGGCCAGTTTCTCCAGGAGGCTCAAGGGGAGGATCCCTTTCCTTGACTTTTTCAGCTTCTAGTGGCCGCCTGTATTCCTTGGCTTGTGGCGCCTTCTTCCATCTTCAACGCTCATCACTCCCATCTCTGCTTCCGGCATCACATTGCCTTCTCCTCACCTGCAGTCAAATCTCCCTCTGCTGCCTTTTGTAGGACACTTGTGATGATCTTTAGGGCCCACCCAAATAATCTCTCCATCTCAAGATTCTTAATCACATCCTCAAAGACCCTTTTGCCATAGAAGGTCACATTCAGTTCCAGGAATTAGGACCTGGATATCTTTGGGGGCCATTATTCAGCCTACTGCACCCTGAGTCCTGTGCAAAGAGACGCCGAAATATAGCCTCTGGATGCGGTTTAAATCGGTGTGATTTTTGTCTGGGATTTAAGCAGCATGGATGAATGGCTCTCTGGAGGACTTGCTATCAGAGAACAAGAGTAAACCTTCAGCCTTTATCCAAGGCTTTGAGATGAAGGGCAGTCTCTTCGAGGTAGAGATGAAAGGGGTTCAAGAGAAAGCTGTGGGTTTGGGGATGCAAAGGATGAGCGGGAGGGGTGGAGGAGAGAATGGAGAGAAGGATCTGACACTCAGAATAGATGCGACTGCTGAAAAGCCCTGTCTCGCCGTGATCCGTGCCTGGGGAACAGAGAAATCTCGCTCCTCTCCCAGCTCCGGGAAGATGGAGTGCTCACGGATCCCCCACAAGGAGGAAAATGAAAAGGTTACAGGGGGAATTGTCGATATGATAAATCCCTGTGGCCTCACAGGCTTCTAAATGTTTTGATAGCAGAATTTGATGCATTGTAAATCAGAGTAGTCCCATCTTAAACATTTGATAGCGCCTTATTTATTTATGTATGTGACGCATAAAACCTGAATTGATTCTTTCTTCTTTCTGTCTCAGCAAGATTTTTTTTTTTCCTGCTTTCCGAAACACATCACTCTTGTCCCAGCCCTGGTTTTCCGTGTTTGTGGGTGTGTGGGCGTGCGTGCCTGCACACGGTGGTGGCTGTTATGATTGTTTCTAACCAGAAAGAGAATGCCTTGCCTTGGAGAAGATGATGGTACCAGGAATGAACTGAAAAAATAATGAAGCCACTTGGCTTCAAAATATGTCTTAATCTTGTTGCTTTTTTTTTTTTTTAACAAGATTATTACTCAGAGAAAGAGGGGGAGTAAGGACGTTACGACGTGATAGATTTGTGATTGGAAACCCAGGCAGACACACACAAAGACAATCTCCTGATCATTCTGGTTTGGATCTAGCCTCATGGGCTTCCTGGAGCCCCTCCAGGGGATCCAATTAACCTTGCCTTCCTCATACTCTTTCTCCAACACTAATTTCTGCTTTGATATCTCGTAGTGGGGCTGCTCTAGCTTCATCAACGTTGCTACCATTTATTGAGCAGGTTTGTTTGCAGGTACCTGGTGTTATGATGGAGTCTTCACAAGCCGGTGCCATTTATGGCATTCTAACAATCCTGTGAGGTAGACATTAGCTCCAGATTTATAGAAAAAGAAACCACGTCTAGGAGACATGAGGTATCTTGCCAATGTCATACAACCGGTACGTGTTGGAGGGAGCCCCAATTCAAACCCAGATCTGTTCTAATTCCAAAGTTTGTGGACTTACCCACACTGTTTACCTTCTCAAGAACCAGTTCAGCTCAAAACATCTTGATCCCACTATGACATTAATGACAGACACCTAGCAGAACCCATCACCCCAACACAACCACCTCTGGGAGAAACTTCACCCACCTGCCCCAGGCAGATAGGCCATTAAAGTCTTGTAATGATGGTGAAAGATGAGCTTCTAGGTCCTCCCGCCATATTTGCGTTCTGTCTCTTCCCAAAGCTCATGGTTGGCCTTGCCTAATGGACGAGCTCAGGTCATCTCTAAGAGCCTTCCAACTCCAGTGCCCTGTGCACCTTCTTGATTCTGGTTTTCCTCCATTGGCTTCTCTCATTAAACATAGAGTGTGGCATTTGGGTGCAAAGTCTTTATTTATAAGCTATTAAGACAATACTTCATTTTGAATATTTCAAAACTATGCTTTAGTTTTGTTTTGTTTTTTTTTCTTCTGCTTTTTCTCCCCAAAGCCCCCCAGTACATAGTAGTATATTCTAGTTGTTGGTCCTTCTAGTTGTGGCATGTGGTGTGCCGCCTCAGCATGGACCAATGAGTGGTGCCACGTCTGCACCTAGGATCCGAACCAGCGAAACCCTGGGCCACCGAAGCAGAGCGTGCGAACTTAACCACTCGGCCACGGGGCTGGCCCCTAGTTTTGTTTCTTAATCCACTTTGTAAAAACTATTTTGGGGGTTAAAGTTTCCTCTAATATTTGATCTAGACTCACAGATGACTTTTCTCCTCTTGTTTGGAGCTCTCAACTCCTTTCATGTTCATCTATTCCTGAATTGTCCTTCTTTCTTTCTTTTCCTTTCTTTTTATTTTGTGAGGAAGATTGGCCCTGAGCGAACATCCATTGCCAGTCTTCCTCTTTTTGCTTGAGGAAGATTGCCGCTGAGCTAACATCTGTGCCGATCTTCCTCTATTTTATGTGGGACGCCACCACAGCATGGCTTGACGAGCAGTGCTAGGTCCAAACCTGCGAACCCCAGGCCACCGAAGCAGAGCACATGAATTTAACTGCTATGCCACTGGGCCAGTCCCAAGGCTGCTCTTCCTTGATGTGTAGATCTCGGCTTAGATGTCCTCTCCTCAAGGAGGCTCTCCCTGATCATCTCATTGAAAGTAGCTCTCCACTCACCACCACATTTCTTAAAACTCAGCAGGGCACTTACCACTACCTGTAAGTTCTTTGTTTTCTATTCATTTTCTGTCTCCCCCTTCTAGATCATAGGCACCTTCAGAATGGGAATCTTCTGTCTTATTCCCTGAGTGCCTATAGCAATGTCTGTCACGTAGCAGGTACTCAAGAGTGAATCAATGAAGCAACGAACAAACAAACTAGCGAATGAACATCTGAGCTGTGGTCTGTTTTCCAAGGTCCATGTTTCTGTTTCTGAAAAACAGGTCTTCTGCTGCGTGTCCCTTTTAAAACACCAGAAATGTTTAAGGACAGGAATGGGGTATTGAGATGGAATTGGGTGGCAAAAAAATGCCTCTTCAGCCAGCTCCCAACACACGTAGGTTTTAAAGACTATGATGACATGGTCAGAATTGTTTAGAAACACGTTGTTCAATCATAGCATCCATTGTGAGGTATATAGCGGCAAGAAATTTGTTTCTAAAAATAGTGTTGAAGTCTGTGAATGACTGACTTCTGGATTATCGAGGACTCGAGGTTATCCCCATAAGCACGTCAGTCCCACTCACATCCTGAGACTTTTCTTCAGAGAGAGGGAATGGTGTGGGATAATAGCCAGCACAACAAGGATGGCAGGTAACCCTGAGAGAATGTTGGAAACGGGCGTGTCACGTGGCATGCCTGTCATGGCAGGAGATAGCTGAGAATTGCTGTTTGGGAAAGAAGTGGTGACAGTGAGGACGTTGGCCTAAGGCTATGTCTGCGGGGTGTTTTCAGTTACAGGTGACAGAAAAGCAAATCACAATGGCTTAGCAAGCTAGCACAATGGGAAATCCATGAGTACATGGGATTCAGGCATAGTGGCATTCAGTGGGATGTTATCAGGACTCACTCTCTGCATCTTCAACTCAGCCATCCGCTCAGCTCTCAGGCATGTTCCCCGTCATGTGGCAAGATGGTCACTACCACTTCTGCACTGACATCCAGTCCCTTCAGCAACTCCACCCGAAAAGGAGCACATTTTTCTCCCAATAGTTCCAACAAAAGCCCCAGAATGGAACCCCACTGGTTCTGATTGCTCCAGTTTGGTCCTGAACCCATTCCTTAATCACTCACTGTTGTTGGGGACATGATGCTCTGAGGGTCAGGACCCAATCACGTGCCCACTGCTGGAGGATCCACGTGGGCCAAGAGTGGGTAGGGTCCTTCTATAGAAAGAACAGAACTGTCGTTGCCAGAGGAGGAAGGAGAGGATGCTGATGAACAGGTGAAGCCCAGAGGCCAGGGCAAGATGTAAGGATTTATTGCAGCTGCTGGGGGAGGCCATGAGGAGAACTCGGCCTAGAGCAGACTTAGGAATGAAGACTTAGGAGATGCTATGGACGCACAGCCGGGAGGACCTGGTGCATAATAAACTGTGCAGTGCGGAGACAGTGGAGGAGCAGGAGGAATCTGGGTTTCCAGCCTGAATGATGGAGTAGATTGTGTTGCTTTTATTTGCAATAAAGAAACACTATAGAAAGATCGGGTTTGGGAGGCAGGTGATAAGCTAGGTACTAGACACGTTGAATTTGAGGTGCCCGTGAGACTCCCAGTGATGATCATAGCTGCTCAGAGTGCACACGGAAGAGACTCTAAGGCGATCCAGCCCAGCCTCTGCTGAATTTCCCCTGCAGGCGTACCTTCCAGCTGGAGGTAGCTGGGTAGAGTCTGTTCTCCAACTGAATGGAAATGAATCATCTATTTTTTCATTCGTATGTTATTTTCCTTGGTTTTCATGAATCATCGTGGCCTTGTTTAAAAAAAATCAGGTTTCAGTGGAGATTGGCCACTCCAGCGTTTGTCTACTTCCAAGTCCATCTAGTCCATCCTTGCTGTCAGCCAGCCGTCAGAATGGAAGGTCTGGGGCTCTGCAGAGAGGAGCTGGAGCTACAAAGGCTGGTTTGGTAGATTTCTGTCTGCATGGATGAGCTTTGGGGATGAGGGGATCACCAAGGAGGATGGAGAGGAGAGGGCTGAGAAAGAGCCGAGGGCATGGAGATGCACCCAAGAGAGGGGAAAATGACAGAGGAAGCAAAGAAGGCGCTGCCAGGAGGAGAACCATGAGCACGGCCAGGGAAGCCAAGGCGGGGTGACTGAGGAAGGCGGTTTGCCCCACAGAGTTAAAGATGGGGGGATATATTCACCAGTTTAAGAGAAAAGTGCCAACAGAGCAGGGAGGACAAGGACGCAGAGGTGAGGGCTGAACAGTGCAGTAATAGAAGGGGTGAGCAGCGGCGATCTCAACTTCCCTTGAGATGTTTGATGGTTACACAATTTTAACAACAGCTACCCTATGTCGCGAGCTTGGAGCTCATCACGTATGGGGCCCAGAGCCAAACACTGTGCTCCGATAGCTCACTGGACACTCTCAGCAACCCTTTGACGTGGGTACCGTTTTCATCCCCATATTACAAACGGAAAGGCTGAGGCTTCAGAAGATTGACATACCTTGTCTGGGCTCGCACACCCGTGAGTGATGGGACCAGACCAGGAAGTCTGTTCCACTCGGGAGCCTGAGCTCTTCACCTCTGCCATGGATAGCAAGAGTTGCTATAATAATGTGTAAATGATGGCAGAATTGAGCAATTGGGGGAAATTTGGTGTTGCTTTTTTCATTTACTGAGGTAACATTGGTTTGTAACATTCTATAAATTTCAGGTGTACATCGTATATTTCGACTTCTTTATAAACTACATCGTGTTCACCACCAAAAGCCGAGTTGCCATCCATTATCATACACATGGGCCCCTTTACCCCTTTCGCCCTTTCCCTACCCTCTTCCCCTCTGAACCACGAATCTGTTCTCTCTATCTATGTGTTTGTCCGTTATCTTTCACATGTGAGTGAAATTGTATGGTATTTGACTTTCTCCATCTGACTTATTTCACTTAGCATAATATCCTCAAGGTCCATCCATGTTGTCCCAAATGGCAAGATTTTGGGGGTTTTTAGGGCTGAGTAGTATTCCATCATATTATCGTATTATATATATACACACACCACATCTTCTTTGTCCATTCTTCTGTTGATGGACACTTAGGTTGTTTCCAAGTCTTGCCTATTGTGAATAATGCTGCAGTGAACATAGGGGTGAAAATATCTTTTCGAATTAGTGTTTTTGTGTTCTTTGGATAAATACCCAGACATAGAATAGCTGGATCATATGGTAGTTCTATTTTTAACTTTTTGAGGAATCTCCACACTGTTTTCCGCAGTGGCTGCCCTATGGGGTTGCTTTTCATGTTTGTTTTGCTTTGTTTACCGTTTTAGGGAAGTGGCAACCTGGGATGTGTGTAACCTGAAGGGAACGGGACCCGGTGGAGGGACGTAAGCATTGAGAGAGCCCGTGAGAGCTGGGCTGGAGGCCAGGTGGAGAGAAAAAGAGATGAGTATAAAGAAGGGAAAGAAGGTGACCTTTGTCTTCTGACCTTGATCTTCTCTGCAAGATACAAGGCAGTCTTCTGCTAAAACAGAGAGGCAAAGTTGAGTGAATTAAACATATTGGCACAGTTGCCATAGGGATAGGTGTGGACCAAAGAGGAGCGAAAAGATCCCAGGGCAGCGTGACTCACACGAAATGAGCTAGTGTCAGTGCACCTTCTGTGGGGGCGGGCGGCGGAAAGAGACTGTGGAGGAAAGGTCCGGCTGGTCCCAGGGTAGACTGAGGCGGCAGAACGGGACAGCTGAGCTGAGCGTCACCAAGCCCTCCTCACCAATACTAGCTCACTAATTAAAGTCACCCTTTTAGGGAACCGGAACGTGCCAGGGTAAAGGCTCTCATTCAATCCGATCCCGCAGGTGGAGATTCACCCCATTTTACAGTTGCAGGAACTGAGGCCGACCATGGGGAATGGGCGTGCCGCATTTGGTGTTCTCCAGGTTGCGTGTGGTTGGGGGCCTGTGACGTGGGCATCCTGGCTGTGGCCAGAGAAGGATGGATTCCTCTGTTAGTAAGTGGCAGAGCCAGGATTCAAACCCGGGAGGCCTGGCTGCAGCCTGTGCCCCGTTCCACCCACCGGGTGGGCACTAATTGTTTAGTACAAGGGGAGCCGGGCAGCTGGAGGCCGGGTCCTCACCTAACGTGAAGAGCTGGGAGAGTCTGAGCTTTGGAATTCGTCGTTTCTGAGTAAATGAGTAAATTCTGGGCTCCGGGCTCCTCTGGGCCCAGAACGCGCCTGCCTTCTCAGGCCTAGCTGACTTTGTCTGCCCCTGAGTGCTGACTATGCTGTCTCAAGTCACCACTCTTACCACACTGCTAGCGGGTCACCAGCCTCCTCTCAGAGCCCTTGTCAACTAAATGCACGGTGACGCTGCTGTAGCGGGCCACACAGAGCAGCCCCAAACTTCATTTCATCCACTGAAACTTTTTTGGCTAGTGGAGACCTACAAGCCTTCTCCTACCTAGTAAGAGAGCATCTCAGAGTAGCAGGTTGAAAAGGACATTACAATTCCATTAAAATCTTCCCCCTTTGAACACTCCCAAAGGGAGTGAAGCCACTCAGAATGTGTGGGAAATCTAATTTACAGACTCAGCGTCAGGAAATGGAACTGTTCACAATTAACATCTGTATGTTACGGGGACCACGCAGTGGTGCAGAGGCAGGAACATCTGGGCCATTTAACCTCTCTGAGCCTCAGTTTCCTCATCTGTGAAATGGAGATCGCAGCCATCTGTTGGCGCTGTGAGAATAATAATGATTGTGCATGTAAACGGCATCTTGTTCCTACATTATCTTGTCTACGTTTAACCAGATCAGCAAACCTCTTCTTTTTTAAAAAAAAATTGTCTGTCTGAGCGATAAAAGTGAAGCACAAACACAGGGAACAGGAAATAACTTCTTAAAGTTCACCTCCCCTAGCCACCAACTCCGCTGCCAGGGACCCGTTGTTTCTAAAGATGTCCTACCCTACGCGTTGGAACACCCAGCATTCTGTGTTCTGTTCTCCTCTGGCGTTGTTATTTTGTACACGTCTTCCTCACTTTCGGCATCATCCTCTGAATTCTCATTTCCTCTGGGAGCACACTCTTCCGCTCCGGTCCAGCATAGAATGCGGCGAGGAGCATCTCCCGTCTTCACCTCACAGAGCTGGCCTCGACCCAACCACTCCTGGTTTAGGAGACGCCAAGTGATGTCTTCTTGCTGAGGCCACCGAACCTGGCCGCTCATCAATCACGTGGCTGCTGATTAGCAACACAGCTTCCCGGGTCCGCTGCTGGATGTGTGGGTTTAATAAGTCTGGATTGGGACTCGGGAACGGCTATTTTTACACAGCACCCCAGGTGGTGTCCGATGGTTTGGGAGCCAGATTGCAAGCCCACTGCCAAAATTCAAGTTTAGATTCAAAGTAGGCTGGGGAGAAATCAGTAAAACTCAGGAATGAACTCGGGGTCACCAGTGACCTTTCCAAAGCAAGTCCTATTTAACAGATGAGCAAAATGGAGGCAAGGATGGCGACAGATGAGGAGAGAGCCAGGTGGCCGGGAGCTTAGAGCAAAACATCCAGTTCCTTTCTCCACCCCACCCCCAACCTTCACCACCACCACATACCCTCCCATCAGAACTCCTTGTTCTGGGGCATTGGGGGTGTGTGTGTGAAATGTTGGGGCTTTAAAACATAAAGGAACAATCACACTCACTCACACACAAACACCCACACACACAAAAGATCTACCCTTGATGAACTGAGGCAGAATCTGTTAACAGCTCTGTCGGAAGACCCAGCAAAGCTAAAAGCATCCTTGTGGGCTTTGATGTCTGGACAAGATGCTTCCTTTGAAAGCTCAGAGACAGCCTTGTTATTTTCTCTGACAGCCCCACTGAAAAGCTCTGAAATGAGAAGTGGTGTCCCCGCCGGAGCCCGCAGGTGCAATTCCTGAACGGTGGCACATGTGCCCCCCAGGAGGCGTGATGCCGGCCTGGGAGGCCCCAGGGGCCCCCGCTCTTTGGCTCGCTCCACGCTCCGATTTCCCCTCGGGCTGGAGAGCCCGGCCACAGGAGGCCTCTGCAGTCTGACTCCTCGTCTCTCCCGATGCCTCCTTAGGGAGGTCAAGAGCGCAGACAGTTCCCTCATCTGACAGCTAGACTGCGTGTCAGTCACCTCGGGAGCAGTTTCCAGGGGCTGGTCTGACAGTTTGACCCATTTTCCTTCCCCCGAAGGCCGCAGGCCACTTGTAGGGAAAGGTCAGGAAATGCTGCCACTCTGTCCCTGGAAATGAGGGTGAGAGGAGGGAGACCACAGGATGACAGTGAGACAGTGCTTACTTGAGGCTTCTGGAGCCCTGCTGCTCCCAGGGTGGACCACCTTTGCAGCATCCTCCTCACCTGGGAGCTTATTAGAAAGGCAGAATCTCAGTCCCAGCCCAGACTTAACTGAATCCAAATCCGTATTTTAAGAAGATCCCCAGGCGATTTGTCTGCACGAGAGGCTTGTATCTCAGCTCTACCACTCCAGGCTGTGTGACCTTGGCCAAGCTCCTTAACCTCTCTGAGCTTCAATGTTTACAAAGAGTTTTTGAGAAATGAAACACTTAGGGCTTGGCATATACTAAGCCTTTGGTGAATGTTCACTGTCGTTGTTGTTGGGAAAATGATTAAGGGAGAATCAGTTTGCCACATTTAAAACCAAATCATCCAGCCATTCCTTAGAGGGGAAGGAAGTCTAAACTGTGAGAGAAAGCTCCAGAGGAAAATGAAGAGCCCTCAAGCATCTATGTACAAAACAGATGTCAGGCTGGGGAGAGGGGTATCTCTTCGCAGCCTGGGCCCTGACTATTTAATTTGGGGTCAGTTAAGATTCTTGTTCATCTGCTGGCTTTGGGGGTTCTTACCTTCACTGATGTCCCTTGTCTTCCTGCCATCCGTATGCCCCCAAACTTATCTCCGAGCCCCTCCTGCTTCCGTGACCTTGCCTGAAAGGCTTTGATGCTCCATTGCCAGCAGGATGAAATCCCAACTCCTTAGCATGGCATTCAAGGCCCTTCACAGTCCAGCTCAAACCCCTTGTCAGCCTCCTCCCAGCTTCACCCTCACACCCTGCACTTTGACCTCAGTCCTTGCCATCCCTCAGACTCCTCGCTCTTGCTGTTTCTGCCTGGGAGGTCTGTGTCCCTCTGGTTGGAGTCTCTCCCCTTTCTCTCCACCTGGCAGGATCCCACTCTGCCTTTGGAGCCCCACTTAACCGGCGGACGCTGTGTGGTGCGCCAGGAGCACCGGTTCAGCTTGGACGGACTCTGTTCCAGTCTCAGCTCTGCCACCAACTAGTCCTGTGACCTTGGGCGAGGCACTCAGCCTCCCTCGCGTGGGTTCCTTCTTCTGTAAATTGAGGCCGACGGCAGCTGCTCTGCAGGATTGTTGTGAGGGTCCATCCACAAAGCGTGGAGAATTTCAGTTCATCATCGTCATGGCCATTTATTTCTAAGAAGAATGTTACCTCCCCCGTGAAGCCTTCAGCCATGCTTCTCCCACCCTGTCCTAAGGATGGCCTCCTCCGTGTTCCAGAAACTCGTCTCCTTCTTGTCCGTGCAACATCCAGATGCTCCAAGGACACCTTCTCATGGAGGGAGTCCCTGACCTCTGCTTGGAATCCCAGGTCACCCTGCTTCACACCCAACCTCGTCGCTACCTGACTTTTCTCCCTAGTGCCCACCGACCATCGAGCTTCTGCTTCTTTATTCTCATGGATGCAAGCTCTGTGGGAGCAGAGGGTCCTGTGTCCTCAGTGCCTAGAACTGCACCTGGCACTCGCAGGTGCTCAGTCGGGAATTGTTGACTGCATGAATAAATCATTTTTGTGCCATCGAGGGGTGTTCAGATGGCACTGCCCTGCCTGGCTGTAATGGGCTGAATGGTGTCCCCCCCCCAAAATTAGTATGTTGAGGTCTTAACCCTCAGAATGTGGTTGTATTTGGAGAAAGCATTTTTAAAGAGGTGTTTAAGGTTAAATGAGGTCCTTGGGGTTCTAGTCCAATATGACCAATGTCCTTATAAGAAGAGGAGATTGGGGGGGTGGCCCAGTGGTGTAGTGGTTAAGTCTACTCTACTTTGGCGGCCCAGGGTTCACTGGTTCAGATCCTGGGCACGGACCTACACACCACTCATGAAACCATGCTGTGGCAGTGTCCCACATACAAAATAGAGGAAGATTAGCACAGATGTTAGCTCAGCGACAATCTTCCTCAGCAAAAAAAAAGAGGAGATCGGGAGACAGACACACACAGAAGGAAGACCATGATGTGGGGACACAGCGAGAAGGTGACCATCTGCAAGCCAAGGAGAGAGGGTTCAGAGGCTTTTAGGCCTCCAGAACTGTGAAAAATGAATTTCTGTTGTTTAAACCACCCAGTGTGTGGCATTTGTTACAGCAGCCCTACTGGACTCATACACTGGCTGTGAACTCCTTGAGAAGAAGAACCATGGTTTATTCATCTTTTTTTTTGAGGAAGATTATCCCTGAGCTAACATATGCTGCCAATCCTCCTCTTTTTGCTGAGGAAGACTGGCCCTGAGCTAACATCCATGCCCATCTTCCTCTACTTTATATGTGGGATGACTACCACAGCATGGCGTGCCAAGTGGTGCCCTGTCCGCACCTGGGATCTGAACTGGCGAACCCCCGGCTGCCAAAGCAGAACGTGCGCACTTAACCACTGTGCCACTGGGTCAGCCCCGGTTTCTTCATCTTTCTAGGAGCCGTATCCACAGGGTTCTGGCCCATACCCACACTCAGTAAACAGGGGTCTAATCAAATTGCATCCCACTCATAACAGGGAGGGAGATAATGGAAGAAGGGCCGGGTGGGGAAGGAGAAAGCCTGCGCTGACGCCCACAGTGAGTGGTACATAATCACCTATAGGCTGGCCACTTTCTCTCTTTATTATTTATTCCAAGGTTTTGTCATTTCTCATTCATTGTTGGGTTTCTTTATGGCGCGTGATAAGTGCCGTAGTGGATGAAAGGAAAGTCCAGTCAATGCCAAAAACATGCAAAGGAGGCAAGAGTCTGTATTTGGTGTTTTGCTCCCTTTCCATGAGACACGTGCACGGCACGCTCTGTCCTAATTATCCTGTGAGGGGCGGGACTGCTGGAAAGAAAGAGGCACTATGGAGCATAGTCATAAAGGAAGGAAACATCTTACCTCTCCTCTGCTTCTGCGCACCAGGATCTTAATCACAGATGTGCTTAGTGCTAACCTGCTCAGGACCCCTCCCGAGGGCAGCGATGGCTTCTGAGGCTCCCTGCTGCCGGGCCCTCGGCAGGTGGCTGGAGCAGCCGCGGGACAACTCGCTCCCCTTAAGTGGCATGTCTTCAGGTTGGCACAGAACGTGTCTGTGCCCAGTTCAGACCCACTGGGGAGCTGGCCCAGGGTGAGACCCACTACGTGGAGCTGGTCTCTTGGGATATGCCCCACCCAGCACGGAAAGGACTGTGTTGGAGTTTTAACCTGCATTTTATTCATTCATTCATTTGTTCGTTCATTCATTTTTTTATTTTTGCCAATTTTGGCCAGTGTACATATGAACCTGAAGACTTGGCTGGAAACTGTAGCCTTCATGCCAGCGAGTCCCAGGCATCATGGCGCTGGTCCTGGCCTCACTGGCGGCTCCCAGGCTTTCAAAAAGACCGTCGCCAATGAGCTGCTGCCCTGCAGACCCTCAGCCCCTTGTGGTGCCAGCGTGATTCTTCCAAGGGCAGCGGTTCTCGCAGCTCCGTCAGCAGGACCCCGGGAGAGGAAGTCGTCAAAGGCTCAGCGTTTTCCGAGCACCCCCTCCACTTCTCTCTTTTTCCCTTCATCTTTCCTTCTTTTTACTCTGCTATGGTTTGGATTCCTGGTTGCCGAACAAGTCTTAGAAGATACTGTTTATTGTGAACTACAGTTTTTGGAACAATGGAAAAGCTTTTAGGCTGTTTCACCACAATTTGGCTCATTTCTCGGCCTTACTTGTCAACAAATTTAAATAATTCTAGATAGGGGCGTTTCTATCTCTTCTCCCCTGCACCCATGCCTGCCTGATTTCTTTGTTCTGCAGGAGAAAATTCTCCTTTTGCTCCCTCTCTTAAAAATTGTAGTTCTGGGGCTGGCCCCGTGGCCAAGTGGTTTCAGGTCTGTGTGCTCTGCCTTGGCAGCCCGGGGTTCACGGGTTCAGATCCCAGATGCAGACGTACTCCACTCATCAGCCATGCTGTGGCGGTGTCACACGTACAAAGTAGAGGAAGGTTGGCACAGATGTTAACTCAGGGCCAGTCTTCCTCACAAAAAAAAATAATAATAATTTGTCATTCAAATGCCCAGGCCTCTTGGCTAGTGGGTACAAATTTAGCCACATTCTGCTGTGTCAATGGCGCTTCCTACAGAACTTTAACACCTCCTTCTCCTTACAGAGTTCCTCCGCTCATAGAAGCCCCAGCACTGACACGCATACAGACACACACATGCACACACTCACACACGTGCACACATACATGCACTCACATTACTGAGCACCCACAAGAGATTTTACCATACCTCATCTCTCTGTATCAGCTACAGTTCCCACGAGGTAGCCACCCCGCCGTTAATACAATTATTCAACCAATATTTATGGAAAGCGTACTGTGGGCCAGGTACATTCTAGGCTCTGGGGAAACCACAATGAAAAGTTTCTGCCTTTGTGGAGTTTATGTTCTAGAAGAGTGCTGTCCAGTAGGACATCCTCAAGGTTAGACATATCCTACAATCTTTAACATGTGGTTCTTGAGCCCTGGAAATGTGGCTAGGGTGACCAAAGAACTGAATTTTTTTTTTATTTTAATTAATTTAAATTTAAAGAGCCACATGTGGCTAGTGGCTGCCATATTGGGAGCACAATTCTACAGGGAGAAACAAACAATAAACAAGTAGGTAAATACTCTCTTCTCCTTCCTCCTTTAGCCACAAAATATATAAATAAAAAAGGCAAAGCAGGGTAAGGAAACAGAGGGGGTCTGGGAGAGGCGTTAGTTTGGATGGGGTGGCGATCAGGTAAGGCCTCTCTGCAGGATGACTTTTTTTTTTAAACCATTTCTTTTTTTTTTCTTTTTAAAGATTGGCACCTGAGCTAACAACCGTTGCCAGTCTTTCCTCCCCAAAGCCCCCCGGCACATAGTTGTATATTTTTAGTTGTGGGTCCTTCTAGTTGTGGCATGTGGGATGCCGCCTCATCATGGCCTGATGAGCAGTGCCATGTCCCTCGCCCAGGATCCGAACGGGCAAAACCCTGGGCCGCCGAAGCAGAGCGCACGAAGTTAACCGCTCAGCCAGGGGGCCGGCCCCTGGGAGGATGACTTTTAATGGAGCCTTGAGAATTGGGGAGCTCTGGGGGTGAGACATGCTGGCAAAGGCCCTGTGATGGGGATGAGACACCTGTTCCAGAAGCTGGAGCATGAGGAGCAAAGGGGAGAGGGAAGCCTGGGTCAGAATGTGCTGGGGTTTGCAGGCTGTTACAAGGGCGTGGAGTTCACTCTGATGGGAAGCCAAGAAGGGGCTTCATGGAGAAAGGTGACATGAACTGATTCCTACCTTAAAACATCCCCTTGATACTCTAGAGATGAAGGACGCAGGAGACCCTTGGGAGGCTGCCGTCGGCTTCCAGGTGGTAGATGACAGTGGCTTAGACAAGGCAGGGAGAGTGGAAGTGGTGAGAAGTGGTCTGAGACTAGGTTATTTTGAAGACTGACTCAACAGGATTGCTGATGGATTTGTTGTATAGAGGGAGACGGTTTTTGGCCTGAGTGAGCCATAATGGAGCCATTGATGGAGCCATTGATGGAGATGAAGAACTGTGGAGGGGATGACACATGTTTGAGGGGGAAAATCAAGAGTCTGATCAGCGGTGAAATGGAGGCAGAAGATGTCAATTTGGGTGTGGTCAGCAAAAAGACATAGTTCCCCGCTGTTCTGCTGTGCCCATGTCCGCTCCTCACCAGGACCCTGAGGAACCGCCACCCACTGCTGATGAAGTTGCCCTGCATGAAAATGCCAGGGATCCAGCCATAGAGTGGCCAGATTTGGGGTTCACAAGAGGGGATGCCCCCCCGAGACCTGCTCACATTTGTCACCTGAACCTCTAAGCAGATGAATGTGGGCCCAGAGTCCCACAGAGTTGCTCATGAAAATAAGTCTTTACTTCTGTCCTTGAGCCCGCTCTACAGGGGGACTCAAACCCAGGCCAGTGGGAGGGGCAGGAGGTGATATGCCAACTCCTCCATTCCCTTCTCCTTGGATATCAGCCATCCTTATTTCAAACACCTCTCCTTCACGGCCTGGTGGTATAGTGGTTGGGTTCGCTTTGGCGGCCCAGGGTTCGAGGGTTCAGATCCTGGGCGTGGACCTATACACCACTCATCAAGCCATGCTGTGGCGGCATCCCACATGGGAAATAGAGGAAGATTGGCACAGATGTTAGCTTAGGGCCAATCTTCCTCACCAAACAAAAAAAAAACATTTCTCCCTCCTCCTCTCACAAAATGAAAGGCCTTCTTCTGCCTCAGCCCATGCACTTAGACGCTTAACGTGGCCTAGCCCATCACTTCCCCAGTTTGGGTTCTGTTAACGTATGCTACCTCCTACTAAGCAAATTGTCCCTGTACTCCCCAATTAATATTTGTGTAACGCAGTTCCAATCAAAATTCTAACAGGATGTTATTTTGCAGATGATTCTGATTTATGAGAATTGATTGATGGGACTAGATGATCAAAATAACCCAGCACTGTTTTGCAGAAGAAGAGTGATAAGGCGGAACTCACTCTACGAGATATTAAAACATGCTCTACCCTGCAAAAAATATTTTTTAAAACAAGGCATAAGTGCAAGGCTCAATAACTAGATAAGAGCCTGGAATAGATAACCTAGCAACACCCTAGTATATATGAAAATTTAATGTATGACAAAGGTGGTTTCACAAATTACTGGGAAGAGAAAAAATAACATAATATATGCTACTGAGATAATTGGTAACTTTCCAAAAAATAGTGTCTTACAGCTTAACCCAAGATCAGTTCCATTCCAGATGTTACATGTAAAAAATAAAGCGAAAACGCTCTAAGAAAACATAGCATAATATGTCTCAGCTCTCAAGGCAGGGGATCACTTTCTATATATAAAATCACAATGAAAGAAGCCACAAGAGAAAATGGTTAATAAACTTGCTACCTAAAAATTAAAAATTTTACATGAATACCATATGCAAAACTATAAGGTAAATGATAGCCTGGAGAAATTTTGCAACAAATAAAGGAAAGTACTGATATTCTTAATCTATAGAGCACTCTTGTAAATTAAAAATAAAACCCAGGGGCTGGCCCCGTGGCACAGCGGTTAAGTGTGCACATTCCGCTTTGGTGGCCCAGGGTTCACCGGTTCAGATCCTGGGTATGGACATGGCACCAGTTGGCACGCCATGCTGTGGTAGGCGTCCCACACATAAAGTAGAGGAAGATGGGCATGGATGTTAGCTCAGGGCCAGTCATCCTCAGCGAAAAGAGGAGGATTGGCAGCAGATGTTAGCTCAGGGCTAATGTTCCTCAAAAAAATAAAATTTTAAATAAAATTTAAAAATGGCATCAACAGACAATTCACAGAGAAAACAAATGGCAAGTAAATCTTTGAAAGCAGTTCACCCTTAGTAGCCATCAGGAAAAGCACAGAAGCATATTAAAACAGTTTTCCTCTATTTAATCAGCAAGGCTTTTCTGGTCATATTTCCTATAGGTGAGTGGTAAGTTGGGCACTCTCATTTACTGCCAGGGGAAAGGCCAACTGATGCAAGAACTCAGCCGTATGAGTCAAGAGAACTTCCAGTGCCGACACTCTTTGACCCAGTGCTTCTATTTCTATGCACTCATCCAAAGGTAGTTATCAGAAATAAGGACTCAGGGTGTTGGCTGCAATTTTGTTGATAAGAGCCAAAAACTGGAAATAAATGTCCAACAAAAGTCCAATGGCTGAATACATTATGTATGGTATGTCCCTACAATGGAATACCATGCAGCCATTTTTTAAATCATTATTTGGCTCAATAATTATAGAAATGAGGGACTTGCAAGTGAAATGAAAGAACTACAATATTTGGGGTGATTTTTTCTCCTGTCTACTTCAGTGCATTTTCTGGACTTTCTATAGTGCTTTTACTTTTATGATAAGAAACAAAACCTTCACGTTCATTTTCTAATGGCCGTGGAAGTCCTGCTTGCCAGCCGCAGGTAAGCGTCTTGCTTCTGATGTACCATCAGTAAAAGGAGCTTGCGAGCCCAGCGACATTTCACCTGCAGTGTTCCCTCCGCCGCCCCACCCACCACTTCAGAAGATCTCAGTACCTTTGTTGTTTTTCTGTGTCCATTTGTCTCTAAACGTGAACGTGTGACCTGCATTCTCATTTGCTTGTTTGGGGCCTGTTCCCACTGCCCTTCCCAGAGAAGGGGAGAGAAGAATGTGATGTTTCATTTTTATGTACACCCACTCTGACGCCGTCTGTGCCTACCTGGGCATTTGCTTGGGGTGCCATTTGGGAAGGGTCGTCGGTACAACTCAGAAAGACGTGCTAGTTCCTCTTGCCTTGTGGAGAAACCCTGACCCTGTCTTTCTTCTTGTCCCGCAGGTATGACGCTGCCTCTTGCGTTTAGCCATTGGAGCAGTTACAATTTTCTGTGTTGAAATCATTCTGAAAACTCAAACACTAGACTGCAGCATTCAAGGAAAGCCAAAGCCATTGGAGGGGGAACAAAGCCAAAAACCTTGTATCTTATTTGTTCCAAGAATTTCACTGTCCCTTCCCTACCTGCTTCCCTCCCCCACCCCCCAACTGAGCCATTGCACACAGACAGACAGCATGGCAAGCAAACGAAAATCTACGACCCCGTGCATGGTTCGGACGTCACAGGTAGTAGAACAAGATGTGCCCGAGGAAGGAGACAGGGCCAAAGAAAAAGGAATCAGCACGCCCCAGCCTGACGTGGCCAAGGACAGTTGGGCAGCGGAACCTGAAAACGCTTCCAAAGAAAACGAAGTGATCGAGGTGAAATCGACGGGGGAAAACCCATCCAAAAAACTCCAAGGCGGCTATGAATGCAAATACTGCCCCTACTCCACGCAGAACCTGAACGAGTTCACGGAGCACGTCGACATGCAGCACCCCAACGTGATTCTCAACCCGCTCTATGTGTGTGCCGAGTGCAACTTCACAACCAAAAAGTACGACTCCCTGTCTGACCACAACGCCAAGTTCCACCCCGGTGAGACCAATTTCAAACTGAAGTTAATCAAGCGCAATAATCAGACTGTCTTAGAGCAGTCCATCGAAGCCACCAACCATGTCGTGTCCATGCCCACCAGCGGCCCTGGAAGCGGGGACAGTGATGCTGGGATCTCCGTGAGCAAAACCCCCATCATGAAGCCAGGGAAACCGAAAGCTGAAGCCAAGAAGGTGCCCAAGAAGCCCGAGGAGGCCACCCCTGAGAACCACGTGGAAGGGACAGCCCGCCTGGTGACAGACGCCGCTGAGATTCTCTCGAGACTTGGAGGCGTGGAGCTCCTCCAGGACACGTTAGGACACGTCATGCCTTCTGTCCAGCTCCCACCAAATGTCAACCTTGTCCCCAAGGTCCCCGTCCCGCTGAATACTACCAAATATAACTCTGCTCTGGACACGAATGCCACCATGATCAACTCCTTCAACAAGTTCCCTTACCCGACCCAGGCTGAGTTGTCCTGGCTGACGGCCGCTTCCAAACACCCAGAAGAGCACATCAGAATCTGGTTCGCCACCCAGCGCCTAAAGCATGGCATCAGCTGGTCCCCCGAGGAGGTGGAGGAGGCCCGGAAGAAGATGTTTAACGGCACCATCCAGTCAGTACCCCCGACGATCACTGTGCTGCCCGCCCAGCTGGCCCCCACAAAGATGTCGCAGCCCATCCTCCAGACAGCCCTACCATGCCAGATCCTCGGCCAGACCAGCCTGGTGCTGACCCAGGTGACGAGCGGGTCAACGACCGTCTCTTGCTCCCCCATCACGCTTGCTGTGGCCGGAGTGACCAACCACGGCCAGAAGAGACCTCTAGTGACTCCCCAAGCTGCCCCCGAGCCCAAGCGTCCACATGTCGCTCAGGTGCCAGAGCCCCCACCCAAGGTGGCCAACCCTTCACTGACCCCGGCCAGCGACCGCAAGAAGACAAAGGAGCAGATAGCACATCTCAAGGCGAGCTTTCTTCAGAGCCAGTTCCCCGACGATGCTGAGGTCTACAGACTCATTGAGGTGACCGGTCTCGCCAGGAGTGAGATCAAGAAGTGGTTCAGTGACCACCGGTATCGTTGTCAAAGGGGCATCGTCCACATCACCAGCGAATCTCTTGCCAAAGACCAGTTGGCCATCGCGGCCTCCCGCCACGGTCGCACGTACCATGCCTACCCAGACTTCGCCCCACAGAAGTTCAAAGAAAAAACCCAGGATCAGGTGAAAATCCTAGAAGACAGCTTTTTGAAAAGTTCTTTTCCGACCCAAGCAGAACTGGACCGACTCAGGGTGGAGACCAAGCTGAGCAGGAGAGAGATCGACTCCTGGTTCTCGGAGAGGCGGAAGCTTCGGGACAGCATGGAACAGGCTGTCTTGGATTCCATGGGGTCTGGCAAAAAAGGCCAAGACATGGTGGCCCCCAATGGTGCTCTGTCTCGACTTGACCAGCTCTCTGGTGCCCAGTTAGCCAGTTCTCTGCCCAGCCCTTCACCAGCAATTACAAAAAGTCAAGAACAGATTCATCTCCTGAGGAGCACCTTTGCGAGAACCCAGTGGCCTACGCCCCAGGAGTATGACCAGTTGGCAGCAAAGACTGGCCTGGTCCGAACTGAAATTGTGCGTTGGTTCAAGGAGAA
Source organism: Equus quagga (assembly GCF_021613505.1). Taxonomy (NCBI): domain Eukaryota; kingdom Metazoa; phylum Chordata; class Mammalia; order Perissodactyla; family Equidae; genus Equus; species Equus quagga. The sequence goes on along the minus strand of NC_060282.1, from coordinate 18,149,452 downwards.
CAGATGCTTGCTAAAAACTGGAACCTTGAAGTGGATGGAGCAATACCAGGTACAGCACGTAGCAGACGACCATGGCTACGACGCCACATCGAGGAAAGCACCCAAAGCCATCATCATCGAGAGCCCAAAGAACGGGAGTGAGGTGGGTCCGCAATACTACAAGGATCCCAAAAAGCTCTGCGAAGAGGACTTGGAGAAGTTGGTACCCAGGGCGAAAGTGGGCAGCGAACAAGCAAAAGATGGTTTGCCAGCAAAGCCTTCAGAGGCCATCTCGGACAGGTCAGAGGGCAACAGCCGGGATGGCCAGGGCAGCGACGAGAACGAGGAGTCGGGCGTTGTGGACTGGGTGGAGGTGACGGTCGGAGAGGAGGACGCCATCTCAGACAGGTCAGACAGCTGGAGTCAGACTGCAGCCGAAGGCACGGCAGAACTGGCTGACTCGGACTCTGACGGCGTCCCTGCCGAGGCCAGCCAGGCCTAGACAGGTAATTCCACCTGTTTGCCCCGGGCCACTAGGGGAGGATGCTGTCTTGCTTTTTTGTTATTACCAGAGTTGATATAGGTTGTGGGATACACAGATGTTGACACAGATGATAGGTTCTTTTTTTTTTTGGTGAGGAAGATTGGTCCTGAACTAACATCTGTTGCCAATCCTCCTCTTTTTGCTTGAGGAAGATTGTCGCTGAGTTAACATCTGTGCCAGTCTTCCTCTATTTTGTATGTGGGACGCCGCCACAGCACAGCTTGATGAGCAGTGTGTAGGTCCATGCCCAGGATCTGAACCCATAAAACCTGAGCTGCTAAAGCAGAGCACGCAAACCTAACCACTATACCACCAGGCCGGCCCCAATGATCATAGGTTCTTTTTTTTTTTTTTCTTTTTGAGGAAGATTAACCCTGAGCTAACTGCTGCCAATCCTCCTCTTCTTGTCGGGGAAGACTGGCCCTGAGCTAGCATCTGTACCCATCTTCCTCTACTTTATATGTGGGACACCTACCACAGTATAGCGTCCCAAACGGTGCCATGTCCGCACTCGGGATCCAAACTGGCGAACCCGAGGCTGCCGAAGCGGAACATGCAAACTTAACTGCTGCACCACTGGGCCGGCCCCGATGATAGGTTCTTTTTAAAGATTCTTTTAAAAAAAAGGGAGAAAAACAGGAGCTGGTAGATTTATGTCCTTAATTGCAAGGCTATGCTGAGAGGAGTCGGCACTGTTGCCAGTGGCCTTAGGGGCCTGTCCATTCTAAAGTCTAGTTGCAGTTGTAACAACAACACATCTTCTGTCTGTCTTGTGTTCGCTGCTGTAAGAAACAAACATGACAAGGATATGTCTTTTCCTTTTTCTTTTTTTTTTTCCTTTTCTTTTCTTTTTGGATTCTTTCCAAGAGTCTGTATCTCGGTTTACGGAGTAGCGATTTGGGGTTGTTTCTTTTAACCTGCGAGGTTCGGACAGTCCTTGGTATCTGTCTTGTCCTGACTAAAGGAAGGTGTGTCTCTATAAGTAACCCTGCTCGTAGCTGTGCTGATCGGGACCCCCAAACCCCTTGAATCTGGAAGAAACTGGTGTAAATTAGGCCTGTGGAGCCACAAAAGGCTGGGAAGGGAAGTTACCATGGTTACTAATGGCCATGTCATCCACATAATAGAACGTGCCACCCAAGCTTGGTGCGCGTGCTTCACAAGAGGTCCCTGCACATCAGGGCCTAAGGCCCAGCAGCTTGGTGGTGAGTTTAGAAGAAAGGGGGGGTGATTGGGGAGAGGCCTATGGGAGGAAAAGGTCCAGCTTGGCAGCCGCAGAAATATCCCCAGGGCAGCTTGGAACCCGGAGGGAGAGGCATGATTTACAGTCTGCCCAGGTTCCTTCTCCAGAGGTCACTTAAAAGGCAACAGAAGGGGCCCCCCATGTCATCTTTCAAAATAATGAAATGAAGGTAAGAACCTCCAGAAAGATTGATAAGGCCCCAAAGGGAGCCCTGGAAATTACCGTGCCTCTTTATTAATGAGCTTGGACAACTTTGGCTGGCCATGTCACTCGTTAATTCATTTATTCCGTAATAAAATGAGGCACCTGGCAAAAAAAATAAAATCCTCCGGAAACCTCATTTTAGCCAGTTCCATCAGCTAGGAGAAGAGCGATTTAATGAGCAGCCAATCACAGAATGCTGTCAAGTTTTCTTTCCCCTCCGACTTTTTGGGAGGAAATGGTAATGGTTGGGGGTGAGAATGCAGCCCCAGAAGTGGGGGCTCGTGATGGAAGGGGGTCAGAAGTATACCAAGGTCACCAACTGCCCCAGCTACCTCCATCTGACAGCCTTAGTTCCATCCTCCCTCTGGCCATGTTTCCTGCCTTCTTATAAGATGCCACCAGTCCAGCCCACGTCGCCCTTGTGGAAATGAGGGAGCAATTTTTTTGTCCCATCAGAATCTGCCTGAAAACTCCTAGCTTGGCCTGTCTTCTGTCCTTGATCTGTTCAACGCCTGACATAAGTCTACATGATTGCTTTTTCCTCCTACACAGAGTAAACATGAGAGTTCAGTTCAATTCACGCACCTACTGTGTGCTGTTGCTGTGCAAGGCAGCGGAGATAACGTGATGAAGAAGACAAATGACATCCTCCTTCACGTGGAGCTCAGTCAGGCCAAGGACAGAGGAAACTGCTCTTTCCTCTCCTAGCCAGGGCGATCCATGGTATGATGGAGACGTGGACATGCTGTGTGTGGGAGCACACAGGAGGGGCACCCAGACTGGGGGTCAGAGAAGGCCTCCTGGAGGAAGGGACCTCTGATTCAGGGGCTAGCTGATGGGAAGGAGTTAGCCAAGTGCACAGGCAAGGAAGAGAGTGGTTCCAGTGGAAGGAACAGACGAGGCAAAGGTGCAGAGACAAGAAAAGGAATGGTGCTGCTGAGGAACCAAAAGAGGTTTGGTGTAGCCAGGAAGTCAGGTTTGGGGTTCAGTAAACGATGAGAAGATGCAAACTAAAAGAAAACCTGATGCGTTTCCACAGCAGGCAAAAGCTATCCTGAACCAACTATGTTTGCTGAGTATAAGGATGCTAAGTGTCCCTGTATCCCAGAGTGAGCTCAGATGGCACTTTCCCGGTCCCCTTCGCTGAGGGGGAGGGGTCTGGGGGCGGCAGCTCCCTAGCAGCCCCTGAGGCCACCTGTCCCCAGCCCTTCTCTCCCAAGCTATACCACTACCAACAGTTGAAAATGCCCCTCTGGGTCGGCTGCCACTGTGCCCGATACTCCTCTGAGGCCCAAGAGACGCGTAAAGGGGGGAAGCAATGCTCACACCATAAAGAGCAGCTTTGGGAAGGGAGGGAGGATGGGAGGGGGACACAGGGCCTCCTGAGTGGCAGAGGCTGAGCTGGGTGCTCTGGCCACAGATGGTCTTATCAGTTCTCTGAGCGACTCTGAGAGGTAAGCTTCTCCCTATTTTTATAAACCCAGAAACCGAGACTCAGAAACCAAGGTACTTACCCACGTTCCCCCAGCCAGCACCTCATTTTCACTCCAGAGCCCTCACTCTTCCTACTGCGGTTTCTGCCTCTTATTTCTGACCAAAATTCCCCATTTCTGGTGGGGAGATACCTAGGATTTGGGGGGGTGACTTCTGAGTGACCATCAGATAATTCAGAGATATAAGAACCAGCTGTCCCCCCCAAAATCTGCAAACTCCCAGGAAGCTCTTTTTATGTGTATTAATGGTAAATGCCACAAATGTGCACTGGAAAATGTCCCTAAACAGGACGCCAAGATCTACTTCCCACCTGGCCACACTGAGCTCCCTAATTGGCTTCCTGATCCTTCAGAGGGGCCATGGCCTGGAGAAAGGAGCTCAGTGCACACTTCGGGTGCCTCCTGGACGGAGGCAGCCCTTAAAGCAGCCTTTCAACTGAGAGAGGGAAAAAAACCTCCCCAAATTACTTCGCAGCTTTTATGAACCGAACACATGGGTCTCTTGAAATTCATAAATAGCCAGTGATGCCTTTATTTAAACACATATTTATTGAGGAAGCTGCCGTTGAGTTCAGTTGTTATACATACAGTAATCCTGCAAATAACACACGGTTTTGACTTCATAAAAGGGGTTATGTGAGGCACGTATGAGAGAACTTGAATAAGCTGCTGCCAGCTGACTCGAAGATGCGATTTCCTCTGCAGGAGTTAAGCATCTGCCCTGGCCAGAGCCTCTGACTGAAGCTTTGCAAGGCTCATAGCCATGTTTGACTCAGTCCAGGCTCGCCTTGCCCTGAGATTAAACACAAAGATGAGGCATCCTTCCCAGCCCTTGAATTGTGTTGTCTTGATTCAGTCTCCAGGTGCAAACAATTACAGAGCCATCCATGGAGAGACCTGTCCTGGTAAGGAACTGAAAAATAAAGTCCTCCTTTCCTAAAAATGAGCCAAAATACTCAAGCCAGACCTTGTCAGACATCTGCCTCGGTGTTTGGCCAGGTGGAATATCCCAGCGCCCCTACTACGAAGAGTTTTTATTTATTGGTATATGCCCTAGGCTCAGCATTCTTCTAAGCACATCTATTAAATCGTTGAAACTTCACGACAACTCTGTGAGATGGGTATGGCTTTTTCCCCCATTTTCCAGACGGCAAAACTGAGGTTCAGAAAGACTTGCCCTGGGTTCCTCAGCCAGCAGCTGGTGGAGCCTGAAGGCCACTTCTCATCTGTAAGGCCAGCACCTGAGCCAACCACTGTGGCCCACCCACCACCTCTCCGACAGCGGTGACACCACCACCACCCAGGCTGAACCCACAGGACGTGGTCATTTCTTAATTCCATGTGGGAGTGGGAACTATTACACAACTGTCCATTCACTACCTCCCAATTTCTGACTATTTCCAGCTCCTGGTGATTAGGGATGGCTTTGGGGAGGAGGTACATTTTGTGAAATGTCAGAATATTTTTCCATAGTTTTTTCCACACTCAGAAATATTTTCCATAGTTCAGCTTGCTTAAAATATTCAAGGCTTCCAAGTGTGGCATCCTGGCTACAATTTAGGATCTAGGATATGTTTATGCCCCCACCATCTATTCAGATTAGGTATCCAATTTTTATTTGAATGAATGGATGGGTGGGTGGATGGATAGATGAAAGTATCGTAATTATCTCTTTCCCTGTCTCTCCTCCACCAGACCCTTGAAGGCGGGGACCATATCCCATTAATCCCTGAATCCCCAGTGCCCGATTCAGAGCAGAGGCTCAATAACAACTTGTTGAACCCACCTGAGAATTAACAAAGATAGTCAGCTTTCAATTATCTGGGATCTGGTATTTCTGTCCTTTGCTTCTCCTCATTTTTTTTCCATCACTTATTAGTCCCACGAGATGGCAACAGTCAGAGGAAGGGAGTCGGGGCCAGTTCTCTTTCCATGTGTGTGATCAGCTGGAAGGAAAGGTCTGTTGAAGAATCGATCACTGGATATTTACTGGGTGATGCTTCTCAGAGACCACACATTAGCCTCATTGTCCTGGTTCCTAATGGAGAGTTAACTGTTAGCACTTCCATTTATCTAATTCTGGAGCTGCTCATGCTAGGAATTCTCACTGTGCTTTGGGCGACTTGTAGCAACTTAGGAACCATGAAACCTGAGCCTCTCATTTTTCAGAGCAGGGATGCAGGCCCCAAGGAGAGGAAGTAACTAGTCCAGAGACATTCATGAGAAGGGACTTGGGTCATTCATCCCTCAAGCATTTGTGCGATGCCTGCAGTGTGCCAGGCTCTGGAAAGCAGTGGTGCCCAGCTCGTCCCTGCCCTCATGGAGCCCATAGTCTATTGAGGAATGAAGCTTTAATCAAAAAGGAAAAGTTGACAGGTGACAAGGTTTTGAAGGAAAGGTACATGGTACTGTGAGAATATAGAGTAGGGGAATTTGAGCTGATTTAAGGTGTTGGGGAAGGTTTCTCTCAACAGGTAGTAGATAAATTGAAGTCCAGAGGGCTAAGTAGGAGTTGGGTGGGCAGAAAGGGAAAGCCATTCAAGGTAGAAAAAATAACATACTGAAAGGCCTGAGACCAGAGGGAACTTGGCGCATCAGGGGACCTGAAAGGTGGCCTTTGTGGCTATGACTTGCCTGAATTCAAACTTCATAGAAGAGCAGGGGTCAAGAGCCAGTGTTAGGTGGACTCACATATAATCAAATTTTCCTTTGAAACTCCTCCACACCAATAAAGAAGACTCTAGATGATTCTGTGTGTATGACCCTGCAGAGAAAGTTTGAAACCCCCTGAAATACGCGAGGAAGGAGCAAAAGGAAAGTCAACTTGCAGATGTCTGAGTGTTCAGAACCTTCTGGCCTAGTGGTAAATGGAGGATGGGTGGTGGAAAATTCTAGAGCGCCCACATGCCTATACATTTTACTTTCTTCTCTTTTACTATTAAGTTTCTATAACCTTGATACTTACTGTATTGGCCCACCAGGGCTGCCATGACAGAATACCACAGACTGAGTGCCTTAAACAGCAGAAACTTGTCTCGCGGTTCTAGAGGCTGAAAGTTCAAGGTGCCGGGAGGGTTGGTTTCTGGTGAGGCGTCTCTCCTTGGCTTACAGATGGCCACCTTCTCTCTGTGTCCTCACATGGCCTTCCCTCTATACATGTGCACTCCTGCTGTCTCGTCCTCTTCATATGAGGACACCAGTCCTATTGGGTTAGGGCCCCACCCTTATGACCTCATTTAACCTTCGTTACCTCCTTAAAGGCCCCATCTCCAAATATAGTCACATTGGGGTTTGGGGTTCAACATACAAATTTGGGGGGGGACACATTTCAGTCCATAACGCTTACTAATAGAGTTGTCTGTTGTTAGGATTAAATGAGATAAGTAAAAGCTCCTAAATGGGCCTGGCGTATGCATCAGCACCTGCTCGACGGAAGCTGACTTTGAAGTTGCACTCTCTTCACGTAGGGAAGAGCTTGGTCGTCTGCTTCCTGCCTTTCCAAGTTGACTGTTTCGGTTGGGGTCCCACTGATACAAGCTCATGCTGTTGGGTGTCAATTGCATCTGGGGTGGGGGTCCTGGGGCAACGACCAAGGGTAATATTTGCCGAGCTTTTGCTGTGCCAGGCACTGCTCAGGCACTTTGTGTGTGTGAACAACTCTCTGGACATCATTTTCTTCATCTTACGGCTGATGAGAATGAGGCACGGAAAGGTAACTGTCCCAATGTCATTGAGTTAGAAAGTGGTGGAGCTGGGGTTCACACCCATACACAAATCCATGACCACATTGAGAGTGCCTAGTGAGTTTAAAATATGCTTCCGTTTGCTCAAATTCTTTGAACTCCACTGGTTAACATCCACGGATGGAAAGTGGGTAGGAAGGGCCAAGGGCCCCTCTGATTCCTTCTGCCTTTGAGCCTCCCTGGGAGCCGCCTGGGAGAGATTTACCTGGCTTATAAGTCTCAGCCATTTCCCCAACCCCAGAGGTTCCCCAAACGGCTGCAGGAAAAGAGCTTTGCTCAGATGTTCCAGAGCTGACTGAGGCCTGGGCGTGGGCGAGGGAGGATGATGAGGGGCCAGATGGAGCTTTCCCTCTCCACTGGGAAATCGCTCAGTCCCTCTCCACTCCACCATATTTTCCTTTTCTCCCTTCTAATTAAAATCAGACCAACGCCCCTCCCAATAAAAAAAAGTGTGACTCAGAAATATTGAGAGATAATAATCACTATCACAGTGCTTGTCTTTTCTTTCTCATGGAGTATGGTGTTATTCTCTCCCAAGTCAGCAGGCCTTAGGGAAATTCCTACAGACAAAATTAAAAAGAAATAGAGAGGCCAGCACAGTGGCATAGTGGTTAAGTTCACACGCTCCGCTTTGGTGGCCCAGGGTTTGTGGGTTCAGATTCTGAGCATGGACCTACACACCGCTCATCAAGCCATGATGTGGCAGCATCCCACATACAAAATAGAGGAGGATTGGCACAGGTGTTAGCTCAGCAACAGTCTTCCTCAAGCAAAAAGAGAAGGGTTGGCTACACATGTTTGCTCAGGGCCAATCTTCCTCACCAAAAAGAAAATGGAAAGCTATCACATGGGAAAAGAATTCTAATTGTTTCATGTCTCCCCAACGGGTAAAGTAATAGGAAAGCAGATTTTGCTAAAGAATTAGTACTTTTTAACATTCCAAGTTGTCTCCAAGATAGAAAAGGACGGCTGTGGGAGGCAGTGGGCTCCTTGTCCTGGGCAGGGTTCAGGGAGAGGCTGGACATCCGCTTGGTGGCAATGTTCAAACAGTGGCCATAAGGAAATGGGCTCGATGACCCTCCCAAAGCTGAGATCTGGTGCTCTAGGATCAAGTGATCCCTCAGGCCGTTGGTCCTTGTGGTGGGGAATGTCTGACCAAGTAAGATTCCAAGTAGAAGCCCAGGGGGTTAGCAAGAGGCCACAGACTCAAAATCACTAGGTTACTCTAAAAAAAACCCTGAAATATGAACTTTGTCACCAATCTTGTGTAACCAGCTACCTCTAACAGCTCCATGCTGGCTTCCCATTTTTCATTCATTAACAAACATTTGAATATCTCGTGTGGTCCAGACACAAGCGGGGGTGGCGGGGCAGGGGTGAGCAGTGAACACTGTGGACACGATCCACGTCTTCACGGGCCTCACACGATGTCCAGTTAACCAGGCAATTTGAAGACTGCGTGATAACAGCTGTGCTGGGCAAGCCCTGAAGCAGGAACTTTTAACAAGGAGACCTGGCGGCGGCCGCAACGAGGCCTTCCGGGCCTGCAGCTGGGGCTTGCGGCCGGAGGGGGAAGGCGGCTGGGCCTCAGCTGTGTCCCTGATGGAGAAACCGCCCCTGCCCTCCGTTTCCAGCATCTCCCCAGCTGCCGCTGCCACACACACTGGGAGACACCAAGGGAGAATGGAAGTCCAGAGGTTCCAAGGGTGCTTCCAAGGCCCAGAGCCATCACAGACATCTGGGATCTCTACAAAAGCCAAGAGAAAATGTGGTTTTGTCTCCCTTTCTCCAGGTCACTCTCTTGGCCTTACAATCTGTTTTTTGGATTGTTTTGTTTAAGGAGCCTTATTCAGAATTTTCTTTATTAATACATATGATTGAGGATGACACATGTTCACGTCCGTAAGAAATTACCCAGGGAAGCATAAAAACACACTGCCAGATGGGGAAGCACCTTAATATTGAGGTTTATCTACAAAGTGAGAGTTTTTGCCAATCACTTGAAGAGAGAGGGTGGAGGTCTGTTAATGAGATGAGAGAAAGAAAATGACACACACACAGGTGAGCTCACTTACACCCAAGGCCCTAAGTTTACACCTGGCCTGCCTCAGGGGAAAATGAAGCAGTATTTCTAGAGCACCTGTGTGCTTTGCAGGCCTCATCTGTAACCCTCCCAGCAGCGTCGGTGATGAATTGAGAAAGGAGTCCCAGGAGGTTAAGTAACTGATGTCGCCACACAGCGAGAAAGTGGCAGAGCCGGGATCCCAGCTTTCTCCAGCTGCACGGGTCCTTCCATGCTGCCCCACCGCGGCGAACACCCACAGTCCTGTGCTGACCTGGCCTTCCTCAGCCTGCTTGGGAGAAGGAAGAGCAGTCGCCGTCTACCCACCTTGGGCCTTGTTTCCTGGAGTCCTGAGAACTGTTCAGGTGGACATCCCGCCAGAGGCAGGCTCCTTTCCAAAGGTCACAGAAGACCGCTTGCTGGGAAAACCCTGTTCCTCGGGGAGCACAGGAGGAGGCTGGCTGTGGTCCGTGCCCACCAGGGGTGCAGGTGGCTCTGCGCGGGACCACCAGCCCATCTTTGAAGCAGACGTGCTCTCTCCTGTGCCTGGTGGCACCCTGCAGGGAGACGCTGTGCGTGCAAAACAAGGAGCCCTGGACTTGGTCAGCTGTGGGAAGGAGCAATTAAAGCTCGACTGGCCGAGGTGGACTCCAGCGTCCACCCCTTGCCAGTTGCCTGAGGCTATTTAATCTCTAAGCCTCCATTTCTTCACTCTGAGGGGGGCTAACAGCCTCCTCCCTCCCAGGTTACCGTAAAGAGTAAATGAGATGATCTGGATTATCGCTTAGCATCAGGCCTGGCTCATAATAAACGTGAGATAAGTATTAGCAACTCTCATGATCACATTCACGATCTTATTGTTTTTGACTGTGCTGCTGAGCGGTCATGTGACCTGGGGAGCTCACTTCTTCTCCCTGAGCTCCCATTTTTTTCCTCCTGAGATGAGCGATGTTGGCAGCATGAGGATCCTTGTAGCTCTTACAATTCGGTAACTTTTGCTGGGTCACTTTTGGGTGGTACCAGATCCTAAGGACACCCCAAGAATCTGACTTTATCCACAGACGTATCTTTTACAAGTTGGTCTCTTAACTCCAATATTCAGACTTATTATCAGGAGCGTCTAGAGGATGTGGGTGCATTTGACATCCAGATATTAGGAATGAGCGACAGTGTAGACAATCTGCCGACGCCTTTGGCTGAGGAGTCTACTCTTCTTGCTCTTGGCCCCCTGTACAAAAATACTTCTCAGCTCCTTTCTCAGCAAGAAGTGGCCAAGAAATGACATGGTCTTACCAGGAGGGAGGCAAAGTAAAAGCCAGTGGCTTCAGGAACCTGAAGATTTGATGAACTTCCAGCCTGTCATGGAATGCTGGCTGCATCCTTTATAGCCTCAAGCCCGCCCTGTGGATTCTTGCCCTGGATCTCTGGATCCCAGGAGCCCACAAAGGTAATGGAAGTCTGTCTGAGTTTGCTAGGGCTGCCATAAAATACCACAAACTGGGTGGCGTAAACACCAGAAACTTACTCTCTCACAGTCTGGAGACTGGAAGTCTGGTTGGCAGGGTCGGTGCCTTCCGAGGGTTGTGAGGGGCAGTCTGTGCCTCGCCTTTCTCCAAGCTTCTGGTAGGTAGGTTGCTGGCAATCTTTGACTTGTAGATGCATCACCCCAATTTCTGTCTTCATGTTCACATGGCCTTCTCCCTGCGTGTCTGTCTGTGTGTTCAAATTTCCCCTTTTTATAAGGACACCAGCCATATTGGGTTGGGACCAACCCTAGTAACCTCATTTTAACTTGATTACTTAACTCTGTAAAGGAATTTCCAAAGAGGGTCACATTCTGAGATACTGAGGATTAAGATTTCAACACGTTTTTTTTGAGGGGCACAACTCAACCCATAACAAGGACCTTGGACTATTTTCATCACTTCAAAGTATATAAAAATTAAACATTTCTCCATACTGACTCTTAATTAATACTGTTTGTTAAGAGCACAGACTCTGGAGATCACCTGGGTTTGAACCCTGGCTCTGCCACTTACTAGCTGTGTGATCTTGGGCAAATTATTTAGCCTCTCTGTCCTAAGTTGCGTCACCTGTAAAATGGGAATAATGATAATACCTACGCCTCTGAGGGTTGATATAAACATTAAATAAAAAATACGCTAAAAATGTCTCATCTCATTATGATTACTATTATATATCCTATCCCGTTTGGAAAAGGTTCCATCTAACAAAAGCAGTGAAAAGTGGGTATAATACTTACCATGTCCCAGACACCATTCCAAATGGTGGTGCGTATGTCAACGTATTTAATCGTCACAACAGCTCCACGAGAGGGATGCTGTTACCATCCCTGTTTTACAGAAGTGAAACTAAGCCCAAGAGAGATTGAGTCCCATGTGTGTGGCCCCACGACCCGCAAGTGGAAAGGTCAGAACCCAAACGGAGGTTTGTCCGACTGTAGGACCTTTTAGGAACCACTGTGTCTGGCTGCCTCTCCAGGAATCAGAAAAGGGTCTTGTAATGATCAAAAGAATCACAGGCCACCTCCTTCACTTGCCCAGAAAATCATCCTGTTTTCAAAGGCCTAACCCTGGAGGCAATTCCCAGAGTGTCAGACTGTGCTCGGGGAAACACACTCCTTTAAAACAGGCCCCAAACTTGAAGGGGATGCGTCTCTCCTCCCAGCCTGGGGATGGCTTCTGGAGGTCTCCTTTCCGGGAGAGCCAGGAAGAGGCAGCCCCCGACGCCTTGCACCCAAGGAATGACGATCATCTCCCTGACATCTCGTCTCTGTCCTTGTCATCTTTCTAGGAAAGTCCCTCTGAACTGCTGTGCCGTTGACTGCTGTGCTGTCTTGGAAGAAAGAAGAGAACTTCCCGCCCGGCCATGGGCCGCCCTGGCCAGAGACTCCAAGTGCAACACGATGGCCCGCGTGTGCCTGGAGGGTGCAGGACCCCAGCTGCGTGCACACGCACCTCCCAGAGGCCCGGTGGGAACTGTTCCTAGTGCCAAAGTCCTACTACTGCGTTTCCAATGCGTCCTTGTAAATAGTTTGCTCCTCTGCCCCACCCCCACCTCTTGCCCTACTGGAACCGATTTGTACAATGTAGGAATTTTGCTACCTTTTTAATCGAGGGCGACTCTCTTTTCCAGCACTACCATTGTAAGGTTTTTTCCAGAAGGGAGGGCTGATCCCACAAGCTTTTCTCCTTTTTCTTTTTTTTTTCATTGTATTAATTTGGGGGAGGGGGGATGGTAGCCTTAGTGCCATTATAGCTACTGGATTTTAGAAAGGGGGAGTTTGTTTTTAAAGGTAGTTTGAAATCTGGGAGATTTATTCAGGGGAAGGGCTGGGATTTGGGCATCTGTCTCAACTTGAAGATGGTTTACAAATAGCGGATCTTCCAGATCAAATCTGTTTCCAGTTCTTCCCCCAGCCGCCTTTGGGGTCCCTGTTGAGCCACACACGCGGCTTTCTGAACTGCCAAGAGGTGGGTCTGGTTTTCCGGCGGCCTGGCCTCTCAGGTCAGACCTTGGGCCCAGCCAGCACCGGGAGCACTGGGTGTCAGTGTCTGTCCTTTTTAAGCACCCCCCTCGACCAGCAGAAAGGGCTCCCACATTTGTTAGCATTGTCTTTACTTCCGGGAAATTAATACAAAAAGAGATCTTCCTATCTAGATGGTACAAAGATGACCGGCTTCTGTTTTCCGTTCTGTTCCTAACTGCCTTTTCTCAGTGTGGCATTTGACAAGATTTCAGCTCAAAGCCTCACCATGAATTGATTCTTTTTGTTTGTTTGTTTGTTTTGGGCCAATTTTAGATTCTTGAGTGCACTTTTTTTTTCAGTTAGTCCTAACTTTTAAAGAAGAAAAACCAAGAGACCTATCTCGTGTAAATGTTGCAATATGAATTGTGTTTGCAATCCTCCCCCCACCCACCCCACTGCCCCCCATTTGAGTCCACCGCACAAATAAAATGCTAGGGAGTTTGGAAAAAAAAAAACAATTTTTCTAACTTGTTGCTCATTTGTTGTAACTGAATAAAGCAAAAACTAAACATTTTTATAACCTTTTCCTCTGCTTCTCATTCTTCATTGCTGTCTGGCTCCCTGGACACCGCGTGAGGGTTCCGATTCAGCCACCTCCCATTTCAAATCCGTTCTGACCGCATTTCTTGTTTCCCGTCTTGGTGAGATCTGACATCGCAAGCAGGACTTTAAAAACAGGGTGTAAATGTTGACGGGGGACTCTTCGTTATCTCTTTGATACAGAGAAGTAAGTGCCAGGCCCTCCCTTCTCCAGGGTCTTCACAAATACAATATACAATACTACGGAAATGAGCATCAGAATGGGAACGCGACCTGCGGGCCATGCCCACTGCTCACTCTCGGGTGGCCTGAGGTAAGTCACTTCCCTTCCCTGGGCTCTGGTGACTGGTGACTGGGACACTGCTGTTTCTCTGAGAAGGCCGGCTTTTGTGTCTCTGCCTGTGTGAGGTTTAAAGAGTGCCTCACTGTTCATGGATGAACACTCCAGACCAGTAGTTTTCAAACGTGAACAGGCATCAGAATCACCTGGAAGGCTAGTTAAAGCTTCTGACTCAGTAGGTCTGGGTGGGACCCGAGAATCTGCATCGTTGACAAGATCCCAGGTGAGGCTGATGCTGCTGGTTCAGGGACCCCACTCTGGGACTCTTTGGTCTAGGTGTTTCATTTTTATAGAGACTTACCGATTTTGGCCAGTTGATCTAAACTAAGTATATGTATGAAGCATGGGTAAGCACATTCTTCAGATAGAAGACCGTTCCTCCTTCCCCCGCACTTCCCCAAATACAGGAAACACTGAAAAATCAGGGATTCAGAAGAGGCTGGCCTTTTCTGGAAGACGCCTCAATATTGAGGTTAAACGCAGTGTGTTGAGGGAAAGTTCTGGTCCTTGGCTGAGAAACCCTGCAATCCTGCAGCAGCCGCTGGCTGTGGGCTCCCGTTGCCTTGGAGATACCTACCCACTAATCTCTTCCTCCTGACCTCCTTCACCCCTCCTCATTGTCCCTCACTTGGTCCCCTGCATTCCCTGAGTCTCTGGCGTAGTCAGGATGCAAGGATGCCTTCTGCTTAGTGGAATCTGCTCAGTGCCCCCAACCCACCCCTGCTCCAGATACCACACTCTGTCTGGACCACTGCAAGAGCACCTGGTGTCTCTGGTGAAATGTCACCCATCCTCCACAACTCCCCATCTGCAGGACCAGGATGAGGGTGAGGTGAGCAAGGCACCTAAGGGTGAAAAATTTAAGGAGCCACGATCATACATGCCACCCTGCCCCTGCAGGACCCTGAGAGTGAGCACCTCCTTAAACTGTGCGTCACTTGCCTCACCTGCCTCACCCCAGCCCTAGTATGCTTTCCTCTAACCCTACTTTGTTTTCCTCCATCTTGCTTTTCACAACATCTCATCATATATTTGTTTGTTTACCCTCTTTTAATCCTACTGCATTGCAGCCTCCATAAGGGCAAGAGCTATGTCTGTCTTGTTCCCTCTCCTACATCCTCTGTGCCTAGCACAGTGTTGGGCACATAGTGGATGCTCCTTTAAATAATTGTTGAATGGATTGGTGAATGGATGAATGGGTGGATGGATAAATGGAGAGATGCGTGGATAAATGGAGGGATAGACAAATGGAGGGACGGATGGATGGGTGAATGGATGGATAAATGGAAGGATGGTTGGATGAATGAATGGATGGATAAATGGAGGCATGGATGGATGAGTGAATGGACGGATGGATAAATGGATGGATGCATGGGTGAATGGATAGATAAATGGAGGGATGGATGGATGGATGGATAAATGAAGGGATGGATGGATGGATAAATGGAGGAGGGATGGATGGGCGAATGGATGGATAAATGGAGGGATGGATGAGTGGATGGATGGATAAACGGAGGGATGGATGGATGGATGAATGTATGGATGGATAAATGGAGGGATGGATGGATGGGTGAATGGATGGATGGATGGGCGAATGGATAGATAAACGGAAGGATGGATGGATGGATGAATGGATGGATAAATGGAGGGATGGATGGATGGGTGAATGGATGGATAAATGGAAGGATGGTTGGATGAATGAATGGATGGATAAATGGAGGGATGGATGGATGAGTGAATGAACGGATGGATAAATAGATGGATGGATGGGCGAATGGATGGATAAATGGAGGGATGGATGGATGAATGGATGGATGGAATAAATGAGGGATGGATGGATAAATGAGGGATGGATGGAGGAGAACTGCCAGCTCTACAGTCAGACAAACCTGAGTTTGAATCCCAGCTCTATTGCTGACAATCAAGGTGATCTTGTGGAATTTACTTCACTTTTTTCGGGGTGCTAGTTCCTCATCTGAGACCTGGAGATGCAGACTTTCGCCATAGGACCAGTATGAGGATTAACTGAGTTCATGAATGCAAAGTACCCGGCACACAGTAGGTGCTCCACAAATGTTCCTTCCCCTCCTGCCACTCTGCCTGGAGCGTGGCCCCAGGTGAGGCAATGTGATGGCTGTGCCTTTCCATGCCCGGGTGGGAGGTCTGTGTGAAGAGGGCAGACAGGAGGAAGCTGGAGTCCGGTCTAGGAGATGCTATTCCAGACACCTGTGCCTCTGGCTTTGGCGACTTCGCCATATGTAACCAATCCTCTCCTCCCACCCCTACGCCCCCAAACTCTCCCCTACCCCCCACCAAAAATAATCCCAAAAATACAACCTGTACTTTTCCTATTAAAAAGTGAAAAATGGCTTTAGCCAACTTATTTCCTGGTGCCTGCCTGCACTGCCTTTCCTGTCTGTGCTCGCAGCACTGGGAGGCCCTCATCTCCCCACGCTGTCATGTCCTTCCAGCCCATTAATGAACATCAGACCAAACCTGGCCTCCAGCTTCTCTCTCGGCAGGCAGCTGCCTTCCCCTCCCGCTATTTACCATCCTTGCAGTTCCGCTTGCTACTCTCAAGCAATTATAATAAATTCTTCAAGCAAGGCAGTGTGAGATGCTATCAAATGCCTGGAGAAACTAAAGGAAAAACCTAGCCAGAACAGTTGTCTTTTTATTTTAATTTCTGCACCAAAGAAAAAGCCTTGATAATTGGTTGCAATGAAAATACACAGGGAAGATGGTTGTGCGTTTTTCACTACCAAGCAAAATATGTCAAACTATCTTTTCCCCACTGGAAATGATTAAAGGGTGGCAGAAACACTGAGAGAGGTTCTGAAGGGGACTAGATGGACAGCATTCGCAGTGAGGTGCAGGACAGCAATGGAGCAGAGAGAACATCTGCTGGTTTTTTTCTGCCCCGTACCTCTTAGCACTACCATCTCTTCCTTTAGGGTTCACTGGTCTCTCCCCTCACTCATCTGATTCTGGGGGCCTGCCCACCGCCTTCCCACAGGGCAAGCCATGGCACTCCAGCCCCTGTTCCCAGGACCAGGTGCAGGAGCACTCAGATGCTGGGAGGAAGAGCTCCCTTGTTCCATTTAGATGGCGAGTGTGACAATATCAGCCTGGAGCCGCCAGCAGCCAAAGCCCCTGCCAGAGAGGGGAAGCCAGTCTGTAGTCTGTAGGTAGAGAGAATGAGGCCAAAAATCAAGAAAAGAGTCATAGGAGCAAAGAAAGGAGAAAGAGATGATGATGACAGCCATGGTGATGGTGGTGACAATGACAATGGTGACATCATTTGAGTCCCTGGACCCTACCATTCCTAAGGCCAGCCCCCTATCTTTCCAGTTTCATAAAAACCAATATATTTCTCTTTTTGACTTAAGCTAAAAACGTTTTGAGTTGAGTTTCTGTCACTAGACTCTCAAAGAGTTCTGACGGGTTGATGAGATTCTGAGATGAAAACCAAAGAAAGGGCAACAAATGTAAACAGCCACCTGCGGCCAACAGCTACCGTCCTGGAGGGGTCATCTCTAAGGTCCTTGCTACTCAAGTGTGTTCCCTGGACCAGCTGCAGCAACATCACCAGCGTGCTTGTTAGAAATGCAGCATCTCCGCCCCCACCCCAGACCTGTTGAATCAGAATCTGCAATTCGACACTATCCCCAGGTGATTTTCTATGTTCCTTCAAGTTCAAGAAACCCTGCTCTGAAGGCATTGAACAGCTCCTCCTCCCCCTCCTCCAGCACACTGAGGGGGCGGGAGTTGTCTACTAATACACATAGAGCTTGGTTTCAGAGTGTACACTCTAAGGCCTTGGGGAGCAGGGGAGCAGAGGCAGGAACAGGATGGAGAGCGCGCGGGACACCAGGTGTGGGTGCACTTGTCCTTCCAGGCCACCTGGTGCACAGCCACTTCCAACCAACAGCTCTCGGAAGTGACAGCTCTCAGTGGCCTGCCACAATACGATCTGGAGAGAACCACCGGAGATGTCAGTTCCCTCCTACTGATTCCTGAAAGCTCCCGTCTGGAGCGCCTCACAGCTGGATGTACTTATAAACCGCAGCGGAGACACCATCATTTCCCCCCGGGGGGTTGATCAATAAAAATGAATTTAAAAGACATCTAAGCGCATCCCATGCCATGCTGCAAGCTGGGTATCCTGTAGAGTGTAGAGGCACAGTGCCCCTGACTTTGAGGAAAGGGGTGACAAAGGTGTCCATTAGTAACTCTAACACCTTCGCCTAGAACAAGCCTCCCGAGCATTACAGACTGCCTCAGTCTGGATCCTTGCAGGAAAGAGATGGAACCCCTACACTGAGTGATTTGGAGGCAGTGTATTAAAAGGACTGTTTACAAAGGTGTGGGCAGGATTTGGGGAAACCAAGAAGAGAGGATGTAGGGAGGCTGGCCCGAAGGGGTAAGGGATGGGACAGTTACTGGAACCTGTAGAGGACATCTGTAGAGGACAGATGTACAGTGGGCTTCCTGAAAGGAGATGTGGCCTTCAATAAACCATGGTGACCCAGCAGAGGGGGAGTCAGGGGAAAGCATCCTGACATCATTCTGCTCCCATCCTCTGCCCTCCTGCCACTGCCTCCCAATGGCCAAACCCAGCAGAAGGCAGAGGGCAAGGGGATCTGTCGATGCAGTCTGTCAGAATCTGCCTCCCAGCACACAGAGCAGGTGGGTAAGGGTAGCGGTGGAAACAGATGGTCCAGCACACAGATCAATCTATGGGCTGCACCAAAGATGGCAAATACACACCAAGCATGCCATATGCCCCACTCGAAACCCATGGCAGATGTTAATAATCAATCAAAGTGCTTTTGCCTGCTGAGCTTGGACAGTCCTTCACAATACTTAACACAATACTTAATCACGTCAAATCTGTTAACCTTGGAACTTATGATGAAATATGTGGTGAGTGCCATTGCTTGCCTATCTAATATCCATCCCCTCATTCTTCCTTGCTAATAGAGCCAAGATATTGCTCAGCCAGTAACATACTCCGTTCACAGGTGAGAAACTCAATTTCCCTTGCAGCTAGGAGTGGCTAATGAGACATGCGCAGAAGACCAATGCATAGCTCCTTCCTCCCTTCTTATTACCTTGTATACATTGGTGATCTTAAGACTAAGTCCCTGATGGCTTCATTGAGCCCCTGAACCAGTGCCATAGCTGCCAGTTTTCAAGCTGCTTAATGTCAGATGAGTAAACCTCTGTTTTCTTAACCCACCACTCACTAGCATTGTCTGATGCTTACAATCAAATGCTCTCCTGATTGACACAAAACCCAGTGCCATCCTTTGGCTCGATAGATACGAATGCTTTCACTCACACATGTGTTCGTTTATCCCTGCGCTAATTGCCAGGTGAGACATAAGTTAGGCATAGTCTGTTCCCTCCTCAAGGAAACGATCTATATTTTGAAGGATGAGTGGGCGTTTGCCAAGTGGATAAGTCAGAGGAAAGAACAAGAAGCAGAAATGAAAGAGTATACACAATGTCAGGGTGGTAAGTAGTAGGAATCCAGCTAGCAGTCTCTAATGTGTAACAACAGAAGAAACCACCAAAATTGAACAACCAATTTTGAAAAATAACCAAGGCACCCTGATCCCAAACCAGTCATGAAAAAAACTACTACTACAGCATCTACTTGGAAAGAACCTGAAAAATAGCCAAAGAATTATGCTATTTGCTTGTATGATGGGAAATCAAAAACGTGGTTTGGGATTTCCCCAAAACAAGTATATATGAAATAAATATAAAGTGAAACAAAATAGATTCATAGTCCTTTACCCTGAATTTGCTTCCCATAGCTGAATTTGTGTCACAAACCTTGGGACCAGGTCCATCTCTCCAAATTTACCCCCCAACTCCTTATACAATCTCTTCCTCTGGTCACACTGGTCTGCTCACTGATTGATGAACACTCCCTGGGTCCGTGCAGTTTTCCCTCTTCGAATGCCCACCCCTTCTCATTTCTTGCCTAAATCCTACCCGTTCTTCCAAGCCCAGCTGAGGTACCACTAGACCAATTAAAGGCAAATCTTGGACCACAGAAACAGGATTTAAGAAAAACACACATATCCCAACTGGCTCTCAGGGAGCCCAGCTGCTCTGAACTCCTGGAGCATGTCTCATCAGTGGGATTTATCTGGTTCTAACCACACATGGGCTTAGTTGTTTAATCTTCTCTTTCTGTGATGCCCCTCTAGGTCAGGAAGAATGCTGAACATCAGTTGTTTTCAGCCACCCAGCATCACTTCCCCTCTCCTTTTAGCAACACTCACATCCCCTCCCATTGAGGAAGTCTTCTCTGGACCTGCTTTTTGCTTGTTCCAACTAAAGGATGTTGGTGTGGTACCAGCATGGAACAGGACCTTCTGTCCATGAGTAGTCATGTGACTCAGGCTTAGCCAATCGTAGCACACATTTCTGACCTCAGTGAGTGGTCCAAGGGGTACACACAGGACCCAAGCCAGGCCAATCAGAGTCCTTCTTGAAGTTTATAGAAATTGAAGCAGAGAAGGAGGGAGGAGAGAAAGAAAAAGACAAAAAGAGGCAGAAGCAAGGAGAGAGAGAGAAGCTGATGACATCATTTGAGTGTTTAGATCCAGTCAACCCTAAAGTTAGGTTCACCCCATCTTTCCCAGTTATGTGAGCCAATAAATCCCACTTTTTCTTAATTCAAGTTACGTTACTGTTGTTTGGCAATGAAAGAATTGTGACTGAAATCCATCCTATTACCCCATGCCCAGCACATGTCTGCGGAGCCGATAACAATAGAAGATGCAAAGGCAGATTAGATTATATTTAAAAATATGTCGGCTATGATTCCATTTATAGGAAAGGTCCAGAATAGGCAAACCTACAGAGATAGAAAGTGGTGCCTGGGGGAGTAGGGGTGGGAGGGTGGGGGGTGTAGGGGGGGTTAGAGGTGAAGACTAATAGGTATTGAAGTTTCTTTGTGGGGTAACGAAAATGTTCTAAGATTGATTGTGGTGATGGTTATGCAACTCTGTGAAGATACTAAAAGCCATGGAACTGTACACTTCAAATGGATGAATTGTATGATATGTAAATTATATCTCAATAATATGTAGTGTGTGTGATAATTGAAACTAGAAACCAAACAGAAAAAGCTAAATCTCGAGTTAGAGGGAAACTTGATTTAAGGAACATACACATGTCAAAATTAATATGTTATCTTTTCCCCCAGAACCTGCCCCTATGTTTCCTGTCTTGGTGAATGGCAGCGGCAGCATTTCATTGCCCATGCCAGAAATCTCGGGGGCATTTTTCACACCTGTTATTTGTCCCTCGATTTTAACCGAACACCAAGTACTCTCACTCCTAGCTCCCCAGTATCTCTCCAAACGACCCCTCCACCAGCCCCGTAGCTGCTGTCATCACTCAGATCCTCTCTGCTCTCTGCACAGCCTCCTCACTGGTCCCCTGCCCCAGTCTCACTGCACCTGCCCCCCCCCCCCCCCCCCCCCCCCGGCCCCATCTGTTCTCCAGACTGCAGCTAGAGTGATCTTTTCTACAACGTAATCCACTCACACCTTTCCCCTGCCTGTCAGTGGCTCCCACTGCCTATGGAACAAAGCCCAAGCTCCTGAGTCCGCAGACAAGCTCCACTTGGCTCCAGCCTCTGCCTGTATCTCCCAGCTTCCAATCTACTGTATCCCATCCCCTCTCTCTCCAGGTTCTCTCTCACCTGGTGTGTTTGCACCTGCTGTTCTTGTTCCCTGGACTTCCCTTTTCTTCCTTCTTCACCTGGCAAACTCCTCTGACCCACGCAAGCCCCAGATGACTATCCTGTCCTCTGAGAATCCTCTCCAGACCCTTTCCAGCCAAGTCGGGTGCTTCTTTCCTCTGTGCTCCCAAAACCCCTTGAGCGTGTTTTTATCGTAATTCTGGACACACAGGATTGTAGCTGTCTCTGTGTTTGTCTGCCTTATGAGCCTGTTGTCTTTTTGCAGACAGGGTCCAGGTCTTTGTTATCTTTATATGCTAAGACAGGCTGGGGACAAAGTGAGCATGCATTCAATCGTGTTTTGTATGAATAAATCTGCACTAGCAATGTCAGAAATTTCATTAGACTAGGGATGGCAGTAGGATATTTGAAAAAAATATCATTTGTGGGAAAATACCGCTGATGGGATAAAATCGATTAATGTTCACAAACTTCTTCCCTTCACCCAACCTGCCCAAGAGAACCTCCAACCCTTTCTCCCCCAACTCCCCGAGAGAGCAAGTCCTAGACATTTTTGGTGCAGAGTCTGGAGTCAGCAAAGGATGACAGCAGCAGAAGGGCCAAAGGAGAAGTAGAAGGACTTAGGAAAGAGGTCAAATCAGTCTACATAATAAAGGATGGAGAGCGAAAAGATAAGGTCAGGAAATAGAAGTCACTGGGGCTGGTGGAAAAGGAAAGAGGTCTTTGATGTTCTGGTTAGTGAACAGCTTCAGACAGAGCGTGGGATATAAGAAGACTGGGCAAGAGTCCAAAGAGAATGTCACACACGCTGCCATGGGGTCTACGTGGAGCCTGCTCAATGTCTTTCAGAAAGATGAGAAAAAAAACTAAATTCCCTTTTCATCGTGTTTCAGCCTATTTGGACTATGCTACTGGTTCTAGGATTGGACCACGTGGGCCACAGCTTCAATAGGGTTACATGACCAAGTTGTTTCAGTAAACGTGAAACGAAACTGCAAAACCAACTGAAAGCATATCCTGCTATTAATAGGATGAGTCTCATTCCCCATTTCCATGGACCATACTCATCTTCACATCTGTTCATACTGTTCTCTGTCTGGTAGGGATTCCCGCGAGCCCTGCAATAGACAGAAACACAGTGAAGCAGCAGAGGACAAGTGACTTTCCATAGTCACATGGACCATCCATGGCAAGGCCACCCCAGGATTCAGGGGCTCTGACTTCTGGTCCCTCCTTTACCACTAATGGATTGTAGGACCCTGGGCAAGTCACTTCCCCCTCTTTAAGCCTCAGTTTCTTAATCTGAAAAATTAGGGGGGTTAGACCAGAAGACCATCAACTGTTCATTCCAACTCTGAATTCTGTGATCATAGGCGCCTGAGCCAACGTCCGCTGCTAAAAGTCTCCAGGCTCCAGCTCCCAACCCTCACCCTCAACCAAAGGCTTTGGGGGGGATTTTTCAGGACAGCAGTGAGCTAAGGAAATAATAGCTCGAAAGCTTTTGAGCAAAGCTTGTCAGCAAGCTCCCCAGGAGAACTTTGAAGAAGCATATGTGCTCATAAACAGTGTTTAATTAAAGAGCAGTAAAAGGCAGCATGGAAAACTAAAAAGTGAATATTTCTCCAAATCCAGAACGTGTCACTCTGCGTCTCTCCACAGCCAAGCTACATTCATAATAGCGTTTGTTAGAGAAACAGAGAACCTTTGTGTGGGGTCATCTAACCAGCTGCTCGGGAAACACATCTGCCCTCGCTCTGTGCCTGGACGCAGTCTCCTAGGCACCGTCTCCGCCCTGCAGAGGTGAAAAAACCTTCTAGGCGCCAGTATGGGAACCAGGCTGAGGACTGGATTGGCCTAAGCAGGATGAATTTCTCTATAAGGGATTTTTCAATCCAAGTGTGTTCCAGAAGAAGTTTTACATGGTGCTTCTGACTCCCTTGTGTGGCAGATCATTAGCATATTATGTAAGAATGGCTAGGGCTCCAAGAAGGAAGGACTTCCATAGCACATGAAAATGTTAATCCTCTGCATCGAGAAATTGCATAATTTTCCACATCAGAGAAGTAAAGTTTAGACTTCAGAAAGATTTCTTCAAGATTGGATTCAAGAATCTGCCAAATAGCCACAGAAACTAGTAGGTATCAGAGCCAGAATTTGAACCCCGGTTTCTCTGAGACCAAAGCCCATCCTTTTTGCCACAAGGCTCCAGCCCCTCACCAAGTGATTGCCGTGGCTCAGGACCCATTACAACCCTGGAAACAGCATGTGGGCACATGCACATTCTAAATGGGCTGATAAGTGGGATATATGCCCCGAGGTTATAACCCCTGAGGATTCTTCCATCCACTCCCAGGCCAGGGGAGTAAACAGTCCTCCTTGCTAAGAGTCTGGCCTTCATGTTGTGGTCGTGGAAGGCTGACTGGGAACGCGAGGCGTGGGTTGGGTGAGTCTTTCAAGGAGCTGTAAAGAGAAATAAAAATGGAGACTAAACAACTTGGGTACCAAATGATTTCAGTGATCAAATTCTGTTTACTCATCTGATTGAAGGACCGGGAGACTAAGGGAATTTGAAATCCTCATCATGACCTGTAAAATTTTGCTCTATTTAATTGTTTATTCCAACTGCCTCCCTAAACCAATTTTTCTTTCTTTTTCTTCTTCTCATCATTCGACGGAAGCTGCAAAGAGTTGGGGAATACCCAGCGTCTGTCTCTGCAGAGCTCTCACGTGCTGTCTTATGATTATCAATTCATGTGACTGTTCCTCCTTCATTAGGCTGTGAGATCCCCGAGGGGAGGATCTTATTTGTCTTCATATCCCCGCTGCCTAACACATCATAAGGTTCTTGATCAATATTGTGGGAGGCAAGAAGGAAGGAAGGGAGGAAGGTGGGAACTGAGTGGAAGGAGATGAAGAAAGCAAGGATCTAGGACATAAATTTAAGGTTTTGCTTATGTAACAACCAAGTGTGATACATGGTCTTAATTGGATCCTGGTTTGAACAGACAAACTCTAAGAGACCTTTAGAGGCAAATGGGGAAATCTGAATATGCGTGGACATTAGATGATATTAGGAAATTAGTATTAATTGTTAGGTATGTTAATAGTATTGGGGTTATGTAAGAAAATGTCCTTATTTTTTAAAGATGCATAATGAAGAGGTGAAGTATCATGAGATATATGTAATTTATTTTTGAGTATTTAAAATATTTCCAAAAACAAAGGATAGCAAATTAACAAGGTTAAATCTAGGTAATGAATATACAGATGTTTATTATACTATTCTCTCCACTTTTCTGTACATTTGAAAGTTTTCATAATACGAAATTCCAAAAAAGCAGTTTTCTTACATAACCAGAGCGCAATTATCAAATTCAGGAAATTATCATTGCCACAATACTACGATCTTATATACAGCTCATATTCCAATTTTGCCAATTATGTAATACTAACCTTTATACCAACTTTTTGTTTCCAAAATCCAAACTCGAATCACATTTTGCAGTTACTTGTCATGCTTCTTTGCCTCTTTCCATCTGGAAGTTTCTCAGCCTTTCTCCTCTTTTCACAACATTGACATCTTTACAGAATAAGGCTCACTGTTTTGTTGCATTTGTCTGATTGTGTCCTCGTGATCTGATTCTTGACAACTACAGGATTCCTGCAGGAATACTATAAGGTGTTGTGGCCTTCTCAGTGCAACACGTCAGGAGGTACCAGAAATCAGTTTGCACCATTGGTGGTATTGATGTTGATCATCTGGTGAAGGTGGTGTCTGCCAGGTTTCTCCACTGTAAAAAGCCACCTTTCTCCCTCTGTGAACAACCAGAAATCTGTGGCAGATCCTTTGAGACTGTGTAATTACCCTGTTCTCCAACGTTTCACCCAATGGCGTTGGCATCCACTGACAATTCTTGCTTGAATCAATGAATACTTTGATGGCTGCAAAATGGTGATTTTCAAGTTCTGTCTCTGCTTCTATGTTTATTAGTTGGCATCCTACTGAAAAGAAGAGCTTTCCCTTCTCCCCCTAGCATTTATTTGTTTACTTTGCTAGCATCAGGATGAACTCAAAAACATGTTTTCAAAATATAAACAGTTCCATGGGGGCTTAGAAAGCATGTTCTACATTTTAGCATTTTTAAGTCTTGGCGCCAGTTTCTTCCGCCTCTGACATCATGTGCAGCATCAGCGGGACCCAGGCCAAAGCATTAATGTGAAAGAAACTGAATCACTTTTACCCTTTCCTCCAGCATCCTATCTTGGTTCATTCACTCAATCATTTATTCAACAAACACACACAGAGTACGTACTAGGAGCCAAGCTCTGGAGCCCCCAGATTGAATCCAACCGTGGCCTCACTAGTGAGGAAGACGGGAAGCTGGGTGAGAAACTTCATCCCAACCCAATGGGAACCTTCACGGCCATGAGCAAAGCACTCCAGGGCAAAGCACTGGAAGAAGGGACTCGAGTTTGCATTTGGAACCATCTTGAAGGAGGAATAGGAGTTCCCCCATAGGGATGGGGAAATTGTCCTTGCAGATGTATTTGGAATCAGTGAGGAGTCAAGGGGCCTAAAGTTTGGAGAGGGTAGGATTGCCAGGTTGGATGTGGAGATAGATGGCAAAACAGACCAAGGTTATTTTTTATGAAAATGGCATCCCACCATGTACACTGTTTTATAACCCGCTTTTTTCATTTCTCAACTTGCTCTGGACATTGTTTCCATGTCAACAAATGCAGATCAGTTTTAGTAGATTTTTAAATGAGCATTTCCAGCGTCAGACCATGATTTATTTAACCACTCCCTTGCTGATGGGCATGCAGACTGTTTCCGATTTTTTTGCCACTACAATCTTTGTTCATCTTTCTTCTCCCATTTCTCTGATTATTTCCTTAGGATAAATGGGAGAGTGGCTTTTGGCTTCCAAGAGCAACGCCAAACCTGAAGGATTCAAGGCCGGAGCCAGAGAGAGTGGTGTTAGACTGCCCGTTGCTCTTCCTTATTCCAGCCTTGTCTCTACAGCTGAATAAAAGCTCTTTAGGGGCTGCCTCCCTTCCTGCCTGAGCTGACCGTGGACCGAGAATGAAAGCCAGGTTAAACTAACAGCTCACACCAATTATTGCCCACGCTGATGACTTAAGACGCCAGGTAGGCACACTGACATTTTCTAGACATAAAAGTTAGAGCCTAGGGCCCAGTGGCCAAGTGGTTAAAGTTTCGCACGCTCTGCTTCAGCAGCCCAGGGTTCACGGGTTTGGATCCCAGGTGTGGACCTGCTCCACTCACTAGCCATGCTGTGGATGTGTCCCACATACAAAAAAAATAGAGGAGGATTGGCACAGATGTTAGCTCAGGGCTAATCTTCCTCAGGCAAAAAGAGGAGGATTGGCAACGGACGGACGTTAGCTCAGGGCGATTCTTCCTCAGGAAAAAAAAGTTAGAGCCTAGATACAGTAAAATTCTGTCCCAAGTTGCCAGAAAGGAAGAATATGAAGAATGGAAGCATTTAGAAGCCACTCTGCCTAGAGACAGGGAAGGAGAAAAACTTCACACATGCTTAGCACAAGTGAGGAGGAAGAACATAGCCTTTGAAGCCAGGCGATCCAAATCCTGTCGTTCGGGGCAAGCCATCGAACCTCTCTGAGCCTTGGTTTCCTTGGGTGTAAAGTGGGAAGACAATGGCAGCATCATTGAGTTCTGTGAGCAGTGACTAGATTGACAAACTTGAGGTACTGGTATGGAGCACAGTGAGACAACTAAGAGGAAACATTACTCGCAGCAGAAGAGACTTCATTGCGGGAACTTCGGAGACGGTGTAGAGAGAGTTAACCAAACAAGCAAGGAGTGTCAAGCCACCCAGAGACCAGGCACAGTGGAAAGTCATTACCACCTCTAGGGCTGAAGGAACAAATGGAGGAAAGAATGTTACCAGAACCCAGTGATTGCTGGGTCATGGAGAAGGGGCCACTTAGCTGGAGTCATAATTGTAGCTACTGCTGGTAACACAACCAAATGGAGAGAAAATGAAGAAGAAATGGCAGGTTCTCTCTCTCCTACAGCCCTCCAATCTCCTGCCTTTGCCTCCCGTGGCCAAGCCCAACCAGAAGCCAGTGACAAGGGACTCTGGGTGATGCAGACCCCCTCAGATGAACATTTCTGTTTTGGCATCAAGGATGCTGACCGCCCTCAGCAGTACACACAGCAGAAAGCAGTGGTCCTGCAAGGGTAAGATGGAACAGTGTCACCAGAGGAGGTCCAGCCTGAGAAAGCAAAAACTCAAATGCACCCAGCTGGATTCTGGCCAGGAATCCAAGTAAACAAGCCATCAGCTCAGAGATACCAAAATGCAAGGTGTTGGAATTCATTGAACCTATTCCCACCTTGTTTTAGAGATGAGAAAAGAGCAGCCCAGCATGAGGAACTGATTTGTCTCAGGTCATGTTCTAGTTAGTTACACATCCAAGACCAGAACTGAAATACTATGACTCCAGAACCAGCTTTTTTTTAAACTATCCACATTATTATTTTAACCATGCAGCAAAGTCGTCTTTGGTAGAGCCATGAATGCATTTATTCTTAAAGCTTCTGAGCTACAAAAGGTTAATTGTCCCTTGTAAACTTTGCCCAACATAAGCTATGAGAAACCAGAGCGCCCAACTCTTTCATAGGTTCGAGCAAGCAGGAGGTACAATCAGCCTTCAGATCTCCAGGAATAACGGACAAATCTTCTTCCAAATTCAAATTAACAGTCCAAATTCAAACCGAAGCTTGGTGGAGGAGAAATGAAGTCGAGTGTCCTTTAAGGTGGCAGTGGGTAGCTGTAGATGTCATTCCTGATCCGCTCATTTCATTTCTCTCTCACTGCAGATTACACCAAGCTTCCCTGACATTTATTGAACACCTACTATATATTCAGCACTGCACTATATGCTCGGGAAACTAAGATAAATTAGATAAGATTCTTATCCCTGAAGCACTTGTCTGCCTACGTCTTTATTCTCCCCCTCCCAACACATGTGCACGCACACACACACTGTAAGCACTGACATCTTGCTATTGGCCTTGCCATGGCAGGGAGATGATTGCTCCTTCATTTGATTTCCCATAGCCCATCACACAGACCACTGTTACAGCATTTACCACCTTATCTCCACTATCACGGAGCTCCTCAAGGGCAAGAGTCATATCCCAGGCATCTTCGTAGCTCCATAAGTACATAAGAGGTGCTCAATACATGTTTATTAATTAATTGAGTGGTGAATGAACGGATTATGAATATATGGAAGGGTGGGTGAATTAACATATGGGTAGGTAGATGAGTATATAGATAGATACTTGAGTAGATCAATGCATGGATGGGTATTTGGGTGGATGGATGGTTGGATGTTGGTGGATGGATGGATGAATAGGTGAATGGATGGGTACATAATGGATGGATGTTTGGCTGGATAGTTGGATGGATGGGTAGATAAATGATTTAAAAGATATTTATCTTCCTTGTAGCTTTAGGACAGTAATACCTACCATGCTTACCTCCTAAGATAATGCCATACTAATATGAGGCTATAATAATTGCATAGTGTATTCGGAGGGGGAGGTGGAACTTGGGGCCAAAAGGCCTGGATTCTACTCCCAATTTTGCCTTTTAATAGCATAAAGCCATTTACATGACTTGAACAAATCCCTAAGCAATGTGGGCCACATTCCATTCAGTTTGAAAGTGACAGAAATATCTGCCCTACAAACCTGGTGGTTATTATACAAGATAATGTATTAATATACACAATACTGTTTTGTCACAGCAAGTGATGCTTGTTATGATGATGGATAATATGAGTGGCTGCCATCTGGCCATTGTCCATAAGGTGGGAATATGTTTCTCCCAGTAAGTTTTGCAAACCCAGACCCCAATCCTCTGGTCTCAGGCCTCCTGGTTCCCTAGACTAGTGGTGGTCCGTCTACTGCAAGCCACTTGCTCATCTTCCTCCTTTCCAGGATGCAGTTCCATGCCGTATTCTACCTGCGCCTATGGGCAATATGCAGGCACGTGCCCTGGGACCCGAACTGTTATGGAGGGAAGCAGGGAGATTACTGGGGAAGGGCACCTAGGAGAAGTGCTGTTGGCGCAGGCTTCACTGATGAGTGACTTTCCAAAGTGCTCTTGTATTTCTTAGAAAATTGATAAATACACCCACAAGGCCCAAACCATTCATTCAAAATTCACTTACGGAGTCAAGCGCTGTACTTTGTGTTCAGCACGGTAATTGCTGGGGAAACAAAACTAAATAAACACTGGCCCCTGCCCTGAATGGATCCCACTAGTCTGTGCCCTCAGCGGACTGTAGGCCACTTCAGGAGCTAGCACAGTCCAGCACACAGGAGGTGATCAGTTCACTTTTGCTGAACTGAAAGAGCTCAGTCAACAACAACTACAACTGGATGTATACAGAGAGAACTGGGGAAACAGAGGAGGGGCCTCAATTCAAAACAGGGTCATGGTCAGCTTCCTGGAGGAGGTGCCACCTAAGCTGAGCTCTGAGACAAATCAGAATAAACCACAAGAAGAAATTGGTGGGAGGAGACAGGGCTTGGTAGAAACGAGCCGATACAAGCGTAGCTTTTTCTCTCTTCTTGCTTTCTCTTCTGCTTAACTTCCAGCTGCCCCTCCTCACACTGCTGATGACGTTTTTACCCTCCCATGGGAAAACAGCCTTCCATTTTCCCATGGAAACATCAGTGTGGGCCTGTTCAGGTCTCCTTACGAAAATCACCTGTCTGGAGGGCAGCAGAAAATCACAGTGGTCACTCCTGCCTGTCTTGCCAAAGAGAGAAGAGAGAGGGCATCAGATGCTGACAAGGGGCAGGACTGGAGTTGAGAAGAGGGTGGAGAAGGTCCTGGCAGGAGCAGCTTCCATTCCTCGACTTTTCTCCTGCTCACTGTGGAGCACAGGGCTGGAGCCAGGACCCACAGGGTCCCAGAGGCAGCCTCCCGTCTCGGCTCAAGTTAACACTGGACAAAGGCACAGAGAGCATTTGCCCCAGAGCCTTACGTCCCTCGGATTTCAGAGCAGGTGATGCGGCCTGTCTTGGGGCTTGGAGCTTATAAATCAGCCTGGAGCTGGGCCTGGGCCAGCTGTGTCTCTCCTGGGGCAGAGAATGTGCCCTCCGCACTGCTCAGGGTAATCCCAACCCCTTAGCAGGACCCAGTTGACTTACCCTCCGGCCCCATAGCTCCCTAACCCTCCCCCACCCTCACCTCCTGCTCCCCAGCACTCCATTTCTCTTGTCCCCAGACCCTTGCTCACACTGCCCCCTCTACCTGAGCCCCTCTCCCTAGCCCTGCTCCTTTATCTGCTTATCTCTTGCTCCTCTTTCAGGTCTCAGGTTCGAAATCCTCACTTCTAGAAGTTTCCTGCGATTCCACCCCCAGGTCCAGGGGAGCTGCCTCTGCTTAGCTCCCATTGCATCCTCTCCTCAGGCTTCGGTGTACCTCTCACATTGGATTGTAACTGCTGGATTATGTGACCCTGTCTCCCTTCGGGGACAGAGACCAAATCTTGTTCATCTTTGTATCCCCGGCACTCAGCACCGCGCCAGGCCTGCATGAATGTGCCAGGTAAAGTGAATACATGAGTGTTCGCCCTCTCATGGGAGCTGCTGAGGGACTGCCTCCAATCAGTAGGATGAGAAATGTAACACTGCTCCTCAGCTGAAGGGTCCTTCTTTGGGGCCGAGAATGCTCCCTGTGCATGAAAAAACCCTCCCTTCTATTTGCAAAGGGCTTTCACATGCACCTTTCTGCATAGCTTCCCCACCACCCCCAGGGGCAGATTTTAATCCCCACTTTACAGATGGGGAACCTGAGGTCCCCAGAGGTTAGGTGAGTTGCCTGAGCTGCACACTGGGAGGTGGCAGAGAGAGGAGCGGCCTCCAGGTCTGTCTGTCCTGTTCGGCACTGTACGCCAGCTCCTTTGCTCCTCCGTCACATGTGCTGTGCCTCTAGCATCGCCCGGGGGGATGCTGCCAGCCTGAGATCCAGGCGAGCAGTCACTGCTGGGCCGCTACAGTGACATGTTAACCACTCCACGAGGCACCCTTGGGGACTGCCTGATCCTTCTCCTCCTTAGTGTGGTTTGAAAGGCGTGATTCTCCTCCAGCCCTCACACATACACGTGTCTAAACCCCCGCCCCGTGGCTCTTAGGGCGCCCGTGGTCACAGGTCCATGTCCATCAGGGAAACAGGTGGGGGTGGTTACAGAGAATTCGTGACAAGTGTTGGGAGAGCTGGAGGAAAGAGGTGTTACCCAGAGCCCATGAGCCCAGGCCCCCCTGGTGCTGCTACCAGAGAAGGAGCGAAGGACTTCTACCTTGTTCCCGCCTTCTGATCTCACACAGGTGCCTTTCATTTGCACACTTAACTGGAACCCAGCTGGTAAGAGAGTCTGGGAAATGTAGTTTCTCAGACTTAATAGCACAGGAAAAAGATAAAAGGACAGGTATCGAGCTGAACACCAACAGACAGCATCCGTACATGGTTAGGACCGCTAGAGGAGGAGGAGATGCCCCCAAAAGGCCCTGGTTAAGGCCATAAGCACAGTGGACATTTGCTGTGTTTTCTGGCTGTCCCACACCTCTTGGCAGTCTTCTCACATTTGAGGAGTGCCTTGCAGCTGGGAACGAGCATTTGCTCCACAAATCAAGCATGGCAGCAGGAGCTATGGGAACAGAAGCGAGCGATGGGAGGGAAGAAGCACCATGAGCATCCGTGTTCTGGGAGGCAGCAGTGGTACAAGGTGGAGCTGGCTGGAGAAGGGGCGTTGGGGCTGGGGAAGCCTTTCCCACTGCAGTTGGACCAAGTTCCTGGGGAGAAGGGGACACGGGGCTGCAACTGTTCTGTCCAGTGCTTGGTGGTGGCAGTTTACTCATCAGATCAATTCTGCAGCTGAATGATATTCTGCTGAGCTATTCCAGGAGCTCAGACTCAAGCCTAATTCTCCAGCCTTCCAAGTCATGTAAATGGCTTTATGCTTGATCTTCTTAGTTACCCAATAATCTTTTAAAATAAACGTTAAAACTAAAGTATAATGTTCTTACAAAAAGTACACAAATCATGAGTATATGGCTCAATACATTTTTATAAAGTGAGCCATCACTTATATCAATAAGGAGGATATTACCAATACCCCCAGGTGCGCCCTCAGTGGCCCCTTCTGGTAACTGCCCCCTCTCTAAATGTAATCACCAACGTGACTTCTAATACAACAGATTCATTTTGCCTATTCTTGAATTTTATATAAATGGAATCATACAGTAGATATTATTTTGCATCTGGCTTCTGTCATTCAACATTATGTTTCTGAGATTTGCTGATGCTGCTATCTATGGCAGTGCTTTGATCACGGTCCTGGCTGTATAGTATTCCACAGTAGGAGTAAACCACAAGTGACCCATCTATTGTCAATGAACATTGGGTTGCTTCTAGTTTAGGCTAATTATAAATAACACTGCTAACAGCATCCTTACACATGTCCTTTATGTGAATTGCAGTGGTAAATAGTCAAAGAGAAGAAGCAGAACTGGGGCCAACTCAGATTTTTATGGGGAAAAAAAGTGATTTTTTTTTTTGGAAAAACGTTTCCCCAAACTGGCTTTAAAGCAAGTGGAATCATTTCCAATGGCGGAATTTAGCATGACCCTCTGGTCCCACAGCATCCCCTGTAATTAACACCACCTTGGTGGCAGGAGGGTACTAAGGAACCCCACTGCTGCTCCACTACAGCAGGACATGGCAGAGTGACTGGGTCATCACTTCTCTGAGCCTCAGTTTCCTCATCTGTAACACCACCACCAACCTCATGGGGCTGGTGCAAGGGTCAAATTGATGACTGATCTGGAGGAAAGAGGAAGGAGGCAGGCAAACTAGTATTTGCTGTGGACAGACTTTGCACCAAAGGCTTCCCAAACATTAGCTGCCTGAGTCCTCACGATAATCTGATGAGGTGGGTCTCCTCCTTCTCTTTATAAGGCTGAGGAAACTGAGGCTCACAGGGGTTTACGAACTGGCTCCAGGTCACAGGGCTGGTAAGGGCAGTGTCCGCTTTGCCCAGGTCTGCCCGACCTCCCAGTCCACACTGCGTAGAGACAGAAGGCAGGGGTTTGCCTTCCGCCTCTAACAGATGGGGGGAGTCGCTGGCTCCCTCTGAGCCCCAGTGTCCTCGCTTGCAGCATGGGGACGGTGACGTCCTCAGAGGGTAATTGTGAGGATGAAATGACTTCATGGTTGGGAAGGGAAGGGGAACTAACATTTCTGGGGACAGCGAAATGATTTACATGTCCCACCTGATTTGATTCTCACCACAGCCTTCCGAAGTGGGAGCTGGATTATTTCCCTCTAGCTCAGGCATTCGGGTGTGTTATGAACATGTGACTCAGAAGCCCGGAGGGAACCCCGCCCCCAGCTGCCCTCCGCACCCCTGGGGGTTCCACTTCCTGCCCAGAGAAAGGTACCCCATGGACTGGAGAGTGTCTCTCTCCTGCCACTAAGGCCTGACCCATAACTGCCCTAATCGTCTTTGTTCCTCAGGCCTTGAAGCCAGGCCTGCACCCTCTAACATGTACATGCGCGCCCACACACACACACACACACACACACACACACACACGCACACACCCCCAAAGGGCCCTGCAAAGCAGGCTCCCCTCCCCACCCCCCACTGCTATCAAGAAAGCCATTGTCAAATGCACACGCTCAAAATGCTAAAAGACTGCGTTTTTATTTTTCAAGGGCCCGTTCCCAATCACAAGAGGCCACTTAGTCTGAGTGGGCCCGGTAATGCTGATTAATGATTATGCATTTCTCCAGAGAGCCGGGAACACTCCACTTCGTCTCATGCCTCAGGGCCGCCCAAGGGGCATATTGAGAGGGAGTTAGAGCTGTGTCCAGTGACCTTTTGGCAAGAGCACTGCAGACTGAGCACAGGGGTCATTTCTGGGTTCCAGTCGCCTTTGCTCAACACCCTCTTCAGCAGGCCCTCCTTCCCCATGCCCCCGCCTCACCCGGCCACTCCCATTCCACCAGGGGCGGGGAGGGAGAATCTTAGGGGAGCCGCTTCCTCACTCAAGCGCCTGACTCTCCCCTCCGATCACACACCATGTGGATGTGAATATTAATAAGACCTCGCACTCCTCCAGATACTTCATCTTAATGATTTTTAAGGGTTTTCTTTAATTCCCTTTCTCTGTGTGACAGCTACAAAATTATTGATGAGTGAGTGTTCCCCCCTCCACTATTTCTAAAGGAAATTTTATCTTCACACATTCAGCTGCTCCTCCAGCTCCCTCCCCTCCATCACCTCCACTTCCTCCTGAAGAGCTCTCTCTTCTGGCCAGGCCCGTTCCCACATTTTGGGGATGCAGAATCAGGAGATTGGGCTGAAAGGGACCAAACTCGAGAGGAGGAAGTAAAAGGAAAGGGGGGAGAAAATTTGAGATTCAAAACTTTGGGTATGGGGAGTTTTCTTGGAGGTGGGGAGTCAGGAGTGCCAGCCTCAGGTGTGAGGGACAAAATGGAACAAGCAGAATGAGGATTTTAAGAAGCCCTGGGACAAAAAAGACAACCAAGTGTTGACACCCTCATAAGTGGCGCACCACCGGGGGAGTGTAAATTGGTTCACTCACTTTGGAAAACTGGCAGTTTCTATGACAACTGAACATGCACAGCCTCTGACCCGGCAATTCTCACTTCTAGGAATTAGGTATAGTAGGTGCCTACCCAACAGATACGTGTCCATATGTTCACCAAAAGATGTGCACTAGAATGTTCGCAGCAGCGCTGTTCATTGTATCTTGAAGCCACCGGAATGCCCATCAATAGTAGAACGGATAAATGAATCCTGGTGTGTTCGCACAGTGCAATACTCTACAGCAACAAGAAGGAAAGCCCTACAATTATCACAACGCCATGAATGACTCTCACAAATGTAGTGTTAGATGGAAGAAGCCAGAAGCAAAAGGATACATACAGTATGATTCCATTCATAGAATATTCAAAACCAAGCAAAAACTAATCCACGTGGTTACAAGCCAGAAGAGTGGTTCACTCGGGGCGGGGAGGGCGGGGGGTTGGTGACTGGCAGAGGGTTCAAGAGGGCTTCTGGGGGCTGGTGATGTCGTATTCTGATCGGCATGCTAGTTATACAATTGCGCTTGGTTTGGAAACACTCACCCAGCTGTGCCCTAAGGATGTGTGCAGTTGTCTGAATGTACGATATACAATAAAATTTATCTTTTTCAAAAAGCAGCAGCCCTGTAGTGGATTTGTCCTTTGGATTTCTCAAAGTAAAGATCTTCATTACCGTACAATTGCTTCGATTGGCTGGCTTGTGTTTATGTGAATGTGACACTGTGCTAAGACAAAGCTTTGTGTTCCCTACACTTCATTTAACGTTCCTCCTATGCACTCAGGAAGATTATGTTTCCGACATTCCCTTGTGGTTAGTTGGCACCATGTGACTGAGCGCTGGCCAAGAGAATGTGGGCAGGAAAGGCTACTTTGGGCCTGGCCCCTGGAATCTCCTGCACCATCCTCCACGTGCTCTTTCTCAATCTGTTCACCACCTGCAAAGGATTCTGTGGAGGACTCTGAGGTCCTGGGAGATCATGGAGCTGCTGATGGTTCTTGCCATGGAACACAAAAAAAGTCTAAAGTACCCTCATACACTGCTGGTGGGAATGCAAACTGGTGCAGCCACTATGAAAAACAGTATGGAGATTCCTCAAAAAATTAAAAATAGAACTACCATACGATCCAGCCATCCCACTACTGGGTATTTATCCAAAGAGCTTGAAGTCAGCAGTCCCAAAAGTCCTATGCACCCCAATGTTTATTGCAGCATTATTTACAATAGCCAAGACGTGGAAGCAACCTAAGTGCCCAGCAACAGACGAATGGATAAAGAAGATGTGGTACATATATACAATGGAATACTACTCAGCTGTAAAACAGAACAAAATCATCCCATTTGCAATAACATGGATGGACCTTGAGGGAATTATGCTAAGTGAAATAAACCAGCGAGAGAAGGATAATCTGTGTATGACTCCACTCATATGAGGAATTTAAAATTATGGACTAAGAACAGTTTAGTGGATACCAGGGGAAAGGTGGGGTGGGGGGTGGGCACAAAGTGGTGCACCTACAACATGACTGACAAACATTAATGTACAACTGAAATTTCACAAGATTGTAACCTATCATTAACTCAATTAAAAAAAAAAAAGTCTAAAGTCCCTGCACTAAACCGAAAGAGACAGAGTCCCTGAATAACTGCGCGGAGCAGAGCCCCTCCTTATTCTCCACTCCCCCTCCTCACCCCACCGTCTCCCTTGCCTACGCACATGGGACCGTGATTTGAACAAGAAATATACCTCTGTTGTGATATGCAATGGGGATTTGCAGAGTGTTTGTTTCAGCGATTAGCCTAACCCAACTATTGATCAATATACAGTACGCCTCCCTGAAAGACGCCATTTGGGTGCTGGGTCTCCACGTGGAACCTTCTCTGTCTTGTAAATGAGAACGGAAGTGAACACTCGTAGGGAGAAGTACTTATTCCCCACTCCTTGTAGTTCCATAGAGGAGAGGGAACTTCCCAGGAAGGAAAGGTAAACAAGAAACTCTTTACTTTTTCTCCCAAAGGGAAGACTTGCATGATGGTGAGCAGATGAAGGAACTGAGGTTAGCCCTTGTGAAGCCAGCCAGGCCTCAGAGCGCCACCTTCTCTGCTCTTCCCCGTGGCAAGCTTGTGGCAGTAGACTGTGCTGTCCTTGCCTGGCTGTGCCAGTGCCCAGGGGAGTCTTTCCAATTCTAGGGTTCCATTTTAGGACATCCACATGACTACCCCCGTATCTTACATGCCATATCTTCCAATCCAGCTTTTCTCAGTCAGGAAGCCGTCATTTTTATCTCTATCTAACGATTGAGATTCTCTCTCAGCTGGTTCCAAACTG
This sequence comes from Equus quagga, assembly GCF_021613505.1. Taxonomy (NCBI): domain Eukaryota; kingdom Metazoa; phylum Chordata; class Mammalia; order Perissodactyla; family Equidae; genus Equus; species Equus quagga. Next base: position 18,112,013 of record NC_060282.1, on the reverse strand, counting down.
AAGAGGAAAAGGGGAGAGGAATTTATTGGTTCCCTAAAAAACAAACAAAGACTAGGAGAGGAGCTGTTTTCTATAGCAATGACCGGAAATGAGGCAAACTTAGAAAAAATCATTTTTAACCATAGAAGTCAGGGAAATTTCAAGGGATTTGTTAAAAAATGAGGGCAAAAGGGGACTGAAATGGGGGGTGGACCTGAGGCAGCACTAACTGTGACCCCTCTCTTCTGTCCCAATTTAGACCGGCTTCACTTTTGTTTTTTACATGAAGATTTGAGATTTCATTAAAGCAGAGTTCCATGTCTAAAAATCATTTGAAAATCTCTGATTTAGATAACCTTTTAGATAGCCCCTAGCCTAAAGCATCTCTGAGCTTATTATCAGAAATCCAAATTTCCATTTTTGTGATGTTTCGCCAATGATAGTGGTCTATGACCAAAGTAGACAGATTCTGGGATGCAGAGAAGCCTGTGGTCAGCTTCCAAATTAGTTAAAGCTAATTTCACTAGCAAAGAAGAGATGCATCCAGGTTGCCTTAGCTGGTGGGACTGTAGTGCTCAATTGTTCGGTCTTGGGCAGAGCTTGACTGGCTCACGTGCGGGGAGGAAATATAACTGCCAATTCCCCTTGCCGGGCCAGAGACAGAGCTGCGTGTTCCAGGGGTAAGAGGCTGACAGGGGCACACTGCATTTAAGGAAGTGAGAGAAGAGAGTTGGGGGGTTATTACTGTACTTTAGGGGTGACTAACTTACTGTGCCTGCAGTAACAAATCCCCACAAACTTGATGGCATAAAACAATCGAAGTTGTTCTTTCCCAGTTCTGGAGGCCAGAAGTCCAAAATCAAGGTGTCGGCAGGACCACACTTCCTCCAAATCTCTGGGGAGACTCTGCTCCTTGCCTCTTCCAGCTTCTGGTGGCGTCAGGCAATTCCTTGGCTTGTGGTCACATCGCTCCAGTCTCGGCCTCTGTCTTCACATCAGCTTCTCTTGCGTGCGTCCGTCTTCTACTCTCCTGTCTGTTACACAGCCCCCATGTGCCTCCTACAGGACACTTGTCCTTGGATTCAGGGACTACCTGGATAAGCCAGGATGATCTTATCTCAAGATCCCTAACTTAATCACATCTGCAAAGACCCTTTTTTCAAATAAGGCCAAATTCACAGGTTCTAGGAATTAGGACATGGACCTATATTTTGGGGGCCTCTATTCAACCCACTAGAGAGGACATATCAGAATCTTGGGGAGTATGTACATAATGAAATAATCTTATACTTTTAGCGGCAGAATTCCTCTGCTTCACTGACCTAGAGTCTTGCTTTGTATCTGGTGAATAACTTTGACAAGCCTTTCTCAGGTGGGTAGGTCTGATTAACTGCAAGGCTTTTATTTTGCTGAGTATAGAGGTTTGGAGCCAGAGTTAAATTGACCAAGACATTAGAGGGGACTGGAAAAGCCACATGAGGAAAGGATGGAGAGAAATGCAAGGAGCCAGTTGATAGCTAAAGAGAATTTAGGTTATGAAATGGATTATTCCTTCAACAAATATTTATCTCAAGAAGACTATGCATGCCAAGCTTTGTGCTAGGTACTGGGGATGTGACGGTGGGCAGACACAGTCCCCGCTCTCAAGAAGTGTAGGGGGTCACTCTCCCTGTGATGTTCAACGTCAACCTTCCTACGCTCTCCCTGCAAAATCTTCAGCAAAATCTACACCGCTTGCTAATAATGCTCTGTAGATGAGCTTGAGGGAAGAGATGGGAAGAAATAGTGTCCTGTTGCCGGGTTGGAATGAGGCAAAGCCAGAGGCTCCTCCAGGAGGCTATACAGGTCATTTACATGCACCTGGGGGGCCAGCTGGGGCTTTATGGCATCCAGCATCTTCTTTCCCCTTCTTATGAAGCAACAGCACTTTGCTTTGCTTTTGGAAAATTAACTCTCCCCAGTTACAGGTGGTCTAAATGGGACTGTCAGTCAAATGTTTTCCCATGAATTCCTAGCAACAATAAGGCCTGGGAGTTCAGTCCTAAAGGGAGAGATGTGAGACGAGAAGAGAAGGTGGAGCTGACTTAATCCAGCAGATGTGGTAAGGTCAGTTCCTGCTCCTGGATCCCCGGGACCCCCTCCATGTCAGACTTCTCAGCAGGCCCTTGGAATCTGGGAGATGTTCTACGTCCTTTTAATAAAGTCCCTTTTGCTGAAGTTAGCCAGAGTCCTTTTCGGGTGCCTGCAAGCAAAGAACCCTAACTGATGGAAGTGATCACGAGAAGTGCCAATCCCTCCTCTCCAGTAGGAGGAGCGGGCACCTCCAGGTGACGAGGGCCTAGCTGTGAGGACAGGTGCATCTTACAGCCTAAAAGCCAGGTTTACTCCTTCCCTACCAGGACAGCCTCAATCAGAAGCCGAAGTCTCCCTTGAGTTAACAGCGGTTACCTTTAATTAACAAGGACATGCACTGTATCAGCACCAGCCCTCAGGGAAAGGCCAACACACTGACAGAGAAGAGAAAGGGATCAAATTCACCCGGATCAGGTAAGGCTTGAAATGACAAACGGGCTTAGTAAACATTTCCTAAGTGATCCTTGAGCCTTGTGCCTAAATTCAGTTCCACATTCCCTGTGGGTCTCTCTGGCCCCGATGACACAGCAGGGGTTTCTCCTTCCTTCTAAATGCATATGCATTTATACGGGCCATGGGGGAATTCCGCAGGGGCGAGAAAGCTAAATTTCTTCCTTCAATTAATCTTCCCAAATGTTCTTGCCTGCCTTCAGACTATACCAGTCTCCTGTTGCCAGTCACCCCAAGTCCTCACACCCATCAGCAGATATTATGCATTGTAGATGGAAACTGCTTTGTTCCCCAAGTATCTTAATTTTGAATCCATTCTTCCTGATATCTGCAGCCTCTCCTAACATCCTTTTTAAGGGGACGATGATGACCCCATATAAACGAAAAATCCCATAAGGCTCCTAGGAGACCAAGCCATTAGCTCTCTCCCTAAACAGACCAAATTCCTACCCAACCCATTACCTGGTCCAAATTTCAGTCCAGTGCAACAAACACATAAGTACGTGTATGTGGCAAGCACAGTGCAACGTACTGGGAATACAGCTGTGAGTAAGAGGCAGTCACTATCTTCATGATGCCAACAGAGCACAGGAGAGAGACGTTAAGCAAATGGTTATGGGTGGAGGAGTGCCACAAAGCAGAGATCAGGGTGCCAGTGGACCACATGGGAAGATGTTCTACTTCGGCTACAAATCTAGATAAGCTCTCCTTGACAAAACGATGTGTAAGCTGGGAGGGACCTGAAGGATGGTGACAGAGTGGGCAACAGGCATCAAGAGAATGGTTTCTCTTTCACTGTGGCCTTCTGCAAAGCTGTCCCCAGTTTAGGAAGAGATCGTGTTCTAAAGTTCATTTTCAAGTTCATGGGTTTAGCATTCATACTGTATTTTTCCACAGAAATACACTTACAAATAGTGGCTATGTTTTCAGGCTGGTCCACCAGCACCCAATTATCTACAATGTGTGGCACCAACAATACCCACAAATAGCATTCTAACCAGCTGTGTTTCTATGGGAAACTTATCTCGGGTCCTGACGTCCAATGGAAACCCCTACTCATAAGCCTGCCTCTTCCTCATTAAGGCCCAGCACTTCTCTCACAGAGGTCTCTCCCATCCAGCCCCCAATCCCACCGCCATGCTTAGGTCAACCCTAGCCTTACACCTGCACACAGCAACCACTCCAAACTCAGTCATCTGGTCTGCAGTTTCTCCTCCCCCAGCCCTCTCCCACTCCCCCTGCTGCAGCCAGTTACTTTTTAAAGAACAAATGTGAAAAGCTTTCAATGGTTCTCCATTGTCCACACGTTCCCCAGCTCAGCCTGGAATTTCCCATTGATCTTCCAAGACGTAACCCCTCTGTCCAAGACAATTTTTTACTTATTTCTATTCTAGCAGTTTATCAAATTAATTACAATTCGTGTTCCCCTCTTCGACAAATATGAGTCCCTACAGCGGACCAGGCTGTCTGCCTCAAGAGAGAGAACACAGCCAGAAGACAGAGTTCAGGTTCCATTTGCATCGGCCCAGGCGCTACTCAATAGAGAACTAGTTACATTTTATATTTATATATATAAATTTTTTCTTTCTTTCCAGGCCACAAGGCAATTCCCCCTAGGATGATAGACAGCTAATTTATACCTTCCACTAATGTTTCCAAACGTTCTGGCTTGCCTTCAGCTTGGCAAGAAAAGAATCTCTTTTTGCCACTCGATGCCAGACTCTGAACTTTGGCTTCCTCAACTGCAAAGCCCCAGCAGACGTCTTAACTCAGAGTCAGGTTCTAGCTTATCTTTGCACTTTCTAGCTGCTGGATCTTAAGCCACTTAACCTCTCTGAGTCTTAAGTTTCCTTACCTGGGAAATGGGGATACTACTACCTAATTCACAAGTTCGTTTAAACATTGGTTCCCAAACCCTGCTGAGTATCAGAATCACTGGGAACTTTAAATAAGCAGAGTGGGAATGATGCAAGAAATGTGCATTTTTTAAAAGCCCCAAGTGATTCTCAGGTATAGCTGGACGGGGAAACCATACTTTGGAGACTTACTTATAAAGTACCTGTCACAATGAAGTTCGACAGCCAGGTGTGCTAAGAACGGGACTCCACCCTAAGGAACAGAGGCATGCGACTAAGGGGAGCATATGGAAATGCATTCTGGGCGTAAACCATACACATAAGGAATGACATGACATGACATGTCATTCCCCCCAATTCCAATTAAAATCTCCAGAGCCACTCTGGAAAGCAAACCAGTAAACTGCCACGAAGCACACGTTTTCTCAGCCCAGTCTTTTAAGACATGGAGAGTGAAAAGTCGAAGCAGAGAGAACGTTTTCCCAAGGGTTAAGCCATGTTACTAAGTTAATGCTGAAAATTTAAAAGGGGAAGGGACCCCAGAGACAGAGTGGCCTACGAATGAAGCAGTTGGCAACTGCAACATCATCTATGAAGTCAGTGTTACTCAGAAAACAGCTTAGATCATGACGACACTGGCAATGTGCCGTCCTCTGAAATAAGCAGGATCGCGTTGCTATTTTCCCAGTATTTCTCCAGTAACAGAAGGTGCACAGCCCTGCTCCATCTCATGGGTCCACCTTGTGATAAATGAAGAGGGCCTGCCTAAGTCCTGGGATACAAACTTGGGTGGTTCACCCTTAAGTAAAAAAGGCTCAGGGATGTCATGGCATCTGCCTTCCAGTCTCTGTGGGTTCTTATATGGCAAGGGAACTTAATTCTGGAGGGTTCCAGGACTCAGACCCATGGGTGAAAGCCACAGAAATGCCATAAAACACGCCACAATCAAATATGACTCCCAATCCAATATTCTGACACATCCTGCTTCATTAAAATGAGAATCCAGAAATTCTGCTTCGAGAATGAATCCTGCAAAAATGTTTGCTGTGTCATTATAATAGCAACAAATACTGGACACTCCTAAACGCCCAAGACTGGTTACATAAAGTACGCGGTATCTAAAAGAGGAGGCAGAGTAGGAATGTGGAAATTTACGACAGACAACCGTCAACTTGTACATTTTAATTCACAATTTTTACCAATAAAAAGGATGTTACAAAAAGGTAATTTCTCTATACAAAATAAGGATTTTTTTTTTCATTCATAAAGAGAATCCACTGGCATGTCTCGCCTTGCTCAATCAAATCTCAAATAGCTTGCTTAGCTAAAATGATTCCAAAAATATAGGTAATCCAGATGAGCTTAATAAAATCATCGGCTTCCTAAACACATTTAAGAGGAAGAATTTAATGAACACTTTGCCTTGAACTGAAGAATTCTAAATAATACTTATAACCTTTGGAAAAACCACCACTCTCGGGCAGTGGAGTTGCTGAGGGTGTGAGAGAGCCTGGCTCACTTACCATGAGATTCTTCTTACAGACAGTGAGTTCCCACTCCAGTACAATGACTGCATGTGCGACATAACAGGAATAATGGGTTCTAAAACTTTACAAGTCAATTTTATTGTGGCCACGGGTCAACAGCAGAACGTATGACAGTTAAGATTCAGCTTCTCCCCACCTATGTTATCACATAAATTAAACATGGAGAGGTACACACAAACTTTATTAGAAATAAGCTGTTTTCAAACCCCCACTTCCTAGGATAACCCACATCACTGTTTAAGAGTGGGGCAGAAATAGTCATCCTGTTAGTGCACAATGCTTCCTGAAAAGAAATCGACCGAAATGTGCAAAGCCTTTTTAGGTGACTCAAAGCATGGCAGCCACTCGACACTGCTCCCTAGCAGTCTGCTTTCAGAAGAAAAACAAAATATGAAACTGTGTGAAACATCACAGCCTTCAAAAAACTTTATTTGGTGACGAGCCTAGCTCTGATGGAAAAAGCCCACCTGGGACAAGGAGTTGTGGGTATCTGAGCTGGGCTGAGGTACATTCGTGACTCGTACACTCCACTCAAAATAATAAGGACCCTCAACCACAAATGATTCTAAAGTCATTACAACCCAAAATTGTGTGATTCACTTAGATGTGCTTATATTAGCTCTTAAAATAGGACCTACGTACAGAGGAGCTGCACTTTCCTCACAATTAAGAGAAGCGTGTAGCCATTAAGGGAGAAGGGGGATTTAAAAACAGACAATTTAAATAGGTTTTCCCATCCACTCTTCTCCATAAACATATATCCAGAATGAGAATGAAATGGAATCGATACCCAGGTGCCACTCAGAGAGCATCTCCCTGTAGCAAATGTGATCTGGAACCTTCTAGGACAACACAACCCAACTACATTGGGCACACACAAAGCCAGAAAGCCCCACACGTGAGATGCAAAGGGATTATGCCCAGCACAGTTTAACCCTAGCCCCAGTCTAAGATGCAACTCCACTACAGTTTTGATCACTCAACTTAGGGAAAAAATGCCTAGCGACAATGCTCACGCCCCATTAATACCAATCTGCGGCCCTCGCTGACTCAGTGGTGTTATTTTAATAAAAACGGCTGAAGACGCGGCAAATGGTTGCAACTGATATCAGGTCCTAGCAATTCCAAAAGCTGAGAGCGCGCTTCATCTGCTGCTCCAGTCTTCTCCCCTATGGGTACCGTTCTGCCACCAAAGGGGTAAAAAACGGTGTGAACAAGTTCTTTGTGACCAAGCCTTGGCAAAAGTCAATAAATAAGAGAGCTTGTTAAAAGCAGAACCATTTTATGGGCACCCTCCTCTAGCTGCAAATTTGGAAGTAGGGAAAAGCAGGAAGGAGACGTGTGCAAGAAAGAGGTAAGAGTCCCTTCAACAAGGGTTTGGTGACCCAACCCGATGCTCAGCTTGGTGCCAGCAGACCAGGACCTGCCAAAACCCATTATTCAGATGGAAAAGGAAGAGAAGACCCCAAAAAATATAGTTGGTTCTGAGATTTGCAGAGGTGACATTTGTTCTTCAGAGCAGTAAGGACTTGAACAAGAATCGTGAAACTCGAGGAACACTTATATTTTTCTTCAGGAGTTAAAAAACTGTGTCTTGTACTGAAAGACTACATTCAGTGCAGGTCGGGTCCAACAGCGTTAGCTAGAACTCGGTTGTTAAGTACACCCAGCACTGGCAGGAAACTTCATCTGAGCAGAGCGGTGGTGGGCAGGCCAGAGGCCGCTCCTTCACTGGTCCCCAAGTCGAAAGCCCTGTCCCCAGTTGTGTCTCCCGCCGCCGCCATTCTGATCAGCAGCTCGCCTCATGCTAGCAGGGGGCACACCAAATCCTGATACCCCTCCTCTCCTGCTGGGCAGCCAGCGGTACCTGGAGCAGAGAGAGGAGAAAACAAGGGGAGAGAAGGGCACACAGTCAGTTCCACTCAGTTCCCCGACCACTGAGCCCATCTTCCTTTCCTGCTGTTCCCATGGCATCTGTCACACTGAATTATATTAGTCTGTGGCCAATGAAAGGCTGAGGACAATGTCTTACTTAACTTTGCCTTTTCAGCATTTAGCTCAATGTCCTGACCACAGAAGGCACTCGCTCTTCAAGTTTTTTAAATTTATTAAGCTTTCAGCTAACTTCACCCTCCAACAATTTTTTTTCTGATAATAAAAGCAATTCATGCAAAACAGTATGGAAACAAAAATAGTAGACCCATGAGCCCCATAACCAGAAAGAGAACCACCTATACAGCATTTGGTATATCTAAATATAGATCAAACTGGATCAAAGGGTACAATATAAATTCATTTTCAAGGGACAGACCCGCAGCCTGTGTGTCTGGGCCCTGCATGGTGTCTCCACGATGCAGCTGGGTTCCACAGCATCCACAGGGGAGACGGGAGAAGGAAGCTTCATGTCTTGGAGTTCGGGGAACATTTTAAAGTATATTCACAATGTACCCTCGGACTGCATTCTCTCCACCTCACAGATGGTGGGAAAGCCGGGGCCCAGAAAGGTCAGCTGATTTCCCATCTTACAAATTAACAAATTAAGAGTCACAGAACAGCCAAGAAAACTGACACCCAAGTCTATGTTCTCAACAGTTTTTCCAACTGTTTCCCTTCCTTGATCATTAGTAAACTGAAAATGCGTTTAACTCTGTTCTACTTATCAGATCCTAATGTTTAAAACTGTGCTTGAAGGCAGAGCCCATGGTCTGATCCTCCTGTTTAAAGCGCTCACAGCCCTGAGAATAGACCACGAGGGATGACTCGCCCACAGAGAAAAGCCAGAGTGCAACCGTATCATGGGGCATTTCCTTGCACTGTGTGTTTATAATTCACCGGCTCTTCACAACAACCCTATGAGATGAGCACTACGATTACCCCATTTTATAAACAAGAAAACTGAGGCAAGACTGAGCCAAGATCTTCTAAAGTAACAGTCAGGCTTCAAACCCAGACAGCCTGGCCCTGGAGCTTGTCCCCTGCCCCACTTACTGCACCACAGGACTCCTGCTTCAGAAGGGACACACAGAGCGTGATTGGGTGACAGCCCTTAGTGACTGAAACCCTCATTTGTTTATATCACCCCTGATACCTTCATGCTCCCTCCCAAAAAAACAACAAACTCCCTTTTATTTTTTTTTTCCGAGGAAGATTAGCCCTGAGCTAACATTTGCCACCAATCCTCCTCTTTTTGCTGAAGAAGACTGGCCCTGAGCTAACATCCATGCCCATCTTCCTCTATTTTATGTGGGATGCCTGCCACAGCATGGCTTGACAAGCGGAGCATAGGTCCACACTCGGGATCCAACCTGGCAAACCCCAGGCCAGCGGAGCTGGACGTGCGAACTTAACAGCTGCGCCACTGGGCCGGCCCCCAACAAACCCGTTTTAAACAGAATAACTGCATATGGAAGAGAAGAGGATCTGTCTGCTTTTCTAAATGGAATGCAGAGCAGTGATACATCTTAGAATTCTCTAACTCACATCTTCCATTTTAAACAAATATAGCATTCTCTTTAAATCAAAATACATTTTCAAGCACTGGTTTCTCAACCTCCATGACATTCTAGCATAACAGCATTCCCCTAAAGTAGGTAACAAAATAGAACACTTAAAAAAAGGCAACGCTAGGGCTGTCTTGCTTTGCCTCTTGATGTAAGACAATATGGAAGCCATCTCCACTGCTTAAATGGATAGTGAAATTAAATGCAAGTAATTAGTATAAAAAGACACCCAATTATACATAATCAACAAAAATTTATGGTAATTTCAAAGCACTTACTGCTTTTGCAAGGAGCTACATTTTGTCATCTGATCTTTATGCAAAATTTAACAGAAGGGCTTCCACCAGCAGAGAAAGCCCAAGTGGAAGGCGGGGTGCAGCACACTCTGATTTTGCCACTAGAATCTTGTACACTTTGTTGCCCACAATTGAGAAATATCTCCAAGCCATTAAAGTCAGAACATGGCCATTTAAAGTAAAATAACTGTTGGCTGCCCCCCAAAGCACCAAGTTTTTTTTTTAATTGATGCATCTGCCATCCGACTTGATAAACCCAGATCAAAACTCCAAGCCTGCTGTCACTGTGTCCTTTGATAATTAGAAAGCAGATTGGTCATTTGTTTTTTTAGCCTGAAGGCAACTTGAGGCTCAGAAGAGAAACAAGTTTCTTTTTATGCTCTTAAAGAAAGAAAGAAAAAAAAAAACCAATATTGTACTTCTCTGTTTATTATATTTCACAATAAAAGTCTTTCAAAAACCTACCCCCAACCGATAAAGGGGGTGCCCACTCAAGTCTGACCACCCTCATGGACCCCTTGGAACAATGATAAACTGCAAAACATTAAAATGAGCAAGATGTGAAAGGGTTGGGGTTTTTTTAAGCCTTTAAATGCAAGCTATTATTGCATCTCCCTAACTTGAGATTAGGCGTGATTGTCAGGCAGGCTGCGACACCCAGATGGTGGTTTCACTGGCCCCTTCTTCAACAGCCTTTTGCTTCACTGACAGAATGGTCATGCTGCTTACACGCTTAAGTGTGTCAGCACCTCATCTGGCTCGTAAAATCCCACTCCAGCCCCAACTTTGGGAACGGGGCTGAGAGCTGGTACTTACTGAGCTCCCGCTACTGTGCTGCCAACAGCATACCTGACCTCCCGCCCTCCGGGGAGACAGGGTTCCCTGCAACTTACAGACTTGCAAACTGACACTCGGAGGTTTCATTAAGTAACTTTCGCCAAGTCAAAACTGATAAATGAGGGGAATGGGACTCCAGCCCAAGGCTGTCTCAGAACCAAGGCTGTGCCCTCGGCCTCCTCACCTGAGTAAACCCCACAAGGAGAGAAAGAACAAGCACACACCCGCAAGGGGCTGGGACCACACACCGCAAGTCTCTCATTTTAACTTGGAAAAGTCCTATAAATATTCTGGTCTGTAATATTTAATATAAAAATGTTTTAAATTGCTAACTAATGAGCTAATTTACCCCCCTCGCCCCCTCCTCAGCCAAACTCTTAGGTAAACCTGGACGCCTGTAATCCTGGCCCAAGCTGTGCATACTGGAGCTGCGTATAGGTGCCCCGCCCGCTCAGCAGCTGAAATGCTGCCTGTGATGCCTGAATCTAGCTGTCAGCGCCCCTGGCTCCAAGGGCTCCATGAAAAGACTGAGCTGTGGTTTCGACCCCTGGCTTCCTGTTCCTGTGTGACCAGAGCAACATCTACATATATTTATTAACAAATATTTACATAGAGGTAAATCCTACCCCTTATGGAGTTTTTATCAGGATGCTTAAGAACACGGGCAGTAAAATGACTATGAAATGAGAGGAGAAAAACCACTTACAAAAACTGAGGTGTGGAGAGAAAATTTCTTCCTCCCAAATCCATTGGGTATCTGAACATTAGGAAGAAATAAAGGTGTCCAACAAGATTTCCGATTAACTCATTGATGACCCTGCAAACAGAGAGACAAATTAGTTTAAGGACATTCAAGCAGTCAAGTGGGATGCAGCAAGTTTTCACTAATAGCACAGGAAAGAGATCCTTCATGGTAGGCCACTTCTGGGCCCCAGAGTCTGTGACAGCCCCACAATGAGCCCTTTTGTAGTCTGAGTGGCAAACGCATTCCGAGGGAGAAGGGAAATCAGTCCTGCTGGACCAATGGGGTCTGTGCTCTCCATGGCCAGCTGCCCCTGACATCTCTTTCGAGCCCCAGCCCATCCTCAAAATACTGTTTTTTGTTTCTTCTTGCCTCAAGACTTGGGAAAGTCGTAAAATAAGTTTTTGAATGCTTTCAGTCATAAATACTGTATTTGCAAAGCATGGGCAAGTATGAAGGCAAGAGAGAGGCAGGGAGTGAGGAAAGGAGGCACAATAAGGCCTGTCCCTTATTCCCAGAGCCACAGCACTTCTCCCTCGCCTCTGGTGTCCTTGAGTGTAAGACATCACAGGGGTCACCTTGTAATCCTCAAGTAAACACTGACCTTCTCCACTTTTCCCCTAGCTTACATATAGGCCCCTTCAAGGTTTTCTAGACCCACTCTTACTGGTACATATCCTTCTTTGTCTTTGCCCGCAGCACAATTCCTGTCGGGGACAGGTCAACATTCGCCACCTCTCCCAGACTCTGCCCCTGTGGGTGGCAGGGCAGCTCTACCAAGCTCAGAACTCGCTCTGCTCTAAACATAGTCTGTTCGCTCGATCCATTCATTTCTCCCTATCAATATGCAGTAGAAGGTAGGACCATACAGAGCAGATATGTCAGACGCATTAAGAATGAGTATTATTAAAATCTATTAAATCATGAAAAATATTGTATAGTATAAGAAACAGGAGTTCTTGGACTAGTTGCATTTTGATACCCTCCTTCTAAAATTCTGACTGGATGCATTAAAGGTTTTCCTAAGTCTCAGTTCTAATTCCACACTAGAAATTTGACCCTATTTGGCAAAACTTCCATACTTTCAAACCACTTACAAAACTATTTCCCATCTGAGAATTTGCATTTCTGTGACTAGTGAGCAGCTTCCAAGGCATTCTGGAAATGCCTTAAGGATAAAAACAGTAATTTTATGCACAGTTCTTGGAAGAGTCAGCTCAGACACAAATGAGGTCTACGTTTGCTCAATCTGGATTGCTTTCTGAATTCAGAAAGAAATATTTATTCAAAAACACATATATGGAAGCATACTGTAACAAGCTAATAAAAAAACAATCATTCAGCGCTAAATGTGCTTAAAGCCCTGCAATTTAATCAATTACATCAAAACAAAATTATTTCCTACGTATAAGTTTCCAACACATCATACCAAGATTTCTTAAAGTTTTATAAAGACTAACTAGAGAAGGAAGATGAAGGATAATGGAAGTCTTCCAAGGATTAATTTCTAATTAAACAAATCTAACATCACTTACGAGCCTCCGATGATATAGTTGAATCCAAGGATAACCCAAGGTAAATAACAGGCCTAGGAAAGAATATACACAAACATGAATAACCACACCTAAAGAGGATACAGTTGCTAGGGGGCTGGAGTGTGTAATGATACACTGACGGTTTTTTATAAATCCTTTGGAAAGTCACTGCAAAACTTTCTCGGATCAATCTAGCATTACTCCTACTGTACTTATAACGTCCTATCTAAAATTATACTCATTCATATATTAGTAACTGGAGAGACAGAGGACTTCGCCTGTAGTTTTCAGATACAATACATGCCCTGCTGAATTAATACTAACAAAGAGCTTCAGAAAGGAGATGAGTATCCTGCGGATGCTGATCAAAACAATGGTCCTTGACAGAATCACATTAAGATTCCAACCAGCAAATTGCTACCAATAAACTAACAATATCCCATCTTTTTAGGTTCTCCTTTTACATATTTCACAAAATTACTTTGGATTTTTATCTCATTACACGCTGATATCTTGAACTAATACTCTCCCAAATAAGACAGCTCTCCAGATGAATTCAACATTTGAGCCCTTACCAGATTTAAGACATCAAACCAAGAGCTAAGGGAACTGCAAAAAAACTTCGCAAACTAGTACAGAAAGGGCTGTCCACAAACAGCCTGAAGGCAGAATGCAGCAAGTGCCATGAAGAGGAAGAAAAGTACTGCAGGAGCCCAAAGGCAAGACTAATTCCAGGAAGGAGACGCAGGAAATGTGTTCAGTTCCAACTCACAGGAAGACCAGGTAGGATTTACAGGAGGGAGAAAATGGAAAAGATGTCACAGGTGGAAAATTGTGGGAGAAGGCACAAAGGGAAGTGTTGGGGGCAAAAAACAATCCATTTTAGCTAGAGTGTAAAATGCGTAACAGGGAGTGCTAAGAACAGATTTGAAAAGGGCAGGTTCCACGTGAGCTCCCTCCTCTACTACATGCATACGCAGATCACTCAGGGACACACCAGAGGGGCCTGAAGTACAGAGGGAGTGAGAAGAGGCAGCAAAGGGCTCGGGGTTGGCTGAAGAAATACAGGGACTGAGGGTAGGAGGGGCTTGCCTATGCAATACTGCTCTGCAGTGACCTCTTCTGGACGAGTCAGAAAGTACACCTCTGGACCGAAGAGGGATTTCTGCAGAGACAAATGAACAGGAAATTTTTCCAACTAGGTTGAAGTACCTTAAATCGGGTTCCAAACCAAAATGATACAATCATATCTCTGTTCAGCTGGGCCCAGACATAAAGTACTGACATGATCAGAGGAATCATCAGCAACTGCAAAAGAACGCAACACGTCAAGACAGGGTTCCAGAAGCACTTCAGAGGCTGCGTGACCCCGCTATTCTTTTCACCTCCCCCCTAAACAAATTCTCACATGGCTATTCAAAAAGAAAAAGAAATTCAACTCAGAAATATACATTGGTCCTTTTATTTAATTGATCATACAATGTGTGCTACAAAATCCTATAATAAAATATAGCACAATATTATTTTAGATGGATTCAGAAATCTGTTTTCTTGAAAAAAGTAGGCAATAAAGCTTTATTTACCGTATACTCTCAAGTTTCAAAAAATATATATCCACATACATGCATAGAAAATACGAGACAGCCATTATTCTCAATGTTCAAACATAATAAAGAAGCCAGAAATGTGCAAGCAAAGTAATGGTTTAGATAACTCATGTAAGATCTTCAAAGTAAAAACAGCTATAATTCCATCATTTCAAAATACCACATAAGGAACCACACAGTTAATGCAATGTAAACTTCAGTCAAAGGCCACTAACAGTAAATCGGAAACATATAAAAGGGCAGACAGATAGTTTCAAAGGACACTTACTTGCATATCCATTGCTAAGCCAGTGATCTTGGTGTGTAAAGTTAAAGATCAAACATGGACAAAGGCTTCTGCACCTAGTGAAAGTTAACTTGAATCCAGTGTTCCGAAGGAACACACTTCTCTATAGCTCAGGTTGCTTAAGGCAACCCTGAACACAAAAGGTATCTAATAATCTTCATTATGAATATCCTATCAGACTACACGATGACTAGGAAATGGCAGAAATTAACCGCTTCGGCATATGACTCAGTTTGGTCCCCTCGTGTCCTCTTTCCTTGCCTCACCGCTGCATTTTAGCAGCTCTCCTTCGATTAGAAGATGGAGACACCTGTGCCCTCAGAAACAAATGATGACTCTACCCAGGGCCCCAGAGCAGGGTTGAAGTCCAAAACTACTTTCTTCTTCTCTTAAAGGAGGGGAAAGGGCATCTGAACTGCCACATTTGCTGGCTCTGCGCCAAGTTTCAATGACAGCTGAGCCTCAAAGCAATTTTGAGCTCACCATCCCTGCCCAGGACATGAGCCATCAAGGCCCCTGTGCTGCCCTCACCATCTGTAATAGTCCGCAGCTGGACAGCTGCTCACAACTGCAGCTGACACACAGCAGAGACTGGCCGTGTCCTTTCCCAGAGCCGGGTACCTCGGGAGGGACCGAATGGCTATTTAGGATCCCAAGACAGGGACGGCAATGAAGCCGGGAAAGGATGTTGGCTGTAAATTAATTTTCTGATAAGGACCACAGATTTCAAAAGCTGTCTCATGGCACAGAATCTCTTTGTGCTGCAGCCAACAAGCTGTCACACATGAGAACACGGAGAGCTGGGAACAAGGGGGGGAACAGTAATAAAACTCGACCAAATGTGGAAAAATCCCACGAAGGCAATAGCAAGAGGATGCATCACTCAAGAGCTCTGAGACTTACTAGCTTTTAAAAAGAACTTTAATTATTCTTAATTATTAACTATAGTAAACAAAGAAGCAAATACTGTAATTTGAAATGTTGTACAGAATACTGGCTATGTCCCCAAACCTGAAAAAAAAATGGTTTATTTCTGGCCCAAAACAACAGACTGAAGGATACCACGATGCAAATCCAGTTGAAGAGGAGCATGAATAAATAGTCGGCTGGCCTCCCATCGAAAGCTCCTGGAAACGAAAACAAGCCAAACATCATGGTTCAGAATTTCAGAACAAATGAACTTCTAGGTAGAGGAACATTTGAAAAACTTACAGAGAAAGCAAAAATGAGAATATTTTAAAACCACAAAAAAAGTAAATTTTCTTAAATATCTGAAACCGTGTCTGCAATAGGGCCCTGAACGAAGTCACTGAGTATCAACGCTAGCCTGTGCTCTCCTGACTGAATTCCGGCAAGTACCACGCTCTGACCAGCACAGGCCAAACAGACCCAAAGGGAGCACAGTCAATTCCACAGCTACCAAGACCCCACCCCCTGCAGACCCTCCCAGCCTGTCGGACTGCCCTTCATGGCGCTCATCATGACTGACCTGATGACATATTTGGGATTACTTGGTTAATCCCTTCTCCCTCCACCAGACCGCAAGCTCTGTCAGGGGAGGAACCACGTCTGTTTTGCCTACCATTGTGTCCCCTCACCATGACTACGCTGGGAGGTACTTAGAGTTGTTGTGTTGTTGTTATTATCACACACACACACACACATTCTACCACTTAGTCCAGCACTGGGTTGACTGAGAAGACTGAGTCTCCATCTGCCAGGAGCCTACATTCCAGCAAGGGAAAATGATGGAGGGGAGCAGGGGACACTGAAACTCTCCAGCGCCTTTGACTCTTAACCCTCATACCACGTCTGCGAGGTAGGAATGGAAAGACCAACGCCCTCTTTTTACAGATAAGGAAATAAATGACATGACCCAAGTCACGTGGGTTGTGAAAAGCGGCGTGAAGTCTACTAACTAGCTTACGCTCTGGTCACTATATCATACCCCAGGCTCTGTCTTACTGCTGGGCAGAATGATCAACAACAGCCCAGCTCTCCCTTCTAAGGATGACTCCTCACGCCTTCGGCTGGAAGATTAGAAGAGAGGCAGAGAAAAGAAACCGACGACCGGAAGGTCACTCTAGCTCAAAGGCGCCTTCCCTCCCCTCTGCCCCATCGCAATGACATGACATACAGACAACTGAAAAAAAAACCCTGGGGCTGGCCGGTGGCAAAGTCGCACAGACAAGACAACAGTGGTCTGAAGAGGTGGCAACATGCCCCAAAGGCAAAGTTCAGATGCTCCACTTCGGTGGCCTGGGGTTCACAGGTTCAGATCCCAGGCGTGGACCTATGCACCACTTATCAAACCATGCTGTGGCAGGCATCCCACAAATAAAATAGAGGAAGATGGGCACAGATGTTAGCTCAGGACCAGTCTTCCTCAGCAAAAACAGGGGGATTGGCAGCAAATGTTAGCTCAGGGCTAATCTTCCTAAAAAAAAAAAAATCCTAACAAGTGTCAGAAAGAGAGAAAAAAAGTTTATCTAAAAGAAAAAAGGTTTCTAGCAAAAGTCTCTCCTTCTTTCCCTTATTTCTCCCTCAAAGACACATTTTAGCCACAGTATTAAGGATGCTTAATGGTAGGAGACCACCATGATGAATCAGAGCTGAAATTCTAACACAATTTCTGAATTTTATCAATAGTTGTGCTTTTTTGGGTTTTTTTTTTTTTTTTTTTGAGGAAGATTAGCCCTGAGCTAACTACTGCCAATCCTCCTCTTTTTGCTGAGGAAGCCTGGCCCTGAGCTAACATCCGTGCCCATCTTCCTCTACTTTATATGTGGGACGCCTACCACAGCATGGTTTGCCAAGCAGTGCCACGTCCGCACCCAGGATCCGAACCAGCGAACCCTGGGCCACCGAGAGGCAGAAGGTGCGCACTTAACCGCTGCGCCACCAGGCCGGCACCCCAGTAGTTGTGCTTCTTTTGACGTGCTTTTGGCTTTGTGATTTCTAAGGATTCTTTAGATTGAATACTTAAAATCTTGTAACACATAAACTATAGGACTTTATTATTTGTCAAGCTTCCAACTGGGAATTTACAAATTAACTGGTCTCAAATTGCAGTCTTCCAGTTCAAATCAGAAACCTTATAAATAAGCCAACACTGCTATATACTTAATTTAGCCAGGCAGGGAAATATGCAGGTGGCAAACATTTTGTCAAAATGCTATCTTGAGGCTGTCTGGTAGAGAAATGACAGGGAACCAGTAAACTGGATTCCGGTGGGAGCTGTGTTATCTCCAACGGCTCTGTGACCTTTGGGGCATGTCGCCACCTCTCCAGACCACTGTTGTGTTGTCTGTGAAATCTTATTTAAATGGAAAGATCTCAAAAGTTGCTCTCTACATGACTGTTCATAGCAGCTGTGTTCATAACAGCCAAAAATAAAAACAAGTCAAATGTCCATCCACTGAAGAATGGAAAAACAAAATGTCATCATTTCATACCATGGAGTCTTCCTTGGCGATACAAAAGGCTACAAGGAAGAACCTTGAAAACACTATGCTAAGTGAAAGAAGCCAGTCACAAAACATCACAGATTGTGAGAGCTTGTTTATAAGAAAAGTCCAGAATAGGCAAATCTAAAGAAGCAGAAAGTAGATTAGCGGTTGCCTAAGAGGTAGGGGGGAGGACGAGATTGAATAGAAATGGGGAGCGGATGCTAATGGGTACAGCGTTTCTGTTTGGGGCGATGAAACGTTCTAAAATTGACTGTAGTAATGATTGCACAACTCTACGAATATCCACTGGATTATACACTTTAAATGGGTGGAATTGTATGGTATGTGAATTACATATCAATAAAACTATTCTGAAAAATGCCTCTCGGCTCTAGAATTTCAAAATGCTCTGTGATTGGATAGTAAGGAATAGGGGGCAACTTCTAAGAATTAGAACTAATGAAAGAGATCAATGGCCTAGTAATCCTAAAGATTTATCTTAAGTGCTATTCAGGTATGACAAATTAGTTACATTACCTGACCAGATAGCAGGGATGAGTAAATGGGTTCAAAGACTTTAAATAACCAAGAGAAGACAATTTACAAATAAAAAGTGATCATGGAATTATTGTAATTTAGGTTTAATAATAGTACGATGATTATCTTTTAAGTCCTTGTATTTCAGAGGTAAATATTAAAATATTTATGGATGAAATGATACATGTCTGACATTTTGCTTAAAATTATCAGGGGCAGGGGGACAGACACAGATATAGATAAGACTGGGTATAAGATAACGGTTAAAGGTGAGCGATGGTTAAAAAGAGTTCATAGTGATACACACTACAACATGGATGAACTTCGAAAATGTCATGCTAAGTGAAAGAAGCCAGTCACAAAAGGACTCTATAAAATGTTCCAAACAGGCAAATCCACACACACAGAAAGTAGATGAGTAGTTGCCAGGGGCTGGGAGGGGATGGAGAGTGACTGCTTTGGGTTTTTTGAGGGGTGAGGAAAAATGCCTTGAAATCGATGTGGTGATTGTGGCATAACATTGCAAATGTACTAAAGACCACTGAATCGTACATTCTAAAATGGTCAAAACAGTGAGTTTTTATGTTATGTGAATTTTATCTCAATAAAAAGAAAAAAGATTCATTAACCTTTCTCCCTATTTTGTATATGTTTGAAAATTTTCCATAATAAAATTCTTAAAAATTGGGTCATGGATCACCCATGTTTAATCTAGAGTTCACTACTTATGTAAAAAAAAACTACCCTAACACAACTTATCCTCAATTAAATTATATCAGAGGGGGAGATCGCTAAGCAATTCAACATCATAATCAGGCCCAGCCAGGACGAGGGAGCATGAAAATCACACATTGTGACAGATTTAAGGTTCAAACCCCTGACATGGTGGTGAGAGTCCTGGTTGTCAGTTTCACCTCAGACAGGTCACTTTACTTCCTTGAATCCCCTTTCCTTCCTCTATAAAACTATGGAAATGGGTTTCCTGTAGTAGAAGTCTATGATCTGACACTTTGTTTTACTATAATGCTTTCTTCCTTTTTAAAAAGCACCTAGTAGCAAATGCCAATTTAAGGAAAAATTATATTTGACACCAAAGGCCCGTCCTTCTATTTCCCCACAGTCATGATACTGATTCGCAACTCTCCAACTGACTAGGATTTAAAGGGTGGTTCAAAATCCTCCATCCTGAGCTTACAGCCCACAGGTTTATAAAGTCTTTGAAGTCAGCCAACTTTTCAAAATCATTTAGGCTTAACAAAATTATACTCACATTTTGACACAGCAGTATCAATTTATTGCTTCTCAGTATAAGCAACTCAGAACAGCATATAAGGTATTGTAGGAAATAAATAATTCAGCAAGAAATTTTTATGAAAAGATTTTTCATACAAAAGCTTATTCATAGCATCATATAGGTAGTCACATCTGATAAACTACTATATTATTCAATCCTGGCTATATATCTTAAAGTTGACTGTTTCAATAACAGAGAATAAGCCTAGGCTTTTAATTGAATGAAGTAGTGTTTTTCAATCCCCACCGTGGAGATATATATACTTCAGCCCAATTGTGCATCAAAGGACAAGGACTGTTGTGTGACAGAAATGAGCGGGATGTCAAATTAAGTGAGAGGCACAAAGCTCAGACACTAAGAACATGGGCAAGATGGGTAAACCGCTGGTCTTGTATTTTTTTCACCTATAAAATGCTGACACTGCTACTTACACCTCATGATGATATTTGGAGGATTAAAAATGGAATAATCTAAGTGCTGAGGACATCCTGCCATAGTTACTACCTACTGACCATTTCCAGTCATTATGCCATTTCCTTATATACACTAACTGCTCTCAAAATTCCTCCAAGAAGTAAACATATGGATTAGTCAGTTAGACAGAAACAATACTTAAAACAACTACGGACAACATACCTGCTTCGAGTCGTGTGGAATACTGATACAAGAAATATAAATTGACCAAATAAAGAAATCCAGTTCCTGGACCCACAGGGAAATAAAAGGTGGCAGTGATTGGCCTCCAAATCTGTCCAAATCAAAAGAAACACGGCCATTAGTTTTTCTAAACCTAATTAATTTTTTTCTTTTAACTAAACAAAATTAACCTTGCAAAACATTCTCCTCAATGATGACAGCCAGCAGAGGGACACCACTAATAGAATTTAAGAAAACAACTGCAGAAAAGTTCACATCAGCTACAATCATATCAGTGTGCAAATCAATGGAATAAAATGACACCATAAAATAAGCAATAAGTATTTTGAAACAAGTTGGGAAAAAATCAATACTTTAGAAGTATATGGTTAGTCTTTACTGGGACCAGGCATACAGTCAAGCCTGTCAAAAAAGAATTACAAAGACAATTTCCAACAGTACAGTAATATCTCTATTTAGGAAAAGAATATACTGAGATGACAAACTTTGTCAAAAAATGTTACAGTCAAAAGGTAGAAGTAAAATAGGAATTTTTTATTCAAACCACTGTGCTATTTAGGCATTGTGGATACATGACATTACAATATTAACCTCCCCCCCAAAAAAGAAAATTACAGGAAAGTCTACAGGGAGAAGTAAGCCTCTCTCCTCACCCTCAGTCTCCCAGTTCTTTTTCTAGCAACAGAGCAGTTTCTTCTATTTCTTTAAAATAACTTTTATTTATTTATTTAGTTGAGGAAGACTGGCCCTGAGCTAACATCTGTGCCAATCTTTCTCTGTTTTGTATGTGGGATGCTGCCACAACGTGGCTTGACCAGCGGTGTGTAGGTCCGCGCCTGGGATCTGAACCTGTGAACCCTGGGCTGCTGAAGCAGAGTACACAAACTTAACCATTATGCCACTGGGCCCACCCCTGTATTTCTTTCAAATAATTACACTATGTGTTACTATTATTCAGTCCTTTTCATCCTACCTTATCCTGTACTGTTCTATATCTTGTTTCATTCCCTTGACAAAATATTTGTATTGGCCACACAGTATTCCTTTTATGTGGATGTCCAAAATTCATGTAAACTGTTACAAGACCACAATGAATATTCTAGAATATCCTCTTTAAACATTTATGTGTAGGATGAAATCCTGTGAGCCAATCTACTAGATCAACAGATAGTCACATTTAAGGCCAAATGCCTACCAAAAGGTTTAACCAATTTATACTCCCTTCTAAAATACAGATATGCGCTTGTCTTTTCTCTACACCCTAACCATTAGTGTATTTTACATTTACCAATCACATTTTTTAAAACTTTAGCATTTCCTTTCTTCATTTTTCTGCTAGATTTGCTTTTCTTTATATATTATGGAAATTTCCCTTTCTCAGTGTTGCAAATATTTTCTGGTGTGTCATTAGACTTAGGCTTTTATGGTATTTTTGCTGTATTTTGACATGTAAAAGTTTAATTTAACGTAGGCAAATGTACCCATCATCTATCATGCTTACAAGATATTTCTCCACTCCAAGAATATAGTGTTCATGGTTTTATACTGTAGTACATTCCTGGTTCATCTAAGGAGTAAGGAAGAGATTCGACTTTTATTTTTCTAGGCTGGTTTTCTAGACTCAGTTTTCCCAATGCTATTTACAGAGTAACCCATCTTTTCTCCATTGATTTGAAAAGCTACTTTTATCATATATTTATTCCCTTTTATAGTAAGGCCTACTTTTAGACTATTCAGTTTGGAATTGAATTCCTATACTGATATCAAGCTATTATAACTTTTAGTTCTATAATGTTTTAATATCTGGTAAAGTTACATAATGAAATAATCCCCCTCCCATTTTTCGTCCACATTTGTCACAATTTTCTTGGCTAGTCTCAATATTTTATTTTTCTAAAGGAACTAGAATCAACATCTTTATGATATCATTGTGATATTGATACAATTTCCAGCCAGGAAGAAGTCTTTCATAGCTTTTATAGTTTTCTATAGAACTGTTGCTTTCTACCTCTTTTTATACCCGACCAGTAAAGCTGAATGATCTTATTGTTTGTAATATTTGAAAACTGAGCCTCTTGGGCTTTCCAAGTATACAACTCTATCTGTAAATAAACTTTTGTATCTCATTCCATTCTTGTCTAATTCACTGGCTAGTACCTCCAGAACAATGTTCCATAATAGTGGTTGAAGCAGATGGCCTTTCCAGGCTTTTGGAAATGCCAGCAGGCTGGTTTTTGGCTTGAGAGCTGTGTGTCTTATTGCACAAGCGTGAAAGCGATGGCCCCTGCATCAAGGAGTTCCCAACAGTGGTGTAGGTTGTTCAAAGCAGCAAAGAGTGGGGCACAAGGTAGGGGAAGTTTGGTCTTGGAAAAACAAGGGCAAAGTTCTAAACAATTGCAAGAGCACAATAAACGAATGGGTATTGCTAACAATTGGGGTGTGGCTGGAATGGAGGACACGATTTGCAGGGCCTGGCCAGACACACAGCTGGCAAGTCACATTCTCCAAATACTATAGGAATGTAACCCTCAGTGCTTAATTTCCGGCGAAGGAAAATGCACTTTATATACCCAAAAAGTGACTTTCCAAGAACCCTGTATTTTTATTAAACCAGTAAAACAAAAGAGGTTCAAATTAATTTTGGTTTGTTCACAACCTTATCATAGAAATAGTACAGTCTAATGAAGAACACTGGAAATGATCTGAGAAGACCCAGAGTTAAGTCTTAGCTTACAAGTGATCATCTCTGAGCCTCAATTTCCATCTGTAAAAGACGAATCATATACTAATACATGCCCTACTTTGGTTAACAGTTTAAAAAAAACAATAGTGTGCTATTCTGCTCATTTACATGCAGTGACTCAGGAGGTGGGTTTTATGGATGAGAAAAGGTTAAGTCATGGCTAGTAAGTGAGTGGTAGAGCTAGAATTTTATCCCAGACAGGTGGACTCCAGGGTTTACGATACTAAACCCCTGTTTTTGCTTTGCCTCTCACAAGTGACATCATTATTGTGCAGTACAATTAGAATTAGTAGAAATTCTCAGTACTACTACACTAGTATAACCCTGATTCTCTCTGCTTCTGAAAAGCACTGGGAGTCAAGACCAGAAGGAAGCCAGCCCTGGCCTTGGCTCTTAAGTAGTCACGGGGCCTTGGGAAAGTCTGGACCTTTCTGAGTATGAGTGTTCAACCACCCAGTGACATTTGTCCTATGACTCTCGCCTTCCTCATCTCACAGATTTTGTAAAAGGTTGGAATTAAGAAAGTGGATTAAAAATGTGCTTAAAAAAAATATATACGTGTGGGTGTATGATTATCATAATCTTTTAGGGAACACATACTGACCTGGTTTTTACAAATTTACATTTTAAACTACTCTCCTGCTCCTGTAAGTTACTCAAGGCTGATTTTGGAAGAGAAACCTTAGTCTTTTCAGACTACATTTTTCACTAAGACTGACGACACGACACTATTTTTAGCCACCGTGGGCACCTGTGCTTTGGAAATCAGTGTCTGTCAAAATACCTCACTTATTTTCCCCGTTCATTAAGTTTATCCTTGAGTTGTACTTGCTTTCATTGATTTAAGAGACTTAATGTTATTTTTGTATTACTTTAAAATTATAATTTGAAAACACCAGGACATAGGTCACCTCTTCAGAAAGACACAATGTAACATATTTCTGAAATCCCCATTGAAGGCACCCAGGTAAATCCCCTCCCTTCCTCCCATAAGTAAATAGTTAGGATGAGGAAACAGCTTTATTTTCAGGGCAGGCAGTGGGGGAGGCACTTTTCACCCTGGAAAGCCTTCTCTGATCCCTTTAGAGGTAGCCAGGCACAGAGCCAAAGCCCAGGACTTGCAGAAAGACAAGAGCATGGAGGGGAGCATCTCGTGTTAACCCCACAGCAATGCCAAGGCCAGAGCCATAGTCATCCCAGTGTTTTCATGAGGAGAGCTGGGCCCTCATTAAAGTTTAGGTAATCGGCCCAGAGTTCCTCACTTCACAAAGGCAACGAGCCCATAGAAGGCCTTCAAAAAGCATAAGACATGGCTCTTTAGTTACCAGTCCACCAGCTTCCACTGAGAGAGCGGGTGGCAGCCGTCCTTGAAGTAAAATCTCCCAAACAATCTGCTACTTACAAACGCCGAATAATGACAAATGCCATCCAGAGTCTAGAGCGGGGTTCTTCAAGTACCAAAAACAAAGATTTTTCTGAAACAATATGGACTGGTTGATTTGGAGTTAAGAAAGTCTACAGTGGTCACCAAACAAAAAAAGAAGATGAGCGCCCATACGCCAAATGCTGATGCTAGCAAAGCGTGGCCTTTTTTTTTTGGACACATGAGGTAGGCAAGAAAAACAAATGAAAGACATTCAATCTCAACTGAGGACTTTAAAAGAGCTAGGAGAAGCCATCAGTTCTACTCCTAGGTATATACTCAACAGAAATGCATACCTGTGTTCACCAAGACACGTACTGGAATGTTCCCAGCAGCACTATTCATTATAGCAAAAACCGGAAACTACTCAAAAGGCCCCTGACCAGCAGAATGGATAAATAAATGGTGGCCAGTTCACACAATGAAAGAATCTGAGGATGAGCAATCTATAACCACATGCGACAATCTGAGTGACTCTCACACTGTTAAAAAGCTTCAACACAAAAGAATACATACACTGTGTAATTTCATTTATAGAAAGTAAATAGAATGGCAAAAACAATCTAGCATATTAAGTCAAGACATTAGTTATCCTTGGAAAGGGTAGTGCCCAGAAGGAAGCTGTAGGAAGATTTTGGGGGTGTCAGTAATGTCCTATTTCTTGATATGGGTGCTGGTTATGTATAGGTATTCAGTTTTTGAAACTTCGACAAGCTATAAATATATAACACACACACTTTCCTGCTTATATACTGTAACCCAATAAAAAGCTAGAAAACAAAGCTATGATCTAATGGTTAACCTTATCTGCAGAGCACAGCACAACTGTCTAAGGTGGATGGGACCGCTAAGGGAAGAGTGAAAGCTGCACACAGCAAAACACCAGCCACTGAAGTTCTAAATGCAGACCCTGAGGCTACTTCCTTGCTCAGCCTACAGACCAAGTTCACTCCTCTTCCGGTTAAATGTGTATACGTCTCTCTTCCCTAATACACTCTTAAATCAATCTGCTAGGGTTGTTGTCATCGGGTTAAATGTGAAAACATGAGCAAAAGCTTGGCAAATACGACTGCGAGGCCCGGTCACAGATTTGGTCAGTGCCATTTCTTTTAATTCCTGGAAACAAATTAGAGAAATTGAGAGATCCTATCTTCCCGTTTCAAGTCAGGATGCCTTTTTAAGGGGGCAATGTAGGATAATAATCCAGCAGTTACACTTCAATTTCAATTACAAATTAAAATGAGAATCTTACTGCCCAAGGAGAAAAGGCAGTAATGGCAGGAATTATCATTAGCTAATAAATTAAGATAGGCATCATTTTTTAATAGATTATTTACCAGTCTATTTACTGGGCACTTTACAAACATTTTTCCTGAGTTTTATATAACAGAGGCCTGAAGTAGATAACGTATTTCCTCAATTTGAAGATGCTCATTTTTGTGTTTCTAAAATTAAGATGTGTCTTACAATCAATATATTCATTTAATGTAATTTCTACTTTTCTCCCCCTCCAAAAAGTTGTATTAAATTGATAGAGCATCTTATAACCAACAGAGTTAGAGCAGAGTTAATATGGTATCAAATTATCTGCATTTTTAGGTCAAGAAACAGGCTCAGAAAGGATAAATAACTTGCCTAAGGGCATACACTGAGTAAGGGGCTGAGCCAGGCCTGCAGAACATGACTCAACTCCTTGAAATCCCATGGTCTTTCTACTCTAACAAAAAAGAAAAAATTATTTGCTATGACTGATTTGGAAAAAAATCACCTTCAAAAATGTTTTGCTAAACACAACTATGTGTTTTGGTAGATATTATGCAAAGGAGTTAAACAAGAGAGCTTAGAACCATCTTCGACTCACCAAAATAGAAACTGAAACTACAGTTGTCTATAAACTGGGGTAACACTTATCTCAGGATGATTGTGGGAGCTGAATGCAACAACATATGGAGAAGCACAGTACAGATATAAGGCAGAGATGTTATTTTGTCCAAAGAAATGAAATATCGCCATGCAGGCAGACCTGGAAGACATAATCTCAGAAACCAGCCGGGCAACAGGAAATTGCCCCCTCTTCTAGTTAATCAGGGACCAATATGATCACATTTCATCACTGTCAACTATTTGATTGATGCGTGCTAGACGTGAGCGACTAGGAACTGTGGACAACAGGATAGTAAATCTTAACACACAGCTATGTTTCCACCTATCCAAACTAAGAAAATAACATTTTAAACTTCAGAGTTCCAAACCAACAAGCTACTCAGAGAATCAACAGATACGGAGGAAAAGTAACTTCTGTCACTTCCAACATGAATCCACAATTCCAAATCAATCATCCCCAATTTTTTAAGCTGTTAAAGATCCAGCTTCTAAGGGAAAGAGGAGCCTCCAGCAGAAAACACACCACATGCTGTCGTCTCGAACATCAGCCTCGAAGATGGAGGTTTTCTTTCAACTGCTTCATTTGCATACAAGTTCCTCCAGGTGGGTCTGAAAGCTATACTTGTCCGGAAGGCGTAGGGGTCGAGTAGCAAAAAGAAGGCATAGCAGATACCGGCCTTTTCACATCTGGGCAGTCAGTGCACCGTCCTGCCTCCAGCAACTTCTCCCCAGTCTCAGGATAACAAGCCCCCAAGAAACAAGGTGAGGAAGATGGGAAAACCACGAAAGGCATGACGCAAACAATGACTCTAATCCGGTCACCCCTTTTTAACATACACCTGTAGTCTATTAGAAAAGCTTTCTTATTTTACTAATCTGACTACAGAAGTGAGCAAGATTTTGCAAGAAGGGTGAAAGAGCCAGTTTGGAGCAGGTCCTCCTCACAAACTGATTTACAACGACTGCTCTGCATGCATGCACATTACCCAACATGCCACCAGGCACAAAGTGTACAACATTCACTCAGTCAACAAATATTTACCAAAGCAAAGAAACAGAAAACAGTATGCAAATCTGGCTGCAGGCCCAAATCCTATTCTAATATCCGACTGTCCACTTCTCCACTTGGATGCCTAAGAAGCGTCTCTAGACTTAACGTGGACAAAACATAACTCTCAAATCCATATCCTCCCCAACCCCAACCTAAGCCTCCTAAACATTTCCAGTCTCAGCGAAGGCTCCCTGACGCACTGTGCAAACAGTGACAGCTGAGTCCTCCTTCCTTCACCCACTCACCCTTCCGATCCATTCAGCTGCAATCTTGTCCACTCCAGCTCCCAAATCTATCCACTCTTCTCTGTCTTCACAGCCGCCCTGGGCCAAAAGACCATCTCTCCCGCCTCTTAACTTGATTCTTCCCTCTCCCCGACCCCAGAGACCAAGACCATCCCACATCACAGTCAAGGCGATCTTGTCGGTCCTTTGTTCAAAAGGCTCCAAAGTCTTCCTGGTGTCTTCACAGGAAAGTTCAAACCACAAAGCCCTGGAAGCTCCAGCCCCGGCCTCCCTGTCCATCTTCGTTTTATTATACTCAGCACTGGCTATCTCTGTCCTCATCTACCAATCATCATCCCCACGGCTGACTCTTGACCATCCAGTCTTCCTTCTGTTTCTAGCACCTGCCTTTGAGCCTTTCACTGACTGCTCCTTCTTCCCGGAAGGTTGTCCCCAGAGCCAGACCTTCCCAAAGCTAGCTCATCATTCAGATTTCAGTCCAGACATCTTCTCTGACACCTTGCTGGCCCACTCTCTCCAATGTTACATCCTGAAGTCACTCACTATCCCGTGCCTTTCTCTTATTTTCTTCGTGGGAGCTGTGGCTTTTTCTGTCCTATTCACTACTATATCTCCAGTGCCCAGCACTAGCAAGTACCCAATTATTTCCACACATTCAACCAATATATAAGCACCCGCTATGTGCCAGGCAGTATTCTAGGTAACAAAGATGGTGGTAAACAAGACAAAGATCTGGCTATTATGGAGTCTTATTTTCTGAAGGGAAGCGGACTAAGAAATACCAAAGGGTGATATGTAGCAGGAAAAATTAAGGGGAAGCAAGATGGAGTGAAGGAGGGGTACTATTTTATGTAGGGCGATTGGTGGCGTGGCCATTAAGGTGGCATTTGGGCAGAGACTTGAGACAGGTAAGGAGGTCAACCATGGTTATCTTCCTCAAGCAGAGAAACAGGTGCAGATGCCCTGAGCAGAGACTGAGTTAGCTGCTGAAGGAACAGCAAAGATTCCACTGTGGAACCTAACATACAAGGTGGAGAGCAGCAGAAGATGAGGTCAGAGGGGCAGCAGAGGGCCTTGCAGGTCACTGAAAGGACTGGATTTTATTCATCGAGTTGAGAAGACACTGAAAGGTTCTGGGCAGAGGACTGACAGGACTTGATTTATGTTTTAAAAGGATCACTCCAGCTGTCTAGAGATAATATCGAAAGGACCAAGGCTGGAATAATAATGGCTTGCAATTGAAAATGAAAAGGGACTATATTCTGGATATATTTCTAAAGCACAGTAAACAGACTGCTGCCAGACTGGAGTGTGAGGGAAAGGGAAGTCAAGGATGACTCCATTACTATTAGCTTGAGCTCCTGAAATAATGGAGTTGCTATTTAGGACAAGGATATTCGGTTTGGGACACTACGTTTGAGGCACCTATTAGTCACCCAACTGGTATTTACAAATCTGGAAATCAGGAGATAGATCTGAACTGCAAATATGTACATTTGCACTTGAGAGCCTTCAGTTTATAGAAAGTATTTAAAGCCATGAAGCTAACTGAGATCACTGCACCTGGGGAGAGAGTACAGAACAGGTCCTATCACTGACCCCTGGGGCACATCACAACATTAAAGAGTCACGAACATGAGGAACCGGCAAAGAAAACTAAGAAATAGCCAGTGAAGAGGGGGAAGAAAGGAGAGGGTTATCCACAGGCCAAGAAATTTGTTGAAATTAATGTCAGATCTTAGTATCTAACCTGCCACTGGTTAAAGATTTAAATCACAGAATCCAGTGAATAAAGATAACCTCCAAGAAACTAATATTCTTTTGCCAGGAATGTTACTCTGGACTGTTTCCTCACGCTTAAAAAATTAACAAGGCCTTCCATTTCTGGAGCAATTTACTCTTTACTTATTCCTCCGTACACTCAACTACTACAATGCCAGATACTAGGTCAGGGCCTGGGGGAAATGCAGACAAATAAACTCACTCTTTGCACCTCTGACCTCAAATCACTCCTATAGGGGAAAAAACCCTTCCATTAGCATAGAAAGAACTCAGCGGGATATTGGGCAAGTTGACATCTACATGCCACCGACGTGGGTGACAGAGGGAGGTCAGAGGGCACTTGCTCCTGGTGGACCCAGGCTGTTAACCACCAGCGTCCAACAGACAGACAACTATCGCAGACTTACCTTCCCACTGTCGCCTTCTCTAAGCGCAGGGGGCGGGGAGCACAATCTTAAGAGAAGGGTGAAATCAGTCCCTTTCCACCGGGCCAAACCCAGATCTCCACGTCTCCAGCTGCCCAGGCCCTCGCTCCAGACCCCTTGGCCTCCACCTCGCCCTCGACCACAGGACCCCGCCCTAAACCGGTGGAGCCACCGCACTACAAATCCCACCAAGCACCGCGCGCCCCCAACATGCCGGTCTAGGCTCAGCCGCCGCGGGGGCGCGTGGGACCTGTAGTCTCCACTGCCTCCGTCGCTGGTCAGCGCAGTTACCTGGAAGCCATAGAGGAAGGCTTCGGGCGAGAGGAAGAGGTAGGTCGGGCTGATGAGACCGAGTTTGCCCACCAAGGGCACCGCGACGGTGGCGGCGAACCAATAGCGCGTGATGGCCGGGATGCTCCTGAACCAGTCCCCGATGTCCGACATCTTCGCCTTTTAGGTGGCCAGGATGCGCACAGCCGCCCGACTCCCCGTCCCGGCCCCCTCACGACGCGGCCGGCTCCGCGAGTGGAAGGTGTCGACGCGGAAGCCGCCCAAGCCGCCGTGCAGAAGGCGGAGACCGGCGGACGTGGCGCCACCGAATTCGGACCAGCGAGGGAGCGTTCGGCCGCGAAACTTCCCCTTCCGGCGGCCGCGGACGACGTCGACTAGACGTCCCGCCGCTTAAAGGGCCAGCACCGTTTTTTACACCTGGGCCGAGGCTCGGCGGTCCTGGGGGCGGGGTGATGAGGGGCGGGGCCAGGCGGGGGGCGACACGACTGGTGGGAAACAGTGGTTGCCAGAAGCAACGGCAATACTCCAGCCAATGGCGAGGCTGAACGCCCTCCACCGAGTTCACGCCGAAGTGTAACCCAGGTGAGTCCACTTGGAGGGTGTTTAAAGGGGAAGGAGGAACATACGGTATGTAGTTCCTCGTATGTTCATTCATTCGGAAGATATTTGTGAGGGCTTTACTAAGTGCCAGGTAGGGTGCTGCGGCTATCAGAGCTATCGTGGTACCTTCTCTCCTGGAGCTTAGATTCTAATGGGCATAGACAGGTCATAAACAAACAATTGAATAAGATAATATCAGAGAGTGATGAGAAAAATAAAGATAAAATAGGTTGACGGGGTGGGAGTGGAGGGAGAGATGGCTGCTTTAGATGAGAATGATCAGAGAGAACTTCTCACAGGAGGTAACGTTTGAGCTGAGCCCCTAGCAAAGATTGGTGGAGTCTACCCCAACTAGCTTGGAATGTTAGAGGAACTGAAAGCATGTGATATAGCAAAATGATCTTGACTATTAATCTAATTCACCAGGTAGGACTTAAATTACAAGTCGATGAGAATCCATCTTGTTTTTAAAAGAATCTGTAAAAAGATACAAAGTAGAACTTTTCCTGTTGTTTTCAGACGTAGGTGCTACAGTTTCAAACTAATTAAGCCATCCAATAAAGACCGCTAGGAACACACCTGTAGTCCGCAGTTAGATTTATGAACTTGCTGCAGCAAGGGAGATTGTACTCCAGAGGAACCTGGAGCATCTCACCCAACAGAAGAGAATAGGGTCATTATTGGATTATGAGGGAAGATGGAGTTTTGGTAAAATTTAAATGAAGCAGTGTTTTGATAGGCTCAAAGCAAACCAGGGCTGTGTGCAAAAGGGTTAATTAACATCAGGCCTAGGCCTGAGCTGAGAACCAGACCCAAGGTCCTCTTTGCTTGGAAATCTCAAAGTTAAGATAAATGTGGAATGTTGGGTCTGAAAACTCCTTATCTGAAGCTTTGCACCTGGACTGAAAATCCTGTATCAAAATGACCTGTACGTTTCAGATCCTTCAGGCAAGTATGGGACGCTAATATGATTTCAAACAGCAAGGTTTCCAACAGTCTATTTAAGAGAACATTTCTCAACACCATGTCGTTGATGTTAATTAACAAAATAGTTTTTACAGAATAAAAAGGCTCTAAATATTCCACGGTCTAATGAGAGTGTACAACACTTGGGGAGCTAATGGATATCAAGCATGGCAAATATGTGAAGAAAGTCCTCACTCCTCTGAAGTTGACGGGAATATAAATTGGTACAACTTTATAAGAAGATAATTTTGATGTAAAATAAAAGCTAGAACGTTGTAGAAATAACATACCATTTGGAGATATTGCCTGAGGTTCCTTCTCTGCATCTCCCCCTCATTTTCTTGGACCCACTACCCAAGGTACAATGAGAGAAAATAGGTTATCTAGCTTAGGCGGAGGGCTAAGAAAGTTTTCTCTGATGAAATCATAAGTAAAGATGCATGAGGAAAAAACAAGAACAAAAACAACATACACCCAACGTTCGGCAGTACTTATTGCTGCATCGTGCTCCAGAATTCACAGAGTGCGCCCTCTGGGATTCAACTTCAGAATCTAGAAGCACTAAAGTTTAAATTGTGGTTACACCACTTATAGAAATATCATGTTGTAAAAATAACCTCTCTGCCTCAGTTTCTTCATCTGTAAAATGGGAGAGAGGAGGGTAATAGTACTGAATTCATAGGATTGTTGTGAAGATTTCCATAAGTTCATATCTAGTGCTTGAAGCAGTATCAATGGTATTACTATTCTCTTTTGGCTTATTTCTCTTTCTGAAATGTTTTACAATAAAAATGTATCACCTGTGTAATCTAAACGAGTTAATGAATAAGAGTGCTTGTCTGCCGTCCAATTGTCCTACCTTAAGGATAGAGCAGTGTTTCCAAATGAGAGTGGATATAAGGGTCACCAGTGAGAACTTGGCTCATCCCTCAGGGATTTCCAGTTTCCTAAGTCTGGGGTGGCCCTAGAGGTCTGCATTCTCAAGAGCCCTTCCCCCTCCTATCCTGTGATTCTGATGCAAGCTGTCTTCAGACCATTCTTTGGGAACCATCAGACTAGATGGACACTCAGGATTTTCCTGTTTCTCTTTATAAAATCCCTGTCTATTGTGATAAATAGTGATAAACTAGTCTGTGCATAAAACACAAAGGTAGTATATTCTTAGCTATCTAAAATAGAGGACTTCCCCAATGCTCCCAGATAGCTTGCTCTAGAATTTAATCACTTAGCTTGTAAGGAAGTTCCTGTGTTACTGTCATCAACACGAGTCATTTTAAAACATGCAGGTAATGATACCAGGCTAAGTTCTAGGAAAAATGTGGAGGTATGGGGGAAATAGGCAATCTCATGAATTATTGATGAGAATATACATTGGTACTGGTACAGCCTCTCTGGCAAGCAATTTGGCAATATTTAAATGCATTTTTAGGAATTTAAGCTTTAGATAGACTCCAACGTTTCTTTTAAATGTGCAAGGATAGTCATTGCTGCATTTTTTGAAATGGCAAAAGATTGGAAACAGCTGAATATCCATCAGTAAGAAACTGATTAAATAAGCTATGGTTTACCCATACAATCGAACACTAGGCAACCTTTATTAGAAAAAGATAACTTGGTATACCCCAAAATGGAATGATCTCTAATAACATACAGCATTAAGAATACAAGAGTTACAGTACAATGTACACACTATGCTCTTACACGGTTGTATTGTACAGAAGGCACACACCCAAATATACACACACTATTTTCTTGAAACATTGGTTACTTCTGGAAAGGGAAACTCAGAGACTGGGAGACAAGAGTGAGATGAGGAATTTTATTGCATATCCTTTTGCCCCTTTTAAATTTTGTCCCAACTATATTATGTGCTTGTGTTTAAGATTATTTTTAAAGTGTTAGAAAGGTTTGTTCAGAAAGAAATGGGCTGAATGTCAAAAGCTTCAAAAGGATTGAGAAAGAGAAAAGATGACCTTAATTATGTCTTTCCTGCTATAATTGAAATATATTTCCTACTCTTTCAGAAAAAAAGGACTTAAAAAAATTGGAGGGAGACCAACAGTTAAGAGCACAATATTGCTTGGTGCTGAAGCTTGGCGCTGCTCTGCTGAGTGACGCCGACAGACAGGGGGCTGATGACTCAGATATCATTCAGTCACAGCAGTCATATAGGAACACTATCCCAGTGGGATGCCTGCCATGTAAGCGGCGTCATTCAAAGCATATTGCAAAGATGTAATTAATCCTTATGTTAACTAGTAGGCAGTTTCATTAGCCCCGTCTTGCAGATGAAGGAGCTGTGGCCAGAATAATAATTTATCTCTGTCATGCCAGCAGAACCAGTCCTCTATTTTTAATCATAAGCTTGGGAAATTTTTAAAATTTTGACACGCTGGTCTGGGGGACAAGGGTGTTACTAAACAGTATAGAAAGCATTTCCCATTTGTTATTCTGATGCACCTGTGTGTGTGTGTCTACCAAATAAAGTCAGCCTTCTATGTGCTGTAAAGGAATCAGTCTGGGTTCCAGTCCTGCCTCTGTTCTTTGCTGATTGTGTGAGCATGGGCCAGTCGCTCACCGCTTAGCTGACTACATCAAGATTGTGTTAGTATTAACTGCCACCTACACTGAGGTTGTTTGTTGTTTGTTTCAATTGAGAACCTGCTGTTTACCAAGCCCTGTGCTTGTGCTTTCCGGGCATCATCTTGCTTAACGTTCACACTAACTCCCATAGGTAGGTACTGTTACTACAGAAATTGAAAAACAGAGATTAACTAATTTATCTAAGGTCACATAACCATAAGTGGCAATTCAAATCCAGGTTTGTCTGACTTGAGACCATCTTTTAGCCAGTCTGCTATACCTCTGTGACACATGTAAAGTCTTTATAAACTCCAAAGCATCTCATAGGTACTAGTTTTATTCTAGTAACCAATGCAAAGGACCAATAAAGGGGAGACGCTCAGTGTTTCATAGATGAGTAAACCAGACAGGCTGGGCCAGAGTTTGTGTAGGAAGTATTTGGAAGAAAATAATCCCTTTAATTTGTATCAAACTTCTCTTTACTAACAACTCTGCAAACCAAAATCATCAGAATAACAATAATCCAAGCAATAAATTATTGCTATTCGTAATTTATATTCATCAACTCATAGCTTATATTCATAATCAGAACACTAGTTAATGATACGCATTCAAGATATGCCTTGAGGAGGGCCTGCAAGGATCTGAAATGCGTTCCTTCTGAACTAAAGAGAAAACTGTTCAAGCTCATGTCAGTGTCAGAACGTGAGATGTGTTTAAATGCAGTATTCTTATCAGTTGAACTTGGACCCAAGTCATCACCCATAAGGTGGACATTCCACTAGAATTAAGGCACAGGCAAAACTCTCAAAAAAACCTTCAATTGGTGACACAACTCGAGAAAGACACATTAACCAGGGCTGTGAACCATTACACAGATGCAAGACCTGTTTCCACAGCTTATTACCAGATTATTATAAAAGATACAACTCAGGATAAGCCAAATGAAAGAGATGCATGAGGCAAGTTTTCGGGGAAAGTACTTGGAGCTTCCATGCCTTCTCCGGGCATGTCACCCTCCCAGCACCTCCATGTGTTCACCAGCCTGGAAGTTCTCTGAACCCCTTCATTTAGGGTTTTTTTGGAGGTTCCGTTACACAGGCAAGATTGATTAAATCGTTGGCCATTGGTGATTAACTCAATCCCCAGCCCTTCTCCCCTCCCCGAGGTTGGGGAGTGGTTCCAACCCTCTAACCACGTGGTTGATTCCTCTGGCAGCACCCCACCCATCCTCCAAGTGTCACTCATTAGCATAAACTCAGGTATGGTAGAAAGGGGCTTATGAACAACAGAAGATGCTCCTCTCACTCTCATCACTCAGGAAATTACAAGGGTTTTAGAAGCTCTGTGCCAGGAACGGGGGACAAAGACCAAATATATATTTCTTGTCATATCACAATATCACACATCTGTTAACCAAAATGTAAATAAGACTGTGAGTTTTGTCGTTAAAAACTTTAAGGGTAAGTTGTTTTCTGGAAAGGAATAGAGTAATTAGAGGAGGACTTGGAGGAGGTAGGATGCTTGTTGAAAAGAAAAGATGGGTGCCATTCCCATGGCTAAGTAGTTAAGTTTGTGTGTTCTGCTTCTGCGGCCTGGGGTTCACCAGTTCAGATCCTGGGCTCAGACCTCTGCACCACTCACCAAGCCATGCTGTGGTGGCATCCCACATAGAAGAACTAGAAGGACTTACAACTAGGATATACAACTATGTTCTGGGGCTTTGGAGAGTGAAAAAGAAAAAAGAGGAAGATTGGCAACAGATGTTAGCTCAGGACCAATCTTCCTCACCAAAAAAGCAAAAAAAAAAAAAAGAGAAAGAAATGGATATAAAAATTTTTACTATCTCCTAGTTCTTGTCCATGTCATTCTGTAGTCTGCTCTTTTCGTTTAGCTTTACATTAAAAAAAAAACTTTATTTCTACAAAGTCTCCATAATTATTTTGCTGACTAAATAATATTCCGCTAGTGATGTAGCATAGTCTTCTAACCATTTTCCTATTTCTGATATCTGTCAATACTAAATATAGCTTGAACATCTTTCTGTACATATATTTTTGTATGCTAGTAGTTTTTTTTTTTTTTACTAATAGCAAGCATTTGTCAAGTGCTTACCATTTGATTGGCACTTTATGGGCATGGTCTCAGTTAGTTTGCACAAGAACTCTTCAACCCTATGAGGTACTTTTATTTCCATTTATAAACGAAGAAACAGCCTGAGAAAAGTTAAGTAACTTGCCACTTCCAAGCAAATGCATATGTAAGGCTTAAATCCATGTCTATCTCAAGCCAAAGATGATGCTCTTTAATTTGGGTATTCAACAATGTTTTTGTCAAATACTTGTGTCTTATGCCGTTCTGGCTGCTATAAGAAAGTACCATAAGCTGGGTGGCTTGTAAACAAGAGAAATGTTTTTCTCTCAGTTCTGGAGGCTGAGAGTCCAAGATCAGGGCAGGGTGCCCGCATGGCCAGGTTCTGGGGAGAGCTCACTTTCGTGTTGCAGACTTCTCCTCCTACCCTCACATGGTGGAAGAGGCAAGGGAGCTCTTGTTCAGGAGGTTGGAGCCTCCCAAAGGCCTCACCTCTTAAAACAATCACCTTGAGCCTTAGGAATTCAATGTTTTGGGGAGACACAAACAATCAGACCACAGCAGCTTGTTATGTACCATGTGCACACGGAGGATACAGCAGTGAACCAACTGACAAATATCTCTGCCCCCTTGGAGGAAGAAATAAGGAAGAGAAGGAGATTTGGGTTGGCCACCAAAGGCCTCACTGTGAGGTCAGGAGATGCTTGAGTAAAGATCTCCGGAGGTGAAGAGCAAGCAGGGGAAGCCACGCAGTAGGAAGCCCAATGTGGCTGAGTGGAGTGAGAGCTGGGGAGAAGGACAGAGAGAGAAAGGAAGGAGACGGTCACCAGAATCGTGTAGGACATTGTAGGTTATTGATAGGATGTTGTATTTCACTCTGCTCTTTGACCACTATGCCACACTGCTTCTCAATAATTCTGTTGAACAGATTTCCAGGAGTGGGATTCTGGGATGAAAGGATATGAACATCTTTATGACTCTTGTTCCCAGAGACCGCCTGACTATGAAGCTGATCAAATTTAGGCTACAGGGCCCCATACTTGTAGGATCCTCCCAAAGCTCTTCCCTAATTTTATATTCTTTTTCTAAAAGAGGGCCCCCAAATTGTATAAGCTTCAGGCCCAACAAATGGGGATCTGCCCACTTACTTCATATCGTCATATTGCTTTTCACCCATAGAAAGCTTACTCTGGCTCCGGGGTCATCTTCCCCTGAGCTTTTGGTTTGCTTGAAGCCCAGTCGTTAGCAGTTGTTAAGGCTTGATGAGACCTGTGTGGCCTGCTGCCCTCAGTGGTTTTATACTGTCCTTGCATAGAGCCCTTAGCTCACAGATGAAGGCCCTAGACTCTAATTCAATTCAGAGCCATCCGCATAGAGTTAAAGGAGGATCAGGTCCCAGCACCTCCAGCTGAGAACCCAATCAAATTCTTGTTTCCATCTAGGGATCGCTTCTAGCTCTCAGCCCATGCACAGATCAGATGACCAATCCTCTTCAGCATCCACTGGTAACCCATGAACAGGTTTAGGACAACAGCAAAGCAGGGGTTCCATGAACTTATCTAGACTTTCCCAGGCATCTAGAATGGACTTTCTTTCCTTTGTGTTTTAAGTTTTAGTGTTGTTTCAGATTTTGGATTACAATTAGGGGTAGGTCCCTTCATCTGTTTGAATTTAGGGGTCCCTCTAAATGTCTCAGTCCAGCCCTACCTGTCTGCCCTCCCACTCCAGCCAAAGCCCTCCCCTCCTCTTCCCA
Organism: Equus quagga; assembly: GCF_021613505.1. Taxonomy (NCBI): domain Eukaryota; kingdom Metazoa; phylum Chordata; class Mammalia; order Perissodactyla; family Equidae; genus Equus; species Equus quagga. The sequence goes on along the minus strand of NC_060282.1, from coordinate 18,073,471 downwards.
TTTCTTTCCCTCTGAAAACATGCAGGTGCCTTGAGAGCATGGCCTTCCAGAATTCTACAACTACAGTTTTACAAAATCGATGAGTTATATTATGTATACACTAACAGGTATTAATTGTTTCCATCAAAAAGAAGAAAGTTGGGGCCGGCTCCGTGGCCGAGTGGTTAAGTTCGCGTGCTCCGCTGCGGCGGCCCAGGGTTCAGATCCTGGGTGCGGACACGGCACCACTCATCAGGCCACGTTGAGGCGGCGTCCAATATCCCACAACTAGAAGGACCTGCAACTAAGATATACAACTGTGTACTAGGGGGAGGGTTGGGGAAATAAAGCAGAAAAAAAAAAAAAAAAAGGTTGGCAACAGTTGTTAGCCCAGGTGCCAATCTTTAAAAAAAAAAAAAAGAAGAAGAAGAAAGTCTCAGACTGTGACCTCTAAAATACGAGCTCCACAAGGACAGGGTCTTGGTTTTGTTCACTTCTGTATCCCTGGTGCCTACAATTGTGCCTGGTACATAGTAGGTGCTCAAGAAACACTTATTGAGTGGATGGATTATGAGTCATCCTAGGAATTTTCCTTGACACCCTCCTCCATTCCCCATCATCACCCCCAGGCTAGGTTAATGCCCCCCTACCTTCCTCTATACTCCTAGAACACCCTACACAAATCACCATTATTGCACTCAGCACCTTGTTTTATAATTACTTGTGTGTGTTGGGGGTAGCTGTCTCCTCTAGAGCATAAGCTCCTTCAGCAGAGACTGAGTTTTGTAACTCTTCATAGAAGACTGAATAAATTTCATGAGCAAATCCACCTCCAAAATCTATCCCCAATCCAACCATTTCACAGCATCTTTACTGTGCTGCCTCCTGACCCAACCTACTATGGCTCAGGGCCTGAACTTCCGCGGTAGACTTCTAGTTGGTCTCCCTGCTTCCACTGTGCCCCTCTGCAGTCTGTTCTCACACAGGAGCCTAAATCAGATCCTGTTACTCCGTTGCTGAAAGCTCCATTGAATTTTATTCCAAGTGTGGTGGAAAGACCTTACCATGACCTTCAAGGCCTATATGATCTGAACCCTGGCTACTTCTATGACTCATTCCTCCTACTTCTCCCCTTGTCACTGTGCTCCAGCCTCGCTGACTTCCCTGCATTGGACAGGCCAGGGCAATGCACATGCTTGCTGGACCCTTAGCCTGGATCATGCCTCCCCCGGAGCAGTGGTGTTCAACCCCGTCAGACCAATGCCCTCTTTGTAAAACAAATATTTGCTATCCAAAAATGAAAACCATAGGTTATGAATTACAGTTCCAATGTAATAAATATAATGCCTAATTGCTATATAAATGAGACATAAAAGGAAATTAATTTATTATTCTAATATGTATTTTAATACGTTAATGCTCAGGCAGCACTACATCAGCACATGGCATGAAGCAGTCTGGTGCTGGCAGTGAGACGTAGAGTCACGGGGAGCGAAGAGCTACACACGCAGACAGATACCCATGTCTCGTATTTGTGACTCAAACACCCCGAGCTGCATAGCCTGGCATTGGTTACATGATTATCCAAAATGGTGGACAACTCTCAGGAAAGTTCTGAATATAACAGAGTACATCAAAATTCCTATGTAATAAAATAAAAAGATAGACTGAACTATGTAAAAATAAAATATGTTTCCATGACCAAAAAAATCACCAAGTCGAAAGGTAAATGATAAAATGGGAGAAAATATTTTCAAGGTATATCACAGATAAAAAGCCCCAAATATATAAAGAACTTGTTAAAAAATGAGGGAAGACCAAAAACCCAATTAAATAATGGACAAAATACACAGATAATTCACCAAAAAAATACATTAAATTACCCCAAAACATATTAAAAGATATTCAATTTTTCTCATAAAAAGAGAAATGTAACTTAAAACCAGACTGAGATTCTATTTCTCACCTGTCAGATTGGCAAAAAAATAGTGTAATCTCTAGGGAGGGAATTTATTACAATAGAAACAATACAGGCATTGACCTTTTAATATGACAACGTCAATGTTAATAATTTACCCTGAAGATAAACCTGTAACAGGACAAAAAATATTGTACAAAAAAATCAGATACAATGTTATTTATTGTTATGCTATTTGTAATTGCAACATGTTGGAATGAACCTAAGTGTCCATACATAGGAGCTGGGTTGAAGAAACTATAGTACATTCACGCATTGGAATAATATGCAGCTGTAAACAGAGAATAAGGAAGGTCTCTATGAACACATGTGGAGTGATTTTCAGGATGCCTTGGTAAGTAAAAAAAGCGCAAAATAGGGGCTGGCCGAGTGGTTAAGTTCGCGCGCTCCGCTGCAGGTGGCCCAGTGTTTCGTTAGTTCGAATCCTGGGCGCGGACATGGCACTGCTCATCAGACCACGCTGAGGCAGCGTCCCACATGCCACAACTGGAAGGACCCACAACGAAGAATATACAACTATGTACTGGGGGGCTTTGGGGAGAAAAAGGAAAAATAAAATCTTTAAAAAAAAAAAAGCGCAAAATACTATATATAATATACCATTTTTAATATAAGAGGAAATAAGAATATATATGCACATACACACATGCATTAAAAAGAATAAGTACAATCCTGTCATAATGAATATAGTAATTGCATTCCAGAAAAATTTAGTGTATCAAATCCTTATAAATATTCTTTTGTTTATATTAAGACATTTAGGTTCTAGTTCAGATATTACAAATAGGCTTTTCACTTACAGGAATATCTTGAAAACATTCAAAAGAGTGCAGGACCGTTTTATAAATTGCTGGATGTCTGCCTAGCACCCCTGGCCATTGTCCTAAATGTCAGTTGATCCCCTAGTCATTTTGATAACCCAAAACAATCATCTTATGGGGTGAAAAAGATATAAAGTGCTCACCTCCAGTACCTGTGAATGTGACCTCATTTGAAAACAGTCTTTGGAAATGTAATCAAGTTAAGATGAGGTCACACTGGATTAGAGTGAGTTAATCCATTGGATTAGCAATGACTTGGTATCCTTATAAAAAGAAAATGTAGACACACACACACACACACAGGGGAGAAGTCCACGTGAAGACAAGGGCAGAGATTGGAGTGACACATCTACAAGCCAAGGGACACCGCGGATTGCCGGCCACCACCAGGAGCTAGGAGCCAGGAGCTGGGAGAAAAGCATGGAACAGACTCTCCTCAGAGCCTCCAGTAGGAGCCAACCATGCCAACACCTTGATTTCAGACTTGCAGCCTCTGGAAAAGTGAGGGAATAAATTTCATGGTTTTAAGCCACTCGATTTGTGGCACTCTGCTACAGCAGCCCTGGGAAACGAATACCAACCTCCCACAACGTGATGAGGACACTATTGAAAACCTGTCTCTGTGACTCCCTGCTGCACGGTGCCCAGTGACCGGCTCAGACAACACCCCTCAGCGCCTTCCCTGAACACCTTAATCAAGGTGTCACCCCACCCCATCGTTCACATCCCTTTACCCTGCTTCAGTTTTTCTTTACTGTTCATTACCTGACATAACATCATTTCTTTATTTTCTTACTTGTTATCTGTCTCCCCAACTAGAATGCAAGTGCCACGCAAGAGCACCTTTGTCTTGTTCGCTGCTGGACCCCAGCATGCAGAACAGCCCTTGCCCACAGTAGGAGCGCCATTGGCATTTATTGAACTAATGAATGAGGATCTCCTTCCAGACAGAGGGCAAATGTAACCTTAGCATAATGAGGAATAGAACAGAATAGCTTACCTGGAGAAGAGAGCAAAGAGAGGTGTCAAGAGCACCTGAGAGCCAGAAGACTTAGAGGAAAAGTAAAGAAATTTGAGATGTTTTAGTGAAAACTAGATGTGTGACCTCTTTTAGTCACGGAATGTCATTGCTGATGCTGCAGATGTGATGTGCAAGCATGCATATGCTTGACTGGGAAGGCGTCGCAGTTAAAAAAGCTTCATCTGTCACGTTTGTTTGAAGCCAATCCAAGTAGGCTGAACATGCATTTAGAGAGCTCTAAGAGAATTTTCTGTCTCGTACATGCTGTCAAAGGCATTAGGGGAAAATGTGTTGGGAAGAAAGAGAGTACATACTGAACAGCTGAATTTGTGCGTGTGTTGGGTTACATGCAACCTCGGCACTGCTGACGCTTTGGGTCCACTTAGTTCTTTGCTGGTGAGGGGCTTCCCTGTGCCTTGTAGGACAGTAAGCAGCATCCTTGGCCACCGCATGACAGGAGCACCCTCCTCCCCAGCTATGACAACCAAAAATGTCTGCAGACATGGCCAAATGTTCTCTGGGGTTCCAGAGGCAAATTCACCCCTAGGTGAGAAGCACTGAGTTATGCGTGATGCTTGTCTATCCCCTGACTTTTGCAGCTCCCTGTATATCCCCAAGACACACACACACACACACACACACAGCAGGACAATCCTCCCAACCCTCCTCAAAGGATGACTTATTCCTATGTGTACTCTCTCTGAGTGCGCCCCTGGGATTTTCTGATGTTATCTGTGGTCAACCGTTACATTAGTAGCCTCTAACGAAACACACCTCCCGGGATTCACGCATGAGTGCAGTGCCCTTCTACACAGATTCCAGACCTGACCATGTGACTTGCTTTAGCCAATGGGGCAACAGCAGGCATGGTGATGCAAGCAGAGGCTTGTTAAACTCTTATACATGCAGACTTGTCCTAACGGAACATTGAACATTTCCTACATTTTCAGCTGATTGCAACCAGGAGGGACCTTGACTAGCTCATGTGGAGCAGATGAAATGTTCATCTGATTTCAGACAACTCACAGAATTGTGAAAAATAGGCAGTCATTTTTGTTTTAAGTCAATAAATTTTGAGATGCTTTGCTACACAGCAATAGACAACTGAAACATTATCCAGTGTCTAAGTTGATCAAAATGACTAAGAAGCAGTGTAGCATTGGAGCAGGTTCATATTAGCTCACAAGAGCCAATTGTTAAACTTCCAGGAGTTTTCTGAGTGGATTATTAAATACAGCCATAATTTAAAATTATAACATGTAAACTTAGATTGAAATAAATTATATTTTTAAAGGTAATAAATACTCAAAACATATCATTTCTTAATTTTCTTTTCCTGAGGAAGATTTGCCCTGAGCTAACATCTGCTGCCAGTCTTTCTCTTTTTGTATGTGAGCCACCACCACAGCGTGGCCACTGAGCGAGGAGTGGTGTAGGTCCACACGGGGGAACTGAACCTGGGCTGCTGAAGCAGAGCACACCATCTTAACCAATAGGCCACTGGGACTGGCCCTCATTTCTTAGTTATTGTACTACCTTTTATGGTTATTTTTGTCTATTGTATCTGTATGGTGAACATACTATGTATAGTGTATTATTGCTCACCTTTTGTCAACTCTGCATTCAATGACATCATATTGATATCTTGAAATTCACCACAGTAGGAGTATTTATACCACAGAAACTGCCAAATCCTACAAACCAGCGCTTGTAGCAATAATCATAGCCAGCATTCTTTGAGGACTTGTGTGTGTTAGATGCCGTTCTAAACTCCTCACAACTCTATGGGGTTGGTACTGTTATTATCCTGATTTTGCAGATGAAGAAATCAAGGCAGAGAGAAGTTGAATACTTTATCCGAGTTTATTACACTAGTCAGC